>NC_092808.1:145560362-145915888 GCF_040954645.1 Diabrotica undecimpunctata
CACATTACTATTTTACTTATGAGTCTTTCCAGGTCTTGTAAACTATCGGCTATTATTACTGTATCATCTGCATATCTGATGTTGTTAACTAAGACTCCATTTACTCTTATGCCGACTGTTTCATCTTCCAGAGTTTCTCGAATTACCTCTTCAGAATAAGCATTAAATAATAGAGGTGATAGTATGCAGCCTTGCCTGACTCCTCTCTTTATTTCCATTTCTTCAGATGTCTCTTTTTCAATTCGTACTATTGCTCGCTGATTGTAATAAAGGTTTGTTATTAGCCTTAAATCTCTTTCATCTAGGTTTTTATTTTTTAGAATTTCAGTTAGATATTAATAATAAATAATTTCATTATGTCACATCTTTTCATGTATATTTTCTATACAAAAGTTTATATGTTTTACATTTTCTAAGAATCCTATGGGAGCTATCTTTCTATAACTAATTTTTGACCAAAAAATTGCCCTATTGAAAACGGCTATTATGTTGCTTGTTAAAGATCGAAAATAAAGAGACAAAATGAAAGGTAGAATACTGATTCTTTCTTAACACATTGGCTGCCACAAGGATCACCGGCGATCCTAACTAACAGATTAATTGTGCAATTAGGAAGTTTTTCTACGGAATTAGCAGTTTTTTTGTCAATTTAAAATTATATGACGTAAGTATATGTAGTTTAGTCGTTTTAAAATCTTGTTAATAAACAAAATATTACAGTATTTATTTTACATAACCTCAAATGTTTGTGCTTACATTTAATTAATGAAAAATGGTGCCAGTAAAGTTACTTTTTTTAATTGGAATTTGTCTTTCAGATCATGGATAATTTACCAAGTACAAGTAAAACGCAGCGTATGCCAAATAAAAATAAAAAGTTGACAGAGGCGGAGTTGCTCTAATCGTTAGAAGAGGAGGATTCTGATGAATTTTTGTCATCCGGTTCAGAATACAACACGAGTGACAAAGAAGAATCTGATAAAGAAGATGAATGTAACAGTGATTCAAGCTTATTGGATGAAAATGTACAACAATCGGTAGAATCTAAAGACCAGCAAAATCATGACGATGAATGGTGCGAAGTTGACTGTACTCATTTATATCTCGATATACAGTTTGCTGGTAATCAATCATATGTCTATGATGATAGTTATCCTCAAAAGAGAACCGAACTAACTCATTTTCATGTATATAGTAAACTGATCGATGATAAAATTTTACAACTTACTGTAGAAGAGACTAACATAAATGCTGCCCAAGTAAAAAATAAACAACGTTGTAGCAGATCATCCAGAATTTATGCATGAAAACCTACCAATAAAGAAGAAATTTTAAAATTTTTGGGTTGTATTATCTATATGGGAATTGTCAAGCTTTGTCAATAAGTCACCATTGTATAATTTTACTTTTATTTCTTCTATAATGACCAGAAAGAGATTACAGCTTCTTTGGAGATTCTTACATTTTGGTGATCACACAGCTGCTTTACCAAACGATCGTTGCCATAAAATTAGAAAATTATTTGAAATGGCACAAATACGTTTTGCCCAATAATGTAATCCTGGCTAAGTTCCAGTTGTTGATGAAAGTATGATTCCCTTTCGAGAACGACTACTTTTCAAACAATATATACCTTCAAAGCGTCAGCGTTATGTCTTGAAAATGTTTCAATTATGTAATCCTGCAGGTTATACTTTAAAAAAGATTTATCAGAAAAAATTGTACTAGATTTAGAAAAAGACTATCTACAAAAAGGAAGAGTTGTAATAACTGATAATTACTACATGTCTGTGCTTTTAGCAAAACAATTATTAGATGCAAAGTCACTTATTAGGGACACGACGTAAAAACAAAAAATATATTCCAGAAGATATACTTTCCGCAAAATTAAAAAAAAAGAGAGATAATTGGAAAGGAACATCATGATGGCATTGTAATAGGCAAATGACACGATAAACGTGATGTCCTCCTCTTGACGACCAGACATGGAATCGACATGAAAGAGACAGGTAAACATAAGAAAGATGGTGTAGCTATTATTAAACCTGAAGCAATTATAAACTACAACAATGGAAAAGATGGTGTTGACGTCCCAGATCAACTCGCAAGCTATTTCTCACCCCTGAGAAAAACTGTTCGCTGGTACCATAAAGCTGCAATTTAAGTTTTATTAAATACGGCTGTCATCAATAGTTTAATAATATATAACTCCTTCAACACACCAAAACAGCAAACATAAATGCAACAGGCAAAGATAAATGGAAAACTAACACAGTGTATACCAGTACATAGCGGAGTCAGATAAGGTGACTCGTTAAGCCCACTTCTCTTTAGTATAATAATGGACAAAATAATACAAGAAGTGCGTAAAGGTCATGGTTACAGAATGGGGAACAAAAAAATCCAAATATTATGTTTTGGAGATGACGCCGCATTAATCGCCGAGACAGAAGACGAGCTCCAATGATTAACACATATCTTCAATACAACAGCCAAGAAATACAATATGATAATATCAGCAGAAAAAACCAAATATTTGACAACATCTAAATACCCACTACGATGTAAAATTGAAATTGATGGGAAAATAATAAAGCAGGAAGCTAGGTTTAGATATCTGGGAATCTTTTAGAATATCTGGGGATCTCTTAATGACACAATCTGGAAGAACAAACAACTAAGACAAGACACAAAAACAAGAATCTATAAAGCAGCAATTAGACCTATATGTTAGACCATACACGGCGGAGACAAGACCTGACACATCTAAAACGAGACGACTACTAGAAACATATATATATATATATATATATATATATATATATATATATATATATATATATATATATATATATATATATTTAGGAATTCTACAGTATTCACTGCCTTCCCTCGCTCAACCGTTTCCATCTCTCTCTGTTGTTCCATTCTCTATCGTTTAGTCCTCTCTTACTCATGGCGTCGTCTACTTCGTTCCTCCAGGATTTTCGGGGTCGTCCTCTTTTCCTCCTTCCTATGGGGCTCCATTCGGTTATTCTCTTTATCCATCTGCTGTCGCTAGTTCTTCTTACATGTCCATACCACTTTAGTCTTTTTTGTTCTATGTATGTTAGTATGTCTGTTTCTATTGATGTTCTTTGCTTTATTTCGTCATTACTTCTCCTATCCATTTTTGTTACTCTGCAGCATCTTCGCAGGCATTCCATCTCTGTTGCTACTATCTTACTGCTATTTTTCTTGTTTATGATCCAATTTTCAGCCCCATATGTCATAATACTTCGCACTAATGTTTTATAAATCTGCGTTTTTGTCTTCATATTTAGGTGTCTATCCCACCATACTGAGTTAAGTTGTCGGATTGCTGTTCTTGTTTGTCCTAATCTTTGTGTAATTTCTTCCTCTGTTGTTGCCTTTTTCGTGATAATAAACCCCAGGTATTTGAATTTATCCTTTCCTTTGATTGTTACGTTGTCATCAATCTGTAGATCTTCTATGTCTTCTTTACTTGTAGATAGGTACTCTGTTTTCGCGAGATTAAAACTAGAAACAACAGAGATGAAAATACTCCGACGAATATCAGGGGAAAGTCTGTTGGATAGGGAGAGAAGCGAAAACATAAGAAGAGCATGCAATATAGAAGACATAAATGGGTGGGTGACAAAACGGAAACAGGAGTGGAACGAACACATTAGTAGAATGGCAGAGGATAGGATAGTACGAATAGCACAAGATAAGTCACCAAATAGACGAAGAATTATTGGCAGACCAAGAAAAAGATGGTGAGATAATTTAAACAATTTATTAGGCTAATATTGAAGAAGAAACAGACTTTAAAGCCTACATAAAAATAGGAAGAAGAAGAAGAAGACGATCACCGGTGATACTAGTGGCACATACGTGTGTAATATGTTACTACAGTGCCATTAGGATCACCCGTGATCTTGCTATTTTTTTCAAAAAAAAATTATAAGAATGTAAACTTACTTTGTATTATTAACTATTGTATGAATAAATATTGTTTTGTAAGCATTTTTCACTTTGGCATCTAAGGAACTTACGTAACACTCTTATGGTGGCAGCCAATGTGTTAAGAAGAGGAATTTCTCACATTCGAAACATTCACTAATGCTCGTGGAGCAAATTCAATATCATTTAATAGACGTGACTAAAGTTCCAACCCAAAATATAGTTTAACATAGTTAAACACCTATATAATGTCACTTTAAAAATATATAAATCCATATAGAGCATAAGTCATAAATCATAAGAGAAAATAACCATTTTAAGTGTGGTCGCCGCAATTTCTTGGTGAATAGACGCAGACGACAAAAAAATAGTCAGAAGCAAACACGTTCTCGCTACATCCAACCAGAAATCAATCAAAGCGGCACACGCATTTTAAAAAGACCAAAAGACCGAATAAATCCGGCTTATGTAAGGTCTAATTCGCATCAAGGGCGAAGCCGTGGGAAAAGGGATGGATCTTCGCCACCCTATTACCCATTTATTGTGTGTAACTGTCCCGGCTCGATACACATTATATTTATTTTTGTATAGTCAGTCCGGCTTTTGCGTATGGCTGGTGGGAAGACAATCATTGAATGATTTTATAATTTAATTAGATTTGGGTTGACTTTCAAAGCTAGGCGAGTGTGAAAAATCCGATTTTTTGTTAGGTCAACTAGAAATACCAGAAAGATTAGCGAGGTTAACAAAACTGCATAGTAATTGACATATTACTTTTGATATGCACATGACAAGTATCGAATAAAGAACTACTAAATTTGCTTTTATAAATTATTCTTAATTTATTGTTACTTATTCTATTATATTGTTATATTATACTTTTTCTTCTTCTTTTTCGTATTTTAAGACAGTTTCTTGATTTTTTAAAGTTGTAGCCTAAGTTCGCATTCCCAAGTCCAACTTTCATACCTACAGTATATTCAACCCATTTACACCTCTAAACGATTAATCGAATTCGCAGAAAACCTTTCGTTGTAGTAACAGGCACGGTAAACTGCACTGGAGTTCTCCATAATCTTTTTAATTACTTACTTTGTTTAGAATATTTTTGTCTATATTATCAGTTAGAGTTCATTTGTATAAAATGAGAAGCAAAAATTCAAATGGAATTTTAAATATTATTGTTTATTTGGCTAATAATAAATGTATAATTACAATGGTTAACCTGTTGTACAATTATTTTGTAAATAACATTATTACTAACATTATTACTGATTATTTAAATTTATAAATCATCATCATCGTCACTAAATTCACTACATCTATCATTATGTAAATCTATAATCACTGAATTAATTTCACTAATTTTATTTTCCCGGAAACACCACTCTTCTATTCATTTTTCTTATTTATTTACAGTTTTGGTTGATTGTTCTGGAGTTGTAGTTTTAAGAGCTTCTTGCCACATTTCCCTAAATGCTTCGTCACCGTAGTTACTGCATCCAACGTGATTATCATAATACGTTTTACATATACCCCAGATGTGTTCGATGGGATTAAACTGGCAATGATAACCGTAGTACTTGATGTCCATAACTTGATACAATTTGATCAACTATATAAAGTGTTGGTTTTTCATTACGTTTCGAAATTTCCAGTAACTCTGATTTGAAGGTTTATTCCGAAAAATTGATATTATTTTTAACTAACCAATTTTTTATGCTCGGTACGTTCCACGACTGTTTTGGTTGTTTCTCCACAATCTCGAATGCTAAGGTGCATTATCTAAAACTATAACTGATGGTTCACTCAGATTAGGTAACAGTTTCTCCTCAAGCCATTTAACAAACATATCTTCATTCATGTTTTCATGGTAATCAGCAGATTTTGATTTTGAAGAAAAAATCAAATCTGCATTTTCTATAAAGTTTTCTTTCCCTCCTGCATGAAGAATGATGTTTGTTTTGCCTTCGCTATCTATGTGTTTTATTGATATTATGCTGTCGTCTTGCCACATTCTTTTGATTTCACCCTTTGCAAATATCCATGTCTAATCTAAGTATACGAATGTTGCATTTTCAGATTTAAGTCCAGTATATTCTCTCAAAAATTTAATTCTTTTGTGAACCACGCTTCTCCTTTCGCATAAAAGTAACCTATTATTTTCTTTTTTGAATTTAAATCCTAAATCTCTAAATTAATATCCTAAATAGCCTTTGGAAAACACTTTCCAAAGGCTAGTCCTTTTAATTTCAGACACTTGACTTTCTCTTATTTTGGCCAGTAAAGTATCTAAACTCCTAGAATGCTAGAAAATCAATGCTCCTAGAATGTTTACGAGTTGTTTTGTTGTCTTCATGATACTCAGTCACAATAAGATCTCTCAAGTGCGTCACAAACTCGTTGATTTATACATAATTATGACTTTAAAGGTCCAACATTGTCTCTTTTCACTTCAAAGTAATTATGCACATTTGCAATTAATTCATCAACATTCAACTTACGTCTGGGCATGATGATCACTTGAAACTACAAGTTTGAATTACAATATACTGAGTTGAGATCAATTTGACTGAAACTTTCTAAATGTTGTGCTTGAGAGATAAAAATAAAATTGAGAAAATAAAAAGTATTTTCATTTGAAGATAAAAAGTTAAATATATTTAGCAAAACCCTTACTTTAATCCATTAACAGGCATATGGTCAATCTAACCACCACTATTTAAATTTACAAAATGTTTTAGTTTACTCCGAAGTATTTTTTAACAAAAATTAAATGTGATATTTTAGTACCTTATACATCTACTTTGAATATAAATTATCCTTAGTACGGTAGTATTTGTTTCAGAAAAAAATTATTAAGCAAGTAGGTGAAAGAAATTTACGTTAAATAACATTATGCAAGAATCATCATTATCATCAACTAGCCTCTAACGTCCACTGCTGAACATAGGCCTCTCGCATGCTTTTCCACTTATTCCGATTTTGCGCCATCTGAATAAAATTTGTAGTCACTCTTATTATGTCATCTGTCCACCTCGTTGGGGATCGACCTCTATTTCTGTTAGCTTGTATTCGGGGTTTCCATTCCAAAATTCTTTTTGTCCACCGGTCATCAACTAATCTTGCTACATGACCTGCCCAGTTCCACTTTAGTGTTGTTATCCTTTCAATAACGTCTGCTACTCCTGATCTTTTGCATATAGTAGCATTGGGTATTCTATCACGTAGAGAAATCCCTAAAATTATTCTCTCCATTGCCCTTTCCACAAGTTGTAGTTTACTCACTGTTGTTCTTGGGAGTGTTAGGGTTTCTGCGTCGTAGGTCATCACTGGCAAAATACACCGATTAAATACTTTTCTTTTTAGACACATTGGAATCTTAAACCTAAAAATATCCTTCATCCTTCCAAATGCAGCCCAAGCAAGGTTTATTCTTCTTTTCAGCTCGATTGTTTGATTGTCTCGACTTCTGATTCTGATCTCATGGCCCAAGTATTTATAGGAGTCAACTGGCTCAATATCTTTGTCTTCTACTGAGATGTTTTTGTTGTGGACTAAATTTGTCATAAATTGTGTTTTTGAAAAATTTATTTTAAGACCAACTCTTTTTGTGGCAGTATGGAGTTCTTAGAGCATTATTTGTGCCTGATCAAAGCTGTCTGCAATAAGAACGATATCATCTGCAAATTTAAAGTTATTTCAAAATTTTCCATCTACACTGATGCCCTTTTCGTTCCAATCTATTGTTTTACAAGCGTATTCTAGCAAAGTTGTAAATAATTTAGGAGACATGTTGTCTCATTGCCGAACGCCTCTTTCAATACGAAAGGTCACAGTATCTTCATTAAGTCTTACACAGGCTGTAGCATGCTGATAGATGTATCTGATGAGGGATATGTATCGGTGATCTATTCTACATTGTGTTAGAGCTTGGAGCATTTAACTTTGATTGGCAAGGCAAGACAAAGGCAAGTATCAGGGGTCTATTATATTCAATGCTTTTTTCAATCAACGACTTAATGGTTTGCAAATGATCATTTGTTCCGTATCCAGCTCTATTCTCTGCAAGAATACTATTTATTAAAAAAAAAATGTAACAAAATATGCAAAACTATGAACAACGGGTTAATGACACATATATTTATTTTATACCTAAAATTTAGCAAAGTGTCAAACATTATGGAGAACACCAGTGCAGTTTACCGTGCCTTTTACTACAACGCTTACTACTACAACAGCTTATCACATATTCGGTAAATAAGAACCAATTTCGCTCTTTTTTTATCTGGACAGGGAAAAATTTTGTGAACATTGGCAATATTTTTTTGGCTGCGGTTTACACTTTAGCGACTATTAATATTTCTTTTTAAATTTCTCTTAATTATCTTTATTTTATATAGTATGATATATTTTTTTATATTAAATAGAAAATATTCATATTAAATTTATTTTATAACATGTATTTAGTGCATGCAATATTAAATATTTTTGTTTTAAAGAATAGAATGTTCAAATTAAAATTTTGCTAAAATCAATCATTAATTTTGCATATACGGAGTCAATATTAGATCCTTTATATCCATATATTATAAAATAATTAGAAAATAATAAAATATAAATCATAATAATATAAAAATTAGAAAATAACTTTTAAAGTATATTTTTAAAAATTTCAAATTATGTTATATTATGTGCTTGAATGTTTGTCTTTTACAATTGTGTTATGTTGTTCTTCATTTTAACATGGCTTGCGGACTTTTTATTCTTAAAATTTCTTGTCTTGGTAAAGAAACTAACATTTTCAAAAGCTCGATTTTCAATAAAAGAGTACATATATGTTAGTGTTTTAATCACTAAGCCTTTTTGACCGCAACCTCGCGAAACTTTGAAAGTTTTACTTTACTAAATGGTCACAAATAACCTGCATCACCTGCATCAACCCCTAGTTTTTTTAAATAGCAAGTGTGGTCGAGTGGCACATCATTTGAAAAGTGTTTTTTTTTCTATACAAAAAAATTATTCCGTAAATTAAAAAAAATAGAGTGTCGTGTACAGAAAAAAATTACGTTCAAATGATGATGACCACACTTGCTATTTAAAAAAAAACTGGGGTTGATGCAGGACAGGACAAGGTTACATTTGAGGGCATAAATTTTGCATGAAAATTAGTGCCCCTCCCAATACAAATTGTCGTGTTTTCTTAAATTTTAGAGAAACTCTTGGTTTCTGAGTTTCGGGGGGGAGTCAAAAAATTTTCGTTGGAACACACTATATATATATATATATATATATATATATATATATATATATATATATATATATATATATATATATATATATATAGTTTCTTGAACCATACTATATTTAATATAAAATTAGTATTTCTTGGGTTTAGGTTCAATAAATTATATTAAAATTGGAACTATATTTTATTCTCCATAGAAATCAACGTTTCGACAGGAAACCCTTGCCTTGGTCAAGATTGAAATTTCCGAAACGTTCCTTTCTATGGAGAATAAAATATAGTTCCAATTTTAATATAATATATTGAAAAAAAAAAATTTGTAAAAATCCTTTATAAAAGGTATATAAATTAAAAATCCAAACGGGCTATGTCATGAAGACAAAACGTTTTCGGAAACCATGTTCCATCATCAGTGTCCTAAAAAGTATATAACCACTTTAACTAAAAAGAACATGAAGTTAAAATTTTGACCAAGGTTCAAAATTGCTTTCAAATTCAAGTTCCAAATTCAACCTTGGTCAAAATTTTAACTTTATATTCTTTTTAATTAAAGTGGTTATATACTTTTTAGGACACTGATGATGGAACATGGTTTCCGAAAACGTTTTGTCTTCATGACATAGCCCGTTTGGGTTTTTAACTTATATACCTTTTATAAAGGATTTTTACTTAAATTTTTTGTGATACATGGTATACAGCCAGCTACAGGGACTTAGTTTCCTTGTGGATTATAATATATTGAACCTACAACATTTTTCATTCATGTCAAGAAGTTGCCATATACGTGAAAATATGTCCAATGTAGTAAAAATATCTATATATTTTTTATCGTAACCAGATACGAGTTTCTTGAATTTTTGGAGTACACTGTGGAACTGGCTTAAATACTTAAATAGTTTTTTTTGCTGCGAGAAAAATTTGAAATTGTGACTAGCGAAACACTTTCAATAAATTGTTAAAAGATGTCAACATTTTCACAAAATCCAATGAATTTTCCCAAATAACAGAGTGGACTCTTTTGAGTTACCAGCCCTGTATATCTCCTTTAAATTAGACATATAGACATAGTCCAAAATAGACATATGTATTTAAAAATTTGCAATTACTTTTACAGAAATTAAGTTATATTATGTAGTCTACCATTATTATTACGATGTGAGGTGAATGATTTAGATCCGAAGCCAAACTCTTCTACTAGACAAGGTGAAAAGCTCACGTTCCTTCGGAAAAATATTCCCATGAGATTTTTTTGCGTAATCACTTTTATGAGATTCCCCAAAATAAGGTTCAAGAGGTTGCCCAGGCAAAAAGTTGTTTTCGCTTATCGGGAAATGATTGAACAAGGTTTTAACTTGGATTTAGGTCCCTGACTAATTCAAAAATATTACTTTTACTTGTGTTTTTGTGTCATGAAAATCTGAATTTTGCGTTTTTCTGTTTTAAATTATTTAAACTCGAAAATGATCAAGCTTTCAACGAACCCGAGCTTTTGGCCTTGTCTATAAACGTATTATATAAAAAGAGTATTTAGTAATGTCTAGATTATAATCTTATATTATACACTCGCGATCATAAAATCCGGGTCACCTTGAAAATTTCAAGTTTCTGGAATATTTTTGCCTCTGGTGGAGTAATAACCTTTTTTTTAGGCTAACATATTTTTTTTTTGTCATTAATGTTTGTTTTGAAAGAAAAAAAGAACGGTTTTTTATTGATTTTATTGAAAAAGCAGAAAACAAACCAAATTGTTGATAAAACAAGCATACGAAAAAAATGGAAAATATAGAATGTGGTAAAATGTCAGTGAAATTTCAATGACTAATATCGTGTATTGCCTCCGGATTACATGTTGTGGTATGTTATTCCACTCTCTCACTAACAGATCCTTAAGCTGCTGTCCGTTGTTAGGAGGAGATGTTAGGGGTTGAATACGTTTTTTCAAATCGTCCCAGATATGTTCGATGGGATTCAGGTCCGGATACCTAGCTGGCCAGGGTAACCTCGTAATTCCAACGTCTTCCAAGTATTGCATACTGATCGTGGCAAAGTGCGTTCGCGCGTTGTTCTGCATAAAAACTACGTTTTCTCCAAGCCTTGCCATGGTATGCATAACATGTTCTTCCAGAATCTCCGTAATGTCCCTTCGTGCAGTTAAGGACCTATTTTCGATGAAGGGTAATTCTGTGCCGAAGTCGGAAGATACACCTCCCCAAGCCATGACCGAGCCTCCACCAAATGGCATTCTTGGAGCAATGCAAGCTTGTGAAAATCATTCACCGGTTCTCCTCCAAACTCTTACACGTCCATCGGATCCAGTTAGGCAGAAATGGGATTCATCTGAGAATAACTCTTTGCTCCAATCGTTAATTCCCAATGCGCGTATTGTCGAGCAAAAGCTAGTCGTGCAACTCGATGCGCCAGGCAAAGTGGCGGTCCTGTAGCTATTACCCGAGAAGATAGTCTAAAAGAACGAAATCTTTTCCTGACTGTTGCAACGCTAACATTGCGATTTCGTACTTCCTGTAGACGATTTCGATGCATAATCGCAGTTGAGGTCCGGTTTCGTAAAGCCTGCAACACAAGAAAACGGTCATCTCGTACCGTGGTCATTCTTCTTCGTCCAGAGCCAGGTCGTCTGGACAGAAAATCCTTCTCCTGAAAGCGTTGAAACGCTCGTTGAACCGTAGAAAGGCTTACGCCAACAGTTCTTGCGACTTGCCGTTGAGTGTGACCGTCTTTCACAAGTGCAACAATTTGTGATGTTTCATCAACAGTCAAGGGTATTTTTGGCAAAAAAATAAACAATAATAAACACTAATAATGGCACAAATAAACACTAATGGTGGCAATAATAAACGTTTGTTCGTTGCGTTTGAACAGAAAGTCGAAGCACAAATGAGACATTTAAAACAAGCGGCAGTTACAGGTACCGTTCATTTTGGGAAGTGTGCGCTTTGCCGCGAAATCGGCACTATTGAAATTCTTTGTTGCAAAGAAACCGCTAAGCCGACAACAATTCCCAGAAACATGCATTAGTTTGTATTTGTGTTATTATTATTTACAATAAAGCTCGTTAAAAGTGAAATATCGGTGATTTTCAAGGTGACCCGGATTTTATGATCGCGAGTGTATAAAAAAAATTATCTTACTCCCGATCATAATAAGACACTATATATTCACTTGTCAAGCGTGCCTTGACCAGTAAATTTTATATTAGATGTTGACTCTCAAAATTGCACGTATTGATTAAATCCAAAAGCAACCACCAATTTGCTATTCGTAATTCATTTCTGTCACATATCACATATATTTCATAGCCGCTCATAGCCAGCCCCAACTTTCCTTGCACAGATCCGTTTAAGCTATTCATGTGGGGGTGAAAATATAAGTTTAAATATAAATAGGGAATCGCTTAGAGAATAACAACTAGAAAACGGATATAAAATCAAATTGTATATTATTTAATGTATACAAGGACTGACTGGTATTTAAATGGTGAAATATGGGGACACCTGCGTAAAAATGTCAAACCCGACTTTCGTAACATCATAAAGTTTCCTAAGTTTTACTGGTACACCTGCTCAGAAGTTTGTGGTAGAACTTATGTACAAAATAAAGTAGATTATCAACATTATATAAATTTTAGATTTAATAAATTTTGCAATTTTGGAAAAGAGTAATCGATAGGCGCCATAGGCGGAGTGAAGAAACATAGAGATCTTCTTCTTCTTCTTCTTTTTATATAGATATGACTCTGTCTGTTTTTTAATGTGCTTCCAGTAAGTTGTCGTTCCATCGTTTGCGTGGTCTTCTTACTGATCATCTTCCTATTGGGGAACCGTCTGTTTTCGTGGTCTTCCTAATGATCGTCTTCCTATTGGGGAACCGTCTCTTGCTGTCTTTACTACTCTATTTTTTGTCATTCGGCTTATATGATTGTTTCCTTCTACTCTTCTATTTCTTACCCAGTTCTTGATGTTCTCCACCTTGCATCTACGTCGTATATCTGTACTTCTAGCTCTGTCCCATAGTGTCTTACCATCAATTTTTCTAAGTGTTTTTATCTCTGCTGTTTCTAACATCCTTGTCCTCTCTGTGTCAGGTCTTGTTTCTGCCGCGTATGTCATTATTGGTCTGATGACTGTTTTGTAAATTCTGCCTTTCGTTTCTTTCCTGATATTTTTATTTCTCTATATTGTTTCATTTAGGCAGCGCCTGCGGCTCTGTTTGCTCTATTCGCTTGGCTAGCTTTCCGTAGAGAAACCTAGATATTTAAACTCCATCACTTGTTGTATTATCTGACCATCTAGCTCCAGTTTACATCTTAGTAAATTTGCTGTTGTAACTATGCATTTTGTCTTTTTTTGGGGAAATTAACATATTAAATTTTTTGGAGGTTATACTAAATTGGTGCAGCATACGTTGTAAATCATCTCCACTTTGAGAGAGTAGTATTGCGTCGTCTACATAGCAGATTATTTTAAGTTGTGTGCTCCCATTTGGTATCCTTTTTTAGTTCTTACTTTTTTATTATTTCGTCCATAATCAGGTTGAACAAAAGACGACTCAGGGAATCTCCATGTCTTATCCCATTTCCAGCTTCAATAGGCTCGGTTAGATCTTCTTCTACTTTTACTTTTACTGTGTTGTTTTGGTAGATATTTTCGATCGTTTTGATTATTCCTAGAGGTATCTCTTGCGTACATTACGTGGATAACGTCTGTTAATTTGACCCGATCAAATGCCTTTAGGTCCACGAAACATAGATATGCCGGTTTGTTGTCGTGTTTCATCTGTTTTGAGAAACTCTGCCAGTGTTCCTTTTTTATTTGTCTAACTAGAGTATTCGTTTCATTTCTTATTCATTTATAGTGATTGTATGCCTGTTGTGTTTGTTGTGTTATGTATTGTAAAAAGACTTTCTTCTTTTCTTCACATTTTGTCTTCACTTCCTCTCTAAACCTGATGTTTTCTTTTTTGATATGTTACTGTTCGTTACTTTCCTCTCTCCAAGTGATTCCGTTGCTGCATTAATTATGTTATTTTTAAGTTTTTTCCAGCTTTCATCGATGTTATCGTTTTCTAATATCTCATTTCCAGCGATCTTCTCTGATATTCTTTTCCTGTACAAGATACTATACTCTATTCTTTTCCTGTACAAACATAAAGATACTATAATCAATTAGGGTTTATAAAAAATAGATTAACAGAAGAGCTATACCTAGAACATAACCTAGTGCTATGCTAGCCCTAAAGAATTTTGTTAGGTAGTGCAGTAAAATGTCCTTTTTGTATATATTCCATCCTCCCCTGGAGATTTAACTGGGGCAAATTGGCTTATGGCCCCCTTTACGTACTCCGGTTGGATGTTTATTGCAGAGAATTCCCAGTCTTCTTTCCTAGGACGTTTAGGCTTTTATCCTGAGTCTGTTCATCAATAATTATTGTATCGGGGAGGTGGTTCTATACTAAGGGCTCTAGCGTTTCCTTTTTAGATTCAGCAAAGGTGTCATCAGGTCGTTTATCAAGTTAATCTTATGGATTCTAGTGCTGACAGATATATCTGAAATACTCTGGAAGAATCTCTTTTAAGATTTCCTTTTCGCTCTTCCGATCTCTTTATTGTATTCAATAAGAGTTTTCCTGTATACTTCTGGGTTACCCAATTCTTTGACTTTATTCGACAGATTCCTTACCTATTTTCTTAGTTTTTTTTTCAGTTTTTGCTCCACCAAGGCGTTTGTCTGTTATTTATCTTGGTTTTGATTGGGCACTTCTTCTGGTATGATGTGAGAACAAAAAACCACACGTGAGAGACCAGATAAAACACAATTTTTGCTAAGTAATGTGTGCAAAAAAAAAGTTGGAGAATTTTGGAAAGCCTCTTCAAATCTATGCTATGTGACAGGCAGATTTATTAGGTTATACCGAGATAATCTTAGATTTAGGTGAGGTTAGGTTGCTAAAAATTGGCTTTATATATCACAAAAAAAATATTTAGTGAGAAAACATATAGATGATAAAAATATATCGAAAATGAATAATTATAAGCATATATAATATATAGATATAATTTAGAAAAAAAATCTTATACATAAATAAAATACAATAATAAAGTTAGAAGAATTAAGCAAATTTAACGAAGCAATAATTGGAAAACCGCGTTAATAATATCTAATCCGGTCCTGACTCTGGCTATTGATCTTCTACATGTATGTAAAAGTTACGGAAATGCAATTTGTAAAAACTTTTCTTAAAGAGAAAATGGGGCTTTAGATATGTATCAGTTTTAGTTGGGAAGTTGTCGGTTGTATTTTGAAATTAAGAATGAAACGATGGAAATGTCTACGAACACGATCAAAAACAAAATAATATATATATATATATATATATATATATATATATATATATATATATATATATATATATATATATATATATATATATATAAACTAAGGTGCACTCGAAGAGTGGTGGGTTTTTTCGGTCAAAGTGGAGAAATAAAAGACAAACAATATATATATATATATATATATATATATATATATATATATATATATATATATATGAAATTTACTAAGTTCTCGGGAAGAACCGCGTTGAGAATTGAGAACTCGACGTTTCGGCACCCATTTTGGAGCCATTATCAAGAGTAATACGGTTCCGTTCGAGTTTCGGGGTCTCAATCTGCCTACTCCCCTCACTCGTGACGTACCAGTATCTTGTTCGGTATAAAAACAAGAACCGTCAAACGGCACTGGGGTCTCAATCTCTCTACACTGAGGACACTCTAACGTTGTAGTTCAAAACCGGATCTGTGAGTTAAAGGAGAATACGTTAGTGTATGGGGACCACCTATGGATGAGCAATACAGCAAGCTACCTTCCCTTGCACTGTCTCCTCTGATGAAACATCTTTAAGTATGTTCCCTAAACGATCATAGTAAATTAGGAGCATACACACACAATATTTAACACTTTCTTATCAAATAAAAATTTGACTAACGTTACTGTATCACTCATTCTTACAACTTCTACTACGTTATCTTTTATTTTTCTGTCAGTAATTATACCAACTCTATTCTAGTACTTAGGGATTGTGTTAGGGACTCCAATTGTGGTATGCATGGATGAGTAGTACTCTTCCCTACATACCACAATTTGTAACCTTCACTTATATCTCTCTCCCTTTGTCTTTTTCTCCTCGTCTCTTGAATGCAAGCAATTTGTACTACCCTCCTTTTAGATGAATCTACCAACTCCATACTCTTACTTTCAAGGTTCCTAAACTCGATCGTTGATTTATTTAACCTCTAGGGGAGTTGCCCTAAAATAGGGAGATTATACCTCAGGAGATGCCATCATTTCAGTAAAGGTAGTTAGTAAAAGGGAAAAGAAAAGATCCGAATTTTCGGTCAAAACATGGGGGAAGGAAAGTATCACCGATGAAAACATGGATGGAAGAAAGGATTACTGATAAGAACATTGAGAGTGTGACATTTTTAGTATTTCAAATGGCCAAAGCTGTGGCAGTATATTCTTTTAATCTTTTGCAAAATGGATAAGCGGGATTTCCATACGGCTTGAAGCTCCTTTAGCACTTTCATTAGTTTAATTCATCTCGAACTGGTACTCTTTTTATCTTAAAATACAATATATCACTTATCCATTTTGCACAAGATTGAAAGTATATACTGCAACATATTTTGCCATTTGAAATACTAAAAATTCTTACTCACACTCGTAATGCACGATTTGGCTAACACATACCACATTTGCTTATATTAGCCACATTTGTTCACATTTTTTTGTGCAGGCGATTATCCCTACTGTAAGGAATGCCTCATTAGCCAAAGTATTGCTCGTATCCCGTCACTAGATACATACTTAATAAAGGATATGCGCTAATTACGTTTCTCAAAAAAACTAACATTTTACCGAACTTTAGTAGAGCACCTGTTTTTTTAAATTCGTATCCAAATGAGCTTCTCATTATAAAATACGAAACAATTTTAATAGCAAACGAATTAATTTTATAACATCTATACCATAAATATGTATTAAAAATACCCCACTTTACTGTGTCTTTTATAATTTATATGTTATAATGTTATTTTCTTCATAAAAACATTGTTGTATCGAAATGGATGCAAGTGGCCCATTTTCATAAATTGACGCTGTTGGCCACTTTTATCAATTTGGATTCAGCATTATAAACTATAAAAAGGAGACCTTACGTATCAGTCTACAAAGCAACACAGGTTGTACTGTTTTAAAAAGAAAGAACAAAAAAGATGTCTTGGTGATTTCAACAAAACACAGTAATGCAATGGCTCCTGTAGGAAGACCTGGCGAGGAAATAGAAAAACCGAAAATAATTTTAGAGTACAATAAATGTAAAGCATTTATCGATCTTTCTGAAGGCATATTTTAATAGTTCACGAAAAGGGATCAAATGGTATCAAAAATTATCAGTAGAATTATTAACAGGAACTACGCTAATAAATGCATATTGTGTACATCAGGCGGTAACGAAGAACAAAATGTCCATCACCAAATTCAAAGAACAAGTTGTCACTCAGCTTTTGGACGAAAATTTTAGAAGACCTTCTCCGCCTAATAACATCAACGAAAATCATATTTTAGTAGATGATAATAAAAAAAAAAAGATGTATGGCTTGCTACGAAAGGCTAACATACCTCCACGATTGAAAATATGCCCAAGCCAAATATTCACAAACTCGCCACAAATATAGTGCTTGTAAAAAAATTTATTGTCCCAAATGTTTTTTATTTGTTATAAATCCGAAGAACTATTAATTTAATAACATTCATAAAAAGAGTTTTTATTTATAGCTACTAAAAATAAATATGTTATTTTTTTATTTAAATTAAATATATTTTATTTTTAACAAAATGTGTTTAATTATCACCTTGTAAAAAAAAACGTTGGCCAAAAACAAATTTTGAACCAACCGGCTATGCTTTATAAGTCCCCCATTCAATTAAATACAAACCCTGCATTCTTTTGAATTCAGCTAGCCTAAAGTGAACGTATTCCTTTGTATCCGTATGGATACAGGTGGTCAAAAATGATCATAGTCATTTGTATCTAATAGGATACAAATGGCGCTTAAGGTGTTAGAGGTAAAATTTTAAGATTTTATTTCAAAAAGGTAAAAAAAATGTAATTGTAAGAAAAAAAATCGCAAAAAGTACACTTTTCGCACTTAATTGTTAATAATTAAAAATCAACGCCGAAATTTTTGCAGAAGCCATAAGTTTTCATACGATAGGTAGGTATATACATATTAAAATAAAATCTGTCAGGTATTATTGTATCCGGATAATTCAAAAGTTCTTAAAACAATTTTTTTTACTTTTTTCCCTGGTTAATGAATTTGTATGTATTTTATATTGGACAAAGCACAAAGGGTAAAAATATTTAAGAAAAATATTGAATCAAATAATTTTTATAATCTTAATTATTATTGCAATAAACATTACTAATGTTATTAATCGTATCGCGCCCATTTATAAAACTGTAACAAGCTCTCTTGTATTGTTACCCCCTACTGAAAACGATAATTATCTTCTATAAACCAAGGATTATGAAAAAATGTGAATGCTTCGCTTGGAAACATTTAAATGAAATGGAAATTTACACGTTTAATATCAGTTTATGATAATTGCGTAGCGTTATAAAGCCAAAATAAGTATTTGGAAACCGAAGCGTGCGTGAAATATTAAAGGCAGATCTGCAGGAGATAGATGGCACGTGGCGTCTGTGGCTACTGATACCGGCGAGTCACGTGTCCGTGGATTTTCGACTGTATTGTTTTCAATTATAGAGCACCCATTCTCATAATCATATTTTCTTGGGTGACTTGTATGGAAGAAGTTAATCCAAAATGGAGGTTAAAAAGCGATACATCCACACACATTGAAATTTCCGGGGGGTTGGATGACTGTCGAAGCCATTTTCTAACAACCTGCAAGTAGTTTTGTGGGTGCACCGTACAAAAGATTTTTGTACGGTGTTACATATTTCATAAAGACATAGTTTTAATAGCAAATAATATTCAAGAACTCAAAGAAATGTTACAACTTTATGAAATATCTGGATTTTCAAAATCAAAAAAACCTTACTTTCTAAAGCAATCCGATTTAAATGACCGCGTTGGAGATTTAAGGCCATCAAAATATAAGGCTTAATTACTTGAATTAGGATTAAAACAGTGGAATTTATTAGACAAAAATATGAGAATCTGATAGTTTCGCACAAGGCAAGAAAATTTTATGAGTTACGTTTCCAAAGAGGATGATTTGGTGTATTCTAATGATGCTGTAAGGCTTGTTCAAGAACTGAATTTTACAGGACAATATGGAGAATGAAGACTTTTTATTGATGCTTTTAAGATATTTGAAAGCCATGTTACTTCCGGCGGGCGAACTTTCGACACCAAATTGTCTTTGTACCTGGGGTAATCGAAGGGTCAAATTTTATTATAGGAAATTTCGACACCGCGGCGTAAAGCAGGTAGGTAGGTAATTAGCGGCGATGGACATTTGCACCCAAGCAGGACAAGCGGGTTTTCCCAATATTTATTGTCACGGCGGGGGGCGTGGCACTTGTGTACTTGTGACTAAATTATTTCAGTTGTAATTTATTTCTTGTTTGACGTTGACTTGTGCACGTATACGGATATTTAAAAAATGAGTTTGATAAAAAGTTCCCGTGGTCGAGATTTATTAGTGGTGGAGCATCATTCGTTCTCGAAACAGAAAGTGTTAAAAAGCGGCGAGATATTTTGGCGCTGCAACCAAAAAAACACTAAGTGTTCCGCAAAAGTGTTTACAATAAGCTGTGAGGACCTCACCATCACAAGAAGTGATTTGGTACATAATCATGTAGCCGATCCAAAAAAGCTTGAAGTAAAGATGGTAACCAATGCATGTAAAAGAATAGCCCAAGAGGACATATCGGAAAAGCCTGCCAAGATTACAAGAACTGCTGTTGCTGAGTGTGATGCCAATTTGCTGACGGTTCCTGACATAGCTAGCATAAGAAAGAACATTTACAACTGTCGTCGTAAACTGTTACCAGGTCCGTTACCAAGAAGCATATCAGAAGTCCATAACGCGGTTAGTAATTATTCTCCTAAAACCTGTCGCAATGAAAGTTTTTTGTTTTTAAATCATCCTTAATTAAATGTAATTGTATTTTCATGCGAGACAAATATTCGTTTGTTGTGTAAATTAAAAACTTTTGTATATGGATGGTACATTTTCATACAGTACCAAATATTTTCTACAATTATTTACTATACATGGCTTGGAAAATGGACATTATGTTCCTTTAGCATACTGTTTGTTAAAGGACACATTGTCAATGACATACAAAAATTTATTTTCTTTATTAAGGTCTAAGATTTTTGAAACATTTCAATTATCATTAGAGCCAACTGAAATATTTGTGGACTTTGAAAAAGCAATTCACTGCAAGTGCTTTATTGTATATGTGGCCCAATGCAAAAATTAGTGGATGCCGTTTTCACTTACACCAAAACTGGTTTAAAAAAATTCAATCTTTGGGTTTGGTACAAGAATATAAGGATACAAATTCAGAAATTGGAAAATGGTTAAGGCATACGTTTGGTTTAACTTATTTAAATCCAGCAGAAGTTGAAGAATGCTTTCTTTATGATTTAATGTCATATAAACCTATAAACGCAACACTTGATATATATATATGCAGATTATTTACTGGAAAATTACATTTTCGATAGCGCTCTATTTCCACCACACATATGGTCTAATCAGAATCCGTCTATTGCGAGGACCACAAATGCCTGTGAATCCTTTCATTCGAGATTTAATTCTTCTTTTTATTCAACACATCCTTCTATTTTTATTTTTATTGAAAAGTTAAAAGAATTTCAAGTAGACACTTATGTCAAAATAAATAGTTTACATATACCAGCAAAAATCAAAGATACTACTGTTAAGGCTAAATTGGCATTTTTGGAGAAAATGATGGATAAACTACGATCCCAACAAATACGTAGGTTAGATTTTATAAAAGCTGTATCTTATCATTCCTATAATAGCAAATAAATCATTGTATACAAGTATATTAACGGTAAAATGTACAAAAATTAGGTACTAGTTGTATTATATTTAGATATTATTACAGTTATAAAGAAATAAAATGCACATTACTTTTATTAAAATAAATAAATTAATTAATTATGGTATTTTATTTATGTCGCAGCTATATTTATTTGGTGTCGAATATACCTGTAAGATAAAAACGGGAATTGGGGCTGGTGTCGAAAATTGCCATTAAATTTTAGTCGCTACCTGCTTAGTGTCGAAATTTCCTACGCCCGTTACTTCACTATGGTAATAATATAATTCAGGGCTTCTCACGCATGCAACAAACATGAAAGTTTATCTTATGGTAAATCTATTTTTATCTATGATATCTCGTATGTTCATTCATTAATAATAAAGATACTGTATAGTGCCCATTTGGAAATCGACTTGTTTGTTTTTTCTATCTTAATATATTCGTTATATACTCTTCTTTCATTTGCTATGTATGATACTGTGTAGTGCCATTTTGGTAGTCGCCTTGTATGTTTTTTCTTACTTAATCTTCTTCTTCTTTCAATACCCTGTCCGATTATCGAACGTTGGCGATCATATTGGCAATATTAACTTTGTTTAAGGCGGCTCTAAATAAATTAGCGGTGGTCTCTTGATACTATTCTCGGAGATTTCGGAGCCAGGATGTTCTTATTCGGCCTGGGCCTCTCCTATTTTACCCTGTATTATGAGTAGAGACTGGATTATATGCTCTAAAAAATGGTTAAAATATGCATGCAACATGCACTTAAAAAGTAACCAAATAGGCCTTTATTATATGCAATATGCATTTATATATGCACTTTAAAAAAAAAATTTATAATTTTTGGGGCTTAAGATTTGGTGAGAAATAAAATTATAGTCAGTTTGTAAGTGGTTGCAGGTCTTCTTCATTGGAGACAATAAGTACCATGTCGTCTGCATATCTGAGATTGTTGACATTAATTCCCTTGATTTTAATGCCTGTATCTTCAACTAATTCTTCTTTGAAAATAAATTCGGAATAGATATTAAAAAGTAGAGGCGATAGAATACATCTTTGCCTCAGTCCACGTCGTATTTCCACTGCTTCCTTCGTGTTGTGTCCAATTCGTGTGTTTGCACATTGATGCCAATAGAAATTTTTGATAATACGGAGGTCTCGGTCATCAATTCCCACCTGTTGCAAGACACCTATAAGTTTGTCATGGTTTACTCGGTCAAAGGGCTTTTCGAAGTCGATAAAACACATATATACCGATTGTTCGATATCCCTACATTTTTGAACCATGACCTGCAAACTGAAGAGTGCTTCTCTGGTTCCAAGGTTGTTTCTGAAACCAAATTGTGTTTTACTTAGTTTTACTTCTATTTTGTTGTAAATACTGCTAATGTTTTCTTGTCTACCTTTTTATACTTTGACGTTGAAGTCTCTCATTATTGTAATGTCTTTGTTTTTCAGCTGACTCATTACCTTCTTTATATCATCATAAAAATTCTCTAGGTCATCTTCACTACTGCTGGCTCTGGGCGCATAAACTTAAACCAGATTTATATCTACTGGTTTTGAATTTATTTGCATCAACTTACAGATTTAATACAGCAAGAGACTTTTTTATGTACAATGTATGCGACGCCATTCCGGAGGTTAGTGCCTTATTCTCTTGAATAGAATACATTCTTGGTCGTCTATGTTACATTTCCCAGTCCCCGGCCACCGCATTTCGGTTATCCCAAGAACTGCTATATTGAGCCTTATCATCTCACGTATGGTATTTTGTATCTTACCGGGCTCGTAGAGACTTCTCACATTCCATGTGAATATTGTTTTACCTGATTTTATTCTTATTTCTTTTCCATTATCACAGGGATTTCGCTGGATAACGGCCTGAGAAGCCCTGTCTGCTTGTCTTCTCCTGCCGGATCTTGGTGTCTGAGGACCATGATGAGTATATCTTTTCTTATCACATGATACTGCCTTTTCTAATCATGATGATTGAACTAGGGAATAATAATGGGGAAGTTTCCTGTTGCCTTCCCCATCGCAGTATCACATATAGTGATTCTATGTAATCCCTAAAATCAAGGAATTGCCACTTCCGCCATCCACACCGTACCTAAGGAATTCTTCCCTTCCGTGGCTGCCGTTGTGGACTTCATCCGTGAGCCTGGATAAGGGACCCTAAGCAGGTACTAGTTTCCCGGGTTAGAAAACACCTGAAATCTGCGAAGGGCAGGGATTGATTCATTTTCCCTGATAGGACTATCCAGAGGAGTTCCTACCCGCTACCCGCGGGGTAGCGGATAGGGACTCCTTACTTAATATATTCGTTATTTCATCCACTTTCATTTGCTATATCGCATATTAGAATTCGTTCAGTTGATTATTTTGTACTCAGCCAGAGGCCTTCTTTAAGTTAATAAATCAAAATTTGCCTTTTAGTTAAACTATTTTTATCCTTAGTGCCCTATGACATCTCGTATGTCACTGTACGTTTATTAATAATGAAGACACTGTGTAGTGCGCTTTTGGTAGTCGCCTTGTTTGTTTTTTCTTACTTAATGGATTCGTTATATACTCCTCTTTCATTTGCTATGTCGTATCTTAGGATTTGTTCAGTTGATTATTTTGTACTCAGCCAGAGATCTTCTTTAAGTCAATAAATCAAAATTTGTCTTATAGTTAAACTATTTTTATCCTTAGTACCCCATGACATCTCGTATGTAAATGTACGTTCGTTAATATTAAAGACATTGTGCAGTGACCTTTTATTACACGATACGACGAACTATTCTACCTCCTCCACAAAACGCTCGAAAAATGGGCAGAATGAACCTTTGCATTTTCTTGCGGGATTTTACATGGGAAATAAAGCAGAAACGTTATAGCAGTATTTTTACTGGTTTTATTTCATGTGATTTTACTTAGTTTTATTTAATTTTACGTAATTTTGTTTAACTTGATTTAATTTTATTTAATTCTATTTACCTTTATTTAATTTTATTTAGTTTTAATTTTAGTTTATTTTGGTAAAACATTGACGTTTGTTTTAACATTATTTTATTTTTGTATACGTCATTGATCTTACCTTACAATTCCAGTAACCTATATTTTTAGCAATTTTGCGTAAAAATAAATTACTGTGAAGTAGTAAAATTTCCGATTAAGAATATTTGAATCATCAATTTGTAGAGTGAATTAGCAATAAATCAACCGTATTGTTTCAAGAACAAAATATGATTGAAATGTCAAATGTTGATATTTCAGATTTCTTTCCTAGATTGAGTAGTTACTCTACCGGACAAACAGTGTGACTTCTCATCCTAGCCTTGTATATAGATAGATGAGATGGATTTAGTGAAACTTTTATGACCTGTACCTAAAAAAATAGTATTTTTTATTGTAAAACTTAAACATAGCTCTATATAACGTTTTTTATTGTTTTTAGTCTAATATCGTTTTATAATTGAATGAAGATTACTTATATGAAAAGTATAATGTACTTTATTTATTTCCGTACTAAATTTCGCGTTAAGAGCCCCAAAAATAAGAGCATTATGCATGAAAACAAAAAGAAAGAAACATTTTTTTGCAGACCAGTGTTCTTAGTCTCTAATAATCTGCATATGCTAGTTTAATAATTCCTTAATAGTAAATTCCTAATAAAAATAGCTCTTTATGTGTCAGTGAGTACAGTTCACCTTGTATATAAATCTATGATGCATTGTAAGATTTTCATTACACGGAAATCTATCTCCGTATTGCTCTTTTTGACATTAGATCCACAAACGCCCTTAATTAAGTTATATATCGTCTCTCATTCTATCTATGACAAGTGCTCTAGTAAGTTTGCTAATTCCATATCAACAGCCAGAGCAGCCACTTCCCTTTCAGTTTCATATTTCCAAAACATTGTGCCAACTTGATCCAACAGTCTGTCTGTTTAGGTCTAGAATTAACGTAATTAATTTACACGTACACAACTCTGACCTTTTAGAGTGTTCGTTCGTCTGCTGTCAGGTAAATGATGCAAAAGGAGCAAATGCTCCCATGATAAAGTGTTATTTAATTACCTGAGTTTCAGTCTTGCAGCTGCTCGCAAGAATTATTACAAAGCATTTTTAAGTGACCATATCATGTGATAGTTATGAACACACAAACTACTCCGAATGTATAGTGTGGATTAAAATTATTTTTAACTTTTTGCAAATATAAGATAAGGAAATTTGGACGAAAAGCAAAATGAAGAAAAGTGCACTATTACCAATAATATTTACCAATTGTTTTGTTGGACAATTTGGTATATATTATTTGTGAAACATATAGTCCAGTCGTCAGAGACGAAAATGCCACTGATGGTTAAAATATGGAGTTTAGAGCAAAGAACATAACCTATAGATATATTTGACATTCGATGTAAGCTTAACATACGTCAGTGTTGCCATATCGTCAATTAATTCATACTCTCATATTTAAAATTCAAAATCGGTCAAGAGCAAGCACATAATATATCAATTAAGAAAAGAAAAGAAACAAAAACATATTATGTAATTTACAGGTATAGCTTCCATTTGATTTTACTTAGTTTTACTTAATTGTTATGTAATTGTACGTAAAGGTGTTGACTTGATTTAATTTTATTTAATTTTATTTACCTTTATTTAAGTTTATTTTATTTTGGTAAAACGTTGACATTTGTTAAATGTCATTTTATTTTTATAGTAACTGTATGTTTATCTTACCCAGTGACATATAATAAATGTAATATATTATACGTCATTGATCTTACCTTACAAATACAGTAACCTATATCGTTGGCTGTATGCAATAGTGGCACAACATAAAAACTGGTAATTTTTCAAAACGGGGGTTTAAAGTTTGTGTGCCAATATTTTGTCTTATTTGTATTACTACGTGGATTGGGATTTTTGGAAAAAAATTAATTTTGGTTTATTTGGGAGAGCGTTAGGTAGTCTTTAATGAATTGTAACACAGACTTTTAAATTCAACCCTTATTTTGAGTCGTGCCACTATTGCACATCAACATTTTGTGTTTCAAGACTAATTAAGGCAAAGACAAGACTGGCATTTTTTGTTATTCCTATCAACTGAAATAAAGGTTTAATAAAGAAAAGTACAAGTTACTTAAATGAAAAAATGTGTATATATTAATAATAATAGGAAAAATTATGATTAGCAATGCTTTAAATGTTAGTAGAAATCAGCTGAATTGGTGGAACACTCTTGCCTTCACAAAGGCTAGTAAGGTCTTTTTTTTCTTTTCAGTTATTGGCAGGCTGTCAGTATAAGCCTTTTCTAGTTCTATAATATTCATGCTTTCTAAACCTTTTCTTGGTGATATCAACTGATCTGTACTCCTCTTGTGCAAATGAAGTTTTAAAATAGTAGTGAGTACCAGAGCTTTTTTTACATGAATTTCACAAATATCGTTGAAATGAAAAGTATTTCCTTGGACATATTCATTGAAAATTGTCGCTGTTTTAGTATTTAACTTTTTCAGGTCAAAAAAATCATTATGACATAATTCGTGTACTTCGAATGGATGTTTGCAACGAGCAGTTCGGATTAGCATAGCGCAATGAGTCGGTAGATAAATAGGCCCTCCTTTAAAAAGCTTCAATGATATTTCTTTCTATTAAAGAGTGCTATCACCTTCATTTTGAGTATGGCCGACAACTAAATAGCGATGAGTTATAGAAGAAATTTTGAAATGGTTTACAGCGTACTGATACATTGAAATTAGGTACTTGTTCTTTCTTTGGCCACCACAATTGTCTGAGTAAAATATGAATTTCAAATCGTAAGAATCGGTTTTTATAGATGTTTGTTCCAAATACGTCAGCAGGCACAAACCATTTCTATGGCAACTTTACTGCCTTCTCCTTCATGCCAAACATACCTATGCATATTTCTCAGTCCCTTTTTCTAAAGTTCAAATATAGGGAACTGATAGGTTGATAGCTTATATTTATAATAGAAAGCGGAAACGTCTCCTTTTGGTGACGGTAGAGCAGTTTGTAGGTCAAAACAAAAACTTTTTGTAGGTTAGTTCCATTCTCTTTGTCAAGTGTTTTTAGCTCTCAGCTTAAGTTTTTCTCCTTATGATGGTTATTATAAGCATCTTCTAGGGCTATTTTTTCTTCGCTGCTCCAAGTTTTGTATTTTTCACTATACTTACATTGATCTTTTTTGGGAGAAAAGTATGCATAGTTAAATATATAATTAAAAGTTTACGATATAAACCAATTTTTACAAATTCATCGTTGTCTCTTTGGTAAGTAGCTTTATAATCATTGTACAAATCTGTCAATGTTTTACCTCCTTCTATATATTTTTTTGAGGTACTACTTCGACAATAATAGTGGCTCTCTATTGTCGGAATTGATGAAAGGTGTTTACGAACCCTGTTCATAGTTTCGTTACAAAATGTTTTATGCATGCTATGTTTACCTCTTTGATCGTTCCTTATAAAGCCACTTTCCGTCTTCCCAATAAAAGTTCGAATACATCTACTAGTGACTCTAATGGTGGATATAAATCTTTTGTACACTCTTGTTTTTCTGATCACGGTTTTCCAAACAAAATGCATGATTATAACCACGGCTTGATGTGTTACCTTTATCTGCATATCGATATGTTGGTTTAATTATAGGCATGGATCTCAGAATACAACTTCGTTGTTAATTTATATTTCCCATTGACCAATATTTTTCAAAGATCTGTGTTCTTTCTTGTAACGTAAATTTTTCATCACATTTCAATCTACATGGATTGCAAGATGGGCCTAAACTGCGAGCTTATACAAGATTACCGTTAACATTGGTGTATTTTTCGCCTGAATTTCTAAGAAACTTTCTGACATTTATTTTCCATTGGTGCGGACAAGCCTTCCTTTTTCTACTTTTAGGTTTATTAATCGTCACGTCTTCTGGTACTTTAGTTCCCACATTTTTATCAGAGACCTCTGTAAATGTAGACGATATATCCTCATCATTCACGTAGTGGGGGTCCGCATCATAACTAAAATGGATTTCAAAAAATTTGTTTAAATCCTTTATAAAAGGTAGGTATATAATTAAAAACCCAATCGGGCTATGTCATGAAGACAAAACGTTTTCGGAATCCATATTCCATCATCAGTGTCTAGGTGTATATGTTTTGAGCCACTAAATATCTGGGTAAAAATCCGTTAAAAGTTATAGGTTACAATTTAGTTTGCATTATTTGTAAAGCAGCTACTCCCATTTAGGACACAGCCAACAAATCGGTGATTAACTCACAAAAAAACTGCCACTTTGCATTTGAGTATAAAATTCACCTCTCTACATAAAAAAATTTGCCGGCTTTTGAAGACTACACATGCCCACAATATATTTCTTCCGAATTTCAATCCAAACTTAAACTGTAACTACCCATTTAACTGCTACTATGACTGCTACACTGTATTTCCATTACATACACGAACAACAAATAAACAATAACGAATTTGAAGAAAATCCGGATTTAAGGCAATTAAAATTATTATATACAAACCAGAAATGTTTATATTATCAATCCCAACTATGCAAAAGGATTGAAAATATTTTTCGGTGTTTTGATACATACATGGTGATATGAAATGCTACAACACCAAGCTCACAATAGACAAGACTTTGCCATACTTGTCGTAAACCTCAATATAGATGGTACACAGGAGGAGCATATAACACAAATAATCAAATTGATTCCAGAAAATCCAGTAATCGTAAATTGAGTATGCCACTTGCGATTTGCTATTAACAGAAAAGATTCATCAACCTGAACAAAGATAAAACCTGTAAAAACAGATAACTAGTTAACTATATATTAGGTAGTCACGATTGGGGTAATCCTTTATTTCAACAAATTTGTTTATTTAAATAAGCAACAACACCGAGATAAAATAATTATATTCTGGGGATAAACAAACAGTTTATAATAGCTACAATACTATTCCTTTTTCATACTAAAGCATGCGGCATCCGTCTATTTTTCAGTTATGACGTTACAGTATTTTTCGCGTAAATACCTATCATTTATCGCTAAGTAAAAGTTGATATATATCTATAATACAAACAAAAGGTCAAAATGTATTTTAGAGTTACTCCAATCACCCCTGCACCCTATTATTTAAATTATTCTAAAAATGGCCCACTCTCATCATCATACCGTGAAGCGAAGGGTGTTATGTAATTAATTTATTATCGGAAATTCCAAACTCCAGCAGGTATCCATATCTGGAGGAATCTAACTAAATTATAATTCAGCCAATTTGAAAATCATAACCAGCGGGAGACATAATTTGATGATGAATGTCGAGGCAAGGACTTTGATATCCGAAAAGGTCAATCCCAGGAGCGCCTAATGGGCGTTGCGACTGCCGCAAGAAGGGACGCTCCGATAGATTACACCTTCGGGAATCGAACTTCAGAAGCGTAAGTTTCCGTAATCCCTGATTTGCAAATAGGTATTCCCAGTTTGGTAACAAGTAAAGCAGAGGATATACGTCCCGAATGGCACTTGTTAAATATAAGTTTTATGTCTTACGAATTCCAGAAGGCAGCGGAATTTATTACCGCCGATGTGTTGCGGTACACTCGAAAAAATTATTTGTAAACAATCATTGGCCAGACAAAGGGAGTTAACCTTGTCATTTTCTCAATAGGTTCTTCCTACCTCTATTCATATACATTTTTTAGCGTCTGGTCTAATTTATATTAAGAAAATATTGATAAAACTAAAGAAAATCAATCGTAAAAATAGTATATTATGGCCCTTCTTCTTCTTCTTAAGGTGCCATGCATTTCTGCGTAGGCGTCCACCGTACATCGTCTTGTCAGGTGAGATGTTAAATAGTCAGGATTAAATAATTCTGTTTTTAGCAGCATTGCGAAGCATTTCATAGCTGTGGATTCCTGTCCATTGTCGAATATTGCGCAGCCATGACATTTTTTTACGTCCGAGACCTCTCCTACCCTCTATTTTCCCTTCGAGTATCAGTTGCTGAAAAGTGTATCGTTCTCCTCGTATAATGTGCCCCAAGTATGCAGTCTTCTTACTTTTTACATAATTAAAAAGTTCCCTATCCTGTAAGCCCGCTCTTCTGAGTACTTCCTCATTTCTGACCCTGTCCGTCCATGATATTCTGAGCATTCGACGCAGGCACCACATTTCGAACACTTCAAGTTTGTTAATGGAACTGGCCTTTAACGTCCATGCTTCCATTCCGTACAGGAGAACAGGCCACACGTAACACTTAAGCATCTTGTATCGGAGGTTGAAGTCCAATTTGCGATCAGTCAGAAACTTACGAAGCCTCAAAAAAGCATTTCTGGCTTGTTCAACTCTGCTCTTTATTTCATTCTCGGGGTCCCAACCCTCATTCAGCAAACATCCCAAGTATTTGAATTGCCTGACTTGTTCGATTTCTTCTCCAGAGACATATATCTTTGCGTTGGGGTAATCATTTCTACTTATAATCATTGATTTTGTCTTCTTGATATTTATTTTCAAACCCCGAGCTTCACTTGCAAGAGTTAGATCATTCAAAAGGCACTGAAGATCTTCGATGTTATCTGCCACTATGGCTGTATCATCGGCATACCTGATGTTATTAATAAATATGCCGTTAACTTTAATACCCTTATTAGAGTCTTCCACTGCTTCTGCGAAGGCTTTTTCTACGTATAAATTGAACAGCATTGGAGACAGTATACAACCTTGCCTTACTCCTTTTTTAATGGAGAAATCTTCTGTTTCGTTGGAATTTTGAAGACGTACTGTTGCTGTCTGATTCCAATACAGATTGGCAATGATTCTTATATCCTTTGCGTCCAATCCCAACTCTTGTAGGTATTTTATCATCAATTCATGTTTTACATTATCGAATGCTTTCTCGTAATCGATGAAACAGATAAAAACATCCTTTCTTTGATCTAAACAATTCTGTATCAATGTTTGCATACTAAAGATCGCTTCTCTCGTGCCAAGTCCATTTTTGAAACCAAACTGACTCCATCCACTGACCTCTTCACATTTCTTAAACAATCTAGTGTGAAGTATTCTCAGGAAAAGTTTCAAAAAGTGACTCATTAGGCTTATTAGTCGGTGGTCCTTGCAGAAGTTCGCACGTGGTGTTTTTGGTAGGGCGATAAATGTAGATCGAAGCCAATCTTTTGGAATCTGGCCCGTATCGTAGATGTCGTTAAAGAGCTTGACAATAATGTCTAGGTTTTCTTCATTAAGTAACTTGATTGTTTCTGCGTACATATCATCTGGTCCTGGGGTTTTGTTACTTTTTAATAGTTTGATAGCGTGTACAATTTCAGCTTTCAAAATACTTGGGCCATACAAATGGTCTCCCAGTTGTGGTGGTTTTTGTGTTCTGTCATCTGTCATATATATATTATTATATTATTCTGTCATATTATGGCCCAGTATAGGGTAACTTAAACAGATTCAAATATAAATACAAAATACCCTCAAAAGTTGGTGGAACCATCAATCATCCAATACATAAATAAACGACAGTTTCTAGAAGTTAGTAATTTTAATCCTGATTAGGTTTTGTGTCTTATAGAATACGTTGTATATAAATATCTATTTTAGCCAAACTTTGTATTTTTAGAGATTGGGTAGGTATAATACTTCGTTTTATTCGTCCATTGGTTGAGTTTACTAAAAGTACAAGCTGATCATAGCCGCAAATGTCAAACATGGAACAAAAAATTTCGGTTTAGCAGTGTTGGTATTACGTTAGGAATGTCCTACGATTAATTTTCGCAAGAGACTCCTGGTTCGGAAAAATACAAAATTAAATTTCTATTACAAAAAGTTACTTTTGTATTAAAATACACAAATGTGACTTAAAGTTTTATTTAATTCAGTTTCTTTCGGTGGTACAAATTCGACTCAACTGACTCTAACTATCTACGCAATTGTATATATTCTTATAATATGATATTCGATACTCCTACATTTTCAGATGAAAAAGTCATTAAATTTTAATTGCCTTCACCAGCCCTTAGCCCGAGAGACGATACGCTGATTATGGGATTTTTAAAATAAACGTTAAGTATTTACTCGACAGTTGGCATGGCAAGAATGAGTAAATATTTGTTTCTTTGGAGATTCCTTGCAGTTAATTGATAGGTTAATAGATGAAGAACAAGATAATAGTCCAGTGAGCCAAGCCAATATTGAAAATAGCAAAGAAAATAATTGATGGATTCGACCGTTGCTTGATGGAAATTCATTTTATGTAACAATAAAACACTGAAAACATTGTTTTCAAAACTTCCACATCATTTATTATAAAATCTTAACACTACAGCTGTTTCGGCTGATTGCCTTTCTCAAGTGATCTATTTTTGGCATACGTTTACACTTTATAGTCTTTAATGAAATAGGTTGAGGAGGGGAGAACTGTTTGTCTCAAGTTGGTCATTCAGACTTGTATCTGTGTTTTTTAATTTGTTAATTTCCATAGATTCTAACAAGGATAGCTTAAGGCCCCTTTTTTAAATTATCGGACTTAAAAACAAACATGACTTCTCCATATTTCATAAACCTGCCCATATTGACACGACTATACACAATTCATCATCCCATCCCACACAACATAAACTGGCAGCCTATGAAAATTAACAATTTAAAAAACACAGATATGATTATGAATGACCAACTTGAGACAGACAGTTCTGCACTCCTCAACCTACTTCATTAAAGACTATAAAGTGTAAACGCATGCCAAAATAGATCATTTGAGAAAGGCAATCAGCCGAAACAGATGTAGCGTTAAGATTTTATAATAAATGTTGTGGAAGTTTTGAAAACAAAGTTTTCAGTGTTTTATTGTTACAAAGAAAATAATATTGACATGAAAATAACAGTTGCAATGACAATAGTGATAATAGTGAAGACGTTTCAAATTCTGAAAATTATTTATTACGACCATCTACACCTGCGACAGGTAATAAACCACATCGCAACAAGTCTGCGACGTCAACTGCGAATACTATTAGTAGATCCAAAAATAAAATGTCCGTTCCAACTCCGAAAAAGAGAACAGTTTCAGACGTGGCATCTTTGGTTAGGGAAATAAAGTCGATAAAGAATGATTTAAATAGTACATCTACGGGTAAGCATTCTATACCACAAGAAAATAAGCATGATATTTTTGGAACTTTTGTGAGTATCCAACTCAAAATGTTATCTACTGCACGAGCTATTATAGCTCGGGACAAAATCAATGCCACATTATCTCAGTCTCGCATGGAAGATCTGAGCTACGTAAACATCACATTTACATACCAGACGCCTAGTAGTCATTGCTCTTTAGATTTACATACAACAATTAATACTGTACCAGTGCCACTTACATCAGGAGAGTCGGATTTGTCAATAATTGCAGAAAATGAAGCTAATAATTATCAATGACAAAACACAATCGACGAGATTAATATAGATTTTTTACGCCAGGACAATGGGAAACCGATTGCTTCAGCATTCCACAATGCATACTTTTTTTATTATCTTATTTATAATTTTGTGATAAATACAAATATAAAGTTATTATTAGTACTAACCTTTATGTTTTCTTTCAATGCCTTGAAGATTTCTTCACATACCTCGGTATGAACTTAAATATGGAACACCTTGAAACCCGATAAAAGTGACTCAGTCTTCTATAACTAATGCCGGATGGAATAAAATCCAAAGTCATCTCCAACTTTACTCTTGCTGGTATAGCCTCTGTCATAATAGTATGCTGACGTTGAATTTTTGACATTACAAGACTCAACAGAATATCAAACACATCTGGTATTATTCGTAAAATACGAATATACTCTTTTAAGTCTTCATTGCGAAGTTCTTCTAAAACCAAAGCGGATGAACCACGTTCATTCCTTTTTAAAATCCATGGTCTTCTCGAAACGCGCATTTCGAATAACGTTTCTGTTACTTCATTAAATGTAATTTTACACATTTTTCGAAGTAACTGTTTCAGACGAACATTGTTTTCTTTTTTAGAAATATTTACCGTTTTCAGAGGATTTGTTGCTCTATTGATCTTGCAATAGTTCTAGCTACTGGCTGAAAATTTACTAGCCACATGTAAACCGTTCTAGTATGCGCCAAGCCAGGACAGTACCTCAAGCTAGGATACCGGCTATCCTAGCTTGAAAAACTAGCCTCGTGGAATCCGGACATTATGGTTATGCATTGGTTTTTTTAAGAAGCGTATTTCAAAGTTCTACAAGTATACAAATTTTAAAATTGATATGTCTAAAACCCGCCAAGTTACATTTATTATTTATATATAACCTAAAAAATTGTTTATAACTTTAAAAAATTCCTTAGGGTCCCCTAGTTGACCGATTTCTATTTTTCAAGGTGCGTTTAAAAGCTTGAGTCTTTGATTATACGAAAAAAGTAATGTTTATACATTTTCTTTTATTTATAGTGCGTATTTGGAGCCCAGCATAATTTTGCAATTTTTGCAGACCCAAAATTGACCTATTATTATGCAAAAACTGCTAAACCGATCCTAACGAAATTTAGCACACATTTTAGACGTATTATAAAGTTTTTCTAGGCCGAATATAAGAGCTGAACGTTATGTTTAAGGGGTCGAAAAAAATTAAAGGAAAAACTATTCACTGCACTTTTTTCCCAATTATGGCTATTTTTTAAACAATACACATTAAATTTTTAATTTCTAGCTAATTAGATATTATGTTCCGCATATGCTAAGGAGAATTTCGATCCAGCCCCTCTGAAAGTCTCTATTGTGAATCTCATGAACTCCCCATTTACCTTCGAAGCAACAAACAAATAATATCATTTTTCGACAAGTTTTCAAGAATATTGTGAATACATTTCACTATAATAAGGTGCTTTATACCGGTGCATCCCGAAACGCAGATGGAGTTAGCTGTTCTGTCACTACAGTTGATACAGTATTAGGACAATACCGAATATCCAACGCATGTAGTGTATTTTTCGAAGAACTCTTCAATATTTCAATAGCTCTCAAGTTTCCTTTTGACAATCATCGAAGTGTAGCTCTGTACATCGATTCTTTATCCGCAATTCATTCGTTATAAAATATTTACAACCAACATCACCTAGTGCAAAAAATACTAGAATCGACCCATCTCCACACTTCCCGGGGGACTTCAATAACAATAATATGGGTGCCTTCTCATATCGGCATCCAAGGAAATGAGAAGGCTGACAACGCTGCAAAAGAAGCATCTACATCCAACTTATCCATGTACAACATACAGCTCCAAGAAGATATAAAATCAAAATTCAAAAGGAATACTTAAGTCAAGTGGCAGGAACTTTGGGTCACCAAAGACACAAAACTCAGAGAAGTACGACTTAATATTTATGCTTAGCATCCCTGAACAGGAAACAACGATATTCAACGATATTCGTATTACCGTCAAGCACATCCTCACAGAATGTCAACACTACCAGGCCACTCGCATTGCCAACAATATAACCCACAGTTTAAAAGAATTTCTGAACTGTTCAAGCCGACTCAAGAGCCTAATAGACTTCTTAAAGACTACACAGTTATTTAACAAAATATAATTTACATAATATTGTTATTCTTCACTATTGTAAACTCTGTATCATAACTTTGTAGGTGTAATTGTAAACCTTTGCTCCCGTGTCAATGACCAAAGATGTCGAGACACGTTAATTCGAAATAAAAAAAAAAAAAAAAATTGAAAAACGATACTTTTACCTTGTATAATTTTTTTTGTAAGAGCAATCTCTCGAGTTAAAGACGAAAATATGGGCGCAAAAAGCAAAAAATTTTAATTTTTTCATGTTTTGGTAAATAAAATATTAAGCACAAGGTTTGCTACTGGCAGATATTGTGATTATTGATACAAGGTACATCCTGAAGGGATTCCAGCAAAAAAATAGACTATTATGGAAAATTTCCAATTCAAAACGGATCTCGCTTAGATTAGGCGGAAAAGTCCAAAAATCGTTGCTAAAATCTTTTGCAATGACCTCGAAACATTTTCATAGTGTTAAAAAATGGTAAATAGTTCTAGAATTAATATAATGCAAACCCAATTAAAGCTTATGCCTAAATGTCCAGTTACTCTTACTTATATTGGCGAATACGCCACTGCTTTTGCCTCTGAATACTTTAAAATCCCAATAATTTAAAGGTAGGTACTTAGGTAGTTAGTTTACAATTAGTTGGTAGACACCGAAGTATTTGTTGGAACAAGTGTGTTTAATAACTTTTGACTTCAAAGCATACTCATGTACCAGGTATTTACTATCTTGAACACTAGTTTCTAGTTAGAATTGCTTGAGAATGTACAAGATGCCAAAAATTTGTTTGACGAAGTTGATGAAATTCTCGCACAGCATAACTTTAGAAGGGAGTTCGTTGAATTTCGATACATCTGCATTAAGCGTAAATTTAAGTCTGAGGAAAGTATTTTACAGTTTGTGTGATGCATATAAACAAGCATACAACATATTTAGTGCATTCTAACGATCCTATACATTATAAAAAAAACACAGAGAATTAATTAAAACGTGCAAAAACTATTATTGGGAACTATTCTAAAAAATATATTTAACGGAGAAGGAAAACAACATCAATATACAATAAAAGAACGCATCAAAAATTATAAAGTCAGTGAGACAAAACGAAACAACAAACATGTCATTCCATAATCTTCTCATTTTTTTTTCTTCTTTTATTATTCTCCAACGTAGAATGTTTCTTATGTGATAATTGTTTTTCTTGTTTTACTATCTAATATAGAAGTTGTTATTTCAATGGGTTCTGTTCATTCTGTCTCTAATTTTAATTTGGTTTTGTTTCCTATATACAGAGTGTTCACAAACGCTCTTCAAAAAAGAAAACTACAAACTCTAGGCTTTATTTTTAGGTCGATTTGACGTAAATTACTTTATTCAAAAATGGTTTCTCAAAGACTATGTAACCTAGCAACAATAACAAATTTGTTAATAAGCTCAACAAAATTTGAACAGCCTAAAATACATAAGGTAACATGAAGGTCACCAGATCAGAAAACATACAGTCAAATTGATCACATAATAATTAATAAACGAAAATAATCGTCAATAAAAGATGTAAGAACATTTAGAGATGCGTGTGCAGATTCAGACCACTTCATGGTCACAGCCACTATAAGACAAAAAGTTGAAATTGAAACAAAACAGAAAAACCAACATAAAAAGTGTAATGACAATAAAATGAGTATTGAAGAAGTAGGAAAAAAAATATGAAGAGGCAGTAACAGTTCAAATAAAAGATAAATATAAAGCAGAAGATATAAACGCAGAATGGGAGACGATCAAAAAATCAATAGAAGAAGGTGCAAATATGCAGGTAGGTAAAAGACAGGATAAAACAAAAAATGGTTGGTATAACCAAGAATGCAGGGATATAACAAAAAAAAATGCAAGCCAGCATTAAATGGCTAAGAACAGATAAAGAGGAAGACAGAGAAGAATACGAAAAATTAAGAAATTGGCTAAGAAAGTGATAAGACAAAATAAAAGAAGATGGATAGACGAAAAATACAGGAAATACAGCAATAAGGAACAAACAAAAATACGAATACGAAATAGAAAAGAAATACGAAAAATTTTTAAAAAAATATTAAAGAACAAAACAAAAATACAAAGCCAAAACAAACTTAATAAAAAATAAAGAGGGAACAGTGATAATAGAGGATCAAGGATACAAGCAAATATAGAGAGATTACTACAAAGAGCTCTTGACGGAGAAAACCACAGGAGAAGAAATGAATAACGAGGAGGAAACGGTGCACGAAGAAGAAGCAGATGAAGTAGACATCGAAATACAGAGAAGCAAAATTGGAAAAGCCCCTGGTAAAGATGGAATTAATATGGAACTAATAAAATACGGAGGAAGGGAGCTGAACCGTGCATATGCACAAATTTATTCGCTTACGTAAAGATAGCAAAATTCTTACAAAATGACCGTATTTTTTCTAAATTCGTCGCAGGTGTCCTGAATTCGGCTCCAAAGCTAATCACGCGAGTCTACTGTTTGTGAATAAACTATAGATTATAGGTATTCCCACACACAAAAATCGCAAGAATTTAAATCGGGAAACAAATTTGGCTCCATCACAAAAAATAAATATACCAAAAAAAGTCTAGATTTTGGTTTTCTTTATTTTGTAACCAACTAGAAAATCAGCACGGCGATGATAATCACTAACATTCTTGACCTAGATTTTTCTGAAATTAAAAGGATACAAGTTTTCCTTGTTAAATGTTTTATACGTACGTTGATTTAGAAATATTGGAATATATTACGATTACGGCCAATCTTCTTAGGTTAATTTCGGAATTTTCTTTAACAATATATCAGCATGACCAGTTCTTCCAGTAAAAATCGAAACTTGTTAAGAGTATGTTAAAATGATGAAATTTTAAAAGACAAAAATTTACGCCACAGTGAATTTTTAAACTTGATATTTAAATTAATTTAAAGATGTGAATGATCAAATTTTAATCCAAACCACTATCCATCACTGTCCGTACTCGTAAAATATCTGCAGTAACTGGAGTAAATAACTCTACCATTCATAGAATTTTTAAATAAAACTACATTCTGAAACTAAAAGACATAATTAAATTTGTAAATGAAAAATGTTTTTATCAAACACCATAGTATATGCAACCAATTATACAATTATGTATATAAGGTTTTGCATAAAGTGAGATAGATTTAATAAATATGGATATATATTTTATTATAGAATAAAATTAGATTTTTTTTAGAATTTAATAGGCTTAAAAAATAATTAGCAATAAACTTTTATTCGACTACCTACTAATCGCTGGGTCTAAGTAAATGTTCTTTGTTGGTAGTTTTGTATGCATTTGACATTGAAAAGAAGAAGATAACCGTAAAGACACAATCCCGTAAGTGTCAAGTAAATAAATATAAATGGGAGAAACCCTACAAATAAATAGAAATTAATAATACCCTTTAAAAAAAGAGTTGAAAATGGCCGAAGAGGAACGACACCCTAATAAAAGAAGTACTGGTACAGTTCCGAAACAACGTAATAATTATAATCGCCCTTTTAATGAAGTGGAGCGGTTAAGAAGCTTTTCTAACAGTGTAAGGACCTTTGTATTTATTTATTTAATTATCTGTTTTTTGGTGTAAATTGTCAAGAACTAAGATAAAATTGATAGGTCTTTATGGCTGAAACATTTCACATTCTAATGGACAGAAATCAAGAAATGTATATATTCTTGTTAGAACTTTTGTTAGTCTTTTCTGATTTATTTAATTGTGTTTAAGTACTTTTGCAAGTATATCCTTTGTTTTATTTGTAGTCCAGTGATTGCTATCCATCTCGCGATTCTTCCAATGAAGTTAAAAATCCTAGAAGAAGTAATAAAATTAAAGATTTAATTGTGGAATCTACACTGGAAAATCACAATTTTGCCACTCAAATTGGTTATTCAGCTCTAAATTCTATTGGTAAGTTGTATTTCATTTTAATAAACCTACCTATGTAGGTTTGGGCAGATTCAGAGCAAAACCACCATCTGCAGTACATCTAGGGGTATACTGTAAACTGTAATATAAAAGTAACATAGGGTTTTAAAATGCATTAGAAGCAAATGCTTCATAAACTGATTATCATTAACTAATCACCATTGCCATTTTTAAACTTCAATTATTCAGCTGGTACTTGAGATGTAGTTTTGTTTTTTTAGGTTCATCCAATCCCAGTTCTCCAACGTCTCAAAGAAATGCTTCCAGCTCCACTTTGAAATGTGACAACATAACAAAATGTCCAAACAAGAAACAAATAGAGGATAAGTTGAATCAAATTCATGAATATTTGAAAGTAACAAATTCGTTAATGGCTAGTATGAAAAAAACAGATGATCAGGTAAGAAATTACTATATTGTGTAATTTAATTTATAAAGATCCAATCATTTATGCTAGAAGTTTCTAGAATTATTATTAATTTTTCTGTGAATGAAAGCAATTCAGTTAAATCCACTTTGTAAAAAAAATAAAAACATTATACTCACCTGTAATTTATCCTTCATAAGAATGTTGTGACATAATGCCATTGTTGAGTAATGATGTTCATTCATCTCTTGTGAAATTAAATCATGGATGCTGAATAGAGAGGTGATAAGAATGTATGTCCATATTCTAAAATACAATTTTGGAAAATTGAACATCATATGTATCTTAAACCAAAACGAAAGCTTTAAAATTCACTGTGCAAGTTAAAATGGAACAGGCGACAGCAAGGTCCAGAGTAAGCTTCTTGCCTAACAGGATCTTCAATATCTGGAATAATTTGGAACAAAACACCATGTCTACAAAGACACTTTTAAAACAGACTTAAGACTACTATTTTTCATTTTCTATAATTGCCATTAGTTTTACAGTCTTATTTTTCATTCTTTTTGGGCATAATAGCTTGCTCCTCTGTCTTTATTTATTTTATAATAATAATAGTAATAATTTTCATGGTGAAATGAAAGGATTCACTCCAAATTATTTTTTTTTAGATTGCAGGTAGGATAGATGATTTTCCTGCAGAAAATGCATTCACCAGTAGGAAAAATGAAGAGAATGTGAACTTAGAGAATGTAGGCTACAATTTAGGGTTTTTGAAAGATTGTCAGCAAATGGGGTATCCACTAAGAAGAAAATCTGAAAACAAACGATGTTCCCCAGGACACAATCAAAGCAATTTATTACTAGAAGGTATTACTGGATCATTTTATGTTGTTTATTAAAGAAGAACTAATAAGTACATGCAGAAACAATACACAAAACTTGTGAAAATATTATGTGCAAGTTACTGCAATAACTTCTTTTCTGGGATTAATGTTTTATTCATTCTAAATCTATCTTATTCTAAAATTTGTTCTATGTCTAGTCCTATACTATACTTTTAATATGGTTTATTACGTTTTTGATATGTTTTTTTTTAATTTCTAGTTTGTAATGATGTTCATACTCCATCCAACAAAGACATTAGAAACTATATTGAATTCGACACATCATCAAAGGATAGAAGCGAAATGAAAAAGCCAATTCATCCACATCCTCACATAATGTCCAACCAGGACAAAGGATTGCCGAACGTGGATAGCCTGCATAATCACATTATTAGCATGCATAACAGTCATGATGAAAACGAACGCTTGCTTGAAACTTTGGATGGTACAGACTCAGAACTCGCTTCAGAACATGCGGAGCTCCATAAAAAAATGATAGAATTGCAGAATAGAAAATTCCAAATAGATAGATTGGTTGCTCAGTTACAAAGCTTTGGTGATACCTATGAAGATACAGGTAAGATTCTAAAACTACTGTCTATATTTTCAGTGCTCTATGACATTTGGTTGTGACATTTCTTGAATTTTTCTTTATTATTTTGTGACAATCATGTGCAGCCAAGAAAAATCATTACATTGTAAATATATGAAAAACAAATTATTTTTGCAAAAATGCCTTTGAATAAGTCTTAAAAAATAGATGAAAAAAATAGAATAACTTCTAGTTTGACAATCAAACATTTAACAAAAAAAAGAATCTCCTACATCCATTAGAAGCCAAGGTAGTATTTTTTTAAATTATATTTCTTTTATTATTTATAAATATTAAGAGTTAAATTTTTCGTAGATTGTCAATGACTGTTTAATGATATAATTGATAAGTATGCTATTTATGTATTTTGAAATAAGTATGGAGCTCGTCAGATTTTGGTATTGAACTTCAAATTGGAAAAAGTTGCAATATCTCCGGTTCTAGAAAAGATAGAACCGTCATTCTTTCTTAAACCTGCATAACTCAACAAAATATTACCAACTGGATATGTTCACGCCTCTATCTAATTCAAGTTTATTTTATGCATTTTTACAATCCGGCAACATAGTAGCGTAGGAAGATATATTATGCCATATGTGAAGATATGGCGAGCCCCTAAAGACACCCCAAAAATGACAGCACTCAAGTACGAGATTTGAGGCCGGCGGACCACAGTCAGCAGAACAATACTTATTAGCGTTTATATTCATGTATTGTTAATTCAAATAAAGTCAGTTTGTCACACGGAGTTTGATCATTTACCAGCGACATACGCGAAGTGCATATCAAGTCAATCCCGGATAATTTTCATTTTCCTGAAAGTCTGAAAAAGTCGAAAAATTAAAAATTTCAAATCACTTATTATTTTTTAGATAATCAATTCAAGAAAATATGTGCTATGAAAGAACAACTAAACAAGTTAAAGGATATGCTCGAAGTCGTCAAAATGCCGGATAATATCCTCCAGAACACAAACAACCCCTTCGATGACAGAAAAACCAGTTGTTACTTGTGTTCATCAGGAGAGCAATTCCGGGAGAAAGATGTCAAGAAACCAAAATTGAAATCTCGCATCCACAACGACAGCAATATGTTCAGAAATGCGAACGTTACTAGTCGTGATAGCAGACCTAAACAAATTAACACCAATTCCAGAGAAAGAGGTAATCAAGTGAATAAGGCAAATATGTCTAGTATTGCTCAGAAGATCGCTCTGCAGACGGAATTGGAATGTAAAAAGAGAGAGCTGGAGGAGATTATGGGAAAGCATAAAGGTCAGTATAAGTATAAGTAATAGTCTTGATTATGTTGTTTTGAACGTCCTAGAGTTTTGAAACTTGGCACATAGTTTCCTCTTGGTCTTAGGAAGGACCTATTTGTGGTTATCAACATTGAAGATAAAGCTTAATAAAGAGGATAAAAACTTCTTTTAGATGTTAGATAGGCAAAGGTTGTTGTTACACTCAAGAATCATGTAGTGTCCTTTGCCACTCCCTTGTATGAGTTTGTTACATTTAAATTTTATAGGTAATGCTTCAAATTTAAATCAAGACATTGGCATTGACACGAAATCTGAAATCAGCTCAATCACTAACGGTTTAAATGACCCATGGACTTCTATAATATCACAAGAGAGTGACTCTGAGAGATTTTCAAGGTAAGATACTCATTAACGAAAAGTTAGGTCGTTATTTCGTTTTTCTCTTTCCAGTGACGACTCCCCGGACGCTGCAAATAACTATTCAGAACTGAAACACAACTTTCTATCACTTCCATCCTTGAATTATTCACCTTCTGGCTTAGCTAACTCCCAGCCGGAAAACTCCCAGCGTGGCAACTATGTTCAGCAGAGTGAGTATCAACCTCCCAACGGACTTCCGTACGTGTCTGACGCGCACTTCAGAAGTAACTCAGTTGGTGCGACTAGTCGTTTTAAAAAAACGCGCAGATCAAACTCAGAAGAACTTAATTCAAATCAAGTAAGTATCTACACCGGGACACACAATAATAAACAATCAGAATGCCCACTCTGCTTGAAAAAATAAATACGCGCATCTCGTTCGCGCAGACGAAATCAGCCATGTTTTAATCGGAGCTGGGCTGTTCAGTGACATTTTATCTGATGTGCATAGAAAAATTAACCCGGTTTAATTTATTTACGGCAACCATAGACATAATATGCACTATTTTATTCGTACTTTTAGTTGAAGAATAGATTAAATTATTTTAAATGTACTAAATTATTAGTCTCTAAAAATTTAAATTACAGTTCTGTCGTAGCTTGTCACAAATTTCTCATTCCGAGTCTGTTTCCGTTTAAAATATGGCGATCGCGTGCTGACAAACTACAAAGGCGGCATCTGAGAGTGGGCATTCTGATTGTTATTTATTCTGTGACCGGGATATATCTAAAATTGCAAATATATTGAACAATTTTCATAAAAATAACTGTTTAAAATGCTGTTTATTGTAAACAAGCATCCGAGCAACCGAAAGAGTTCAGTGGAGCTGCATCCAAACCATTCTCTGAGGTTTCTCAGCCAGGACATTCTTCTTTTATCTATGCTGCGTTTTCCTTGAATCTTTCCCTACATTATTAGTTTTAGGAATTCATATCTGTCACCACTAGTTATATGACCCAGATATTGTAGTTTTTCTTATTATGATGGAATCCAGTATCTCCCTGCTGTTCTCTATTCTTCTTAGTACTTCTTCATTGGTTATTCTGTCTGTCCAGGAGATTCTCAGCATTCTTCGATATGTCCACATTTCAAATGCTTCCAATTTATTGAGACATTGTTTTTTTAAAGTCCATGTCTCCACACCATACAAAAGAACATAAAATACATAACACTTTAGTACTCGTTTTCTAAGATTTAGACTGAGGTCCCTACAACATAATATTATTAATTATTTAATTAATTATTTTACAATATAATTTTGTGTAATTTTATTTAATTTCAGGTAATTTTATTAGTTTTTATAGTTATTTATAGTTTTTATTGTTGTTCTTTTAATTTTTTATAATAATCTTATTTAATTTTATTTAATTTCAGTAAATTTTATTAGTTTTTATAATTTTTTATAATTATTTATAATTTTTTATAATTTTATTTAGTTTTATATAATTTTTTAGAATTTTCTATAGTTTTTAATAACTTTTTAATAATTTTTTATAATTAATTTATAATTATTTATACTTTAATTAATTAATTAAATTATTTATTATTTTTTATAGTAATTTTATTTAATTTTATGTAATTGTATGTAATTTTATTTAATTTCAGTTAATTTTATTAGTTTTTACAATTTTTTATAATTTTTTATAATTTTATTGAATTTTATTTCATACAAATATTTTAAAATAAAAATTAGCCAACTTGATCTCGTCGTTCTCGAGTTATTATAAAAAATATATTATATAAAACTGTAATAAGTGTATAGTACGTATAATTATGTATATTACGGTATACCGCAAGGTTACTACACCCGTCTGGATTTTTTGAGTCACGCTTAATAGGATTTCGGGGCCCGTCAAAACATCATACCGTGCGCTAGGAAGTATTCACTTCAAAAATACAAAGCTCACTTAGTATCCGTCATTCAGAATGCACTTTTAGTAAATCCCGTTAAGACGCATTTTCAGTTGTTTACACGACATGTATATGGCAAATTCGTTAACGAGTTACTGTTTACGCTCACGTTATGGACGAATGTCCGATACTGAGGAGTCACACACCTCATACGATCAAAAAATTATTTTGCTATTTTACAATATTTCAGATGCAGAAACAACTCCAAATGATTAGAAGCATGTGCGACACGTTACTGGAACAGCAAGTCAATCAAGAGAATCCATCAAACATGCAGCAATTACGTAATAATCTCATTTCTTCTCCACAACCGTTTCCTCCAGCGCCACAGCCACAACGTTCTAACACCGGTAATATAGCAAATCCTAACCCGGAAGTACCACCCCAGTGGTTTCCATCAAATATGTGTAATAATGTACCCAATGATATCACTGGATATTACAATTGGTTGTCTAATAACACAATGCAGACTCAATCGTTCATGTTAAATACTTTGAATCAGTGTTATCAGATGCTTTGGATGCAGCAGAGGGAAATGGGACTTTTGAAAAATAATGTAACAATGGTAAGTTTTCAATTTAATTACTTAATTATCTGCAAATGATTTAGGTTTAGATTCCGTCATTTTTGCTTGAGATCTATAAAAGGCAGCAGAGTATGCGGCACTTGGGCATGGGAAAATTTTACCGACCGTGGGAAAAAAGCGGCATCATTTGATGTTTGCACCTGCTCAGGTGTTCGAGTGACGTCACGCCCACTGACGTGTGAGGTATCGTCGGAAAGGGGAGAGGGTAACGAATACGTTAACACAAAAAACAAAGATGGCTGTGTATCGCCAAAAACACACTAAGCTTGTAACGTCTAAACGGCACAACGTACAACAACATCCAAGGATCAATGGAAAGGGGAGATCGTAACGAATATGTTAAGACAAAAATTAAGCACAAAGACTGTGCCAAAATGGCACTATATCGTATCTCCGTTGTTATTGGTCAGATCGTGACGACTCAATATTTCGTTTTCTTTGGACATCATTTATAATACAACACTTATGTATACAAATACGAGGTTGATCCGATAAATACTTTTAGAGTACAAAAGAAAAACGAAAATTTAGGAAAAGTGGCGTTTTATTTCTCAACATAGTCTCCTTTAAGCGCCAAATACTTGACCCGGCGATGCTCCAAGTTCTTTAACCCTCGTAAAAAATACATTTCCTCGATAACGGCCTCCGTGACAGCGATAACCTTCTCATTCAACACAAATGTCTGCTTGGTGAGTGACTTTTTCAAGTGAAATCACACGGTGGGGGGTAGGGGGGTGAGGTAGCCAATTTGGTCGTGGCCGGGGCCGTATGCGTATATGAGAACAAGAATTTACTACACTATAATAATTTCTCTTGCTATTCTTTAAGCTCCTGTAGTATTTTGCTTGCTCTGCTCTGTGGTAGAGCAGGCGGGATTCCGAAAACGTTACAGAACAGCGGATCATCTTCTTTATATTCAGAACGCGAATAGAGAGAGCCAATGAATATCACTTGAACTTATACGTTGGCTTAGTTGATTATGAAAAGACATTCGACTCCATAGAACTTTGGACAATATAGAGAGCTATGAACAACTGCAGGAGAGACTCCCGATATAGAATGGTCATACATAATATTTACAAGAAAGCTACAATGACAATACAAATAGATGCGAAAACCAAAGCTATACCAATCAACAGAGGAGTTGCAAACATTAACTGGCAGATAAAGGAATAAATGTTAATGGAAGAAAACTGAGTTATGTGAGATACACTGATGACATTGTAAGATTCGCTACAAGTTTCGAAAAATAGAAGACACTGGATTGATTTGGGGGAGGCCTATGTCCAAAGTTGGATTACTTAAGGCTGAAGAAGAAGAAGAAGTATTTTGCTTAACTCAAGGGTATGAAAGGCTTGGTGAAAATCGACAAATATTACCACTAGAGGTTTATTGTATTCCACTACTTTCTCTATTAGGGTTTTTATGCTTTGTGGATGGTCATTAGTTCCGTAATTTTTTTCGTAATCCTGCCTGTTCTCTTGGTTGATAAGTCTCTAATTTGCTATCCATTCTTTTAACTATTATTTGCGTAAACAACTTATACATAAACCTGTGGAAACTACTCTCAGTATAACTTTATAGTATACATGTAGTAATAAAATCCGTATCTATATGACAGTAAAATCTTTCATCAATGTTCTAGAGAGTATGTTCTGTGTATTGTAGACCATTGTTTTAGGTTCTTATGTTCTTTATTATAAATGTAAGATGTGTATTTACGAGTATTATTTTTTATGGACAAACCTAATTGTAATAGCCGCAAGTTTTCAAAATAGTGCGTGTATTTATAACAGTTTTTTATAAACTACTGTTTTTAGCTTCAAGAACGACTGAAGCATTGCAATATAGGACCAGCCAATAACTATTCGCCGGTCCCTGTCCAAACTAACTCCCAAGTTTCGCCAAACCGACGGATCCACCAGTCAGAGGTTGATCGAAAAATCAATCAAGATGCCGGATTTGCCATGCCTATGCCAGACCAGTTCGATTGTTCCTTACCAAATATGCCTCTCAATTGCCTCAACAATAATAGCCAGCTACTAGAATCTTGCTTGAATAATATAAATGTTAATAGATTGAATATCCATCATAATACTTCCGAAAGCAGTATTCCTGCGCATTCTGTGCCGAATCATATGTGGTCTGGTCAAGCTTTGAATAACCAAGTTGTGCCTGGGAATAGAGCTAACAACTATTGGGACAATTTTAGAAGGTAAGTAATATATAGAAAATAACGCGGGTTGGGATTTTAGCCACTTAACAGACTGACATGTGACATATACATAACCTAACGTATTGTTTACCATTTTTTAATAAAAATTTGACAACGTTAATATTCTGACGTTTAGATTTGCAAATCGTTCTCAAAAAAAATTAAAATAGTAAATAATAATAAAACGTTCATATTGACAGTCATAATGACATAAATATCATGCACTGACAATTATGTCATTATGAACTTCACTTAATTTCACTTAGGGCCGGTTTCACCAACGACAAAATAGTCGTTGTCAGTCTATTCAATGAATAAAGTTATTCGACCAATAAAGCTGACATATCTGCGTTTCACCAACGTCAAATAAGACTTATTCTATGAATAAACTCCAAATAAGTTATTATTCCAATATCGGCCAAATAAATATTTATTCTTCGAATAAGTTGACAGCTATCCTCACTTTAAATATCAATAATAAAGAAAATTCATTAGTTTAACTTGAAATTATCAACAATGTATTGCAGGTAAACGTGATTATATCTCACAATTTGAATTTTGTATACATATATATTTATTTTAGATTATTATCTTCATCATCATCATCCTCTGATGACGGAAATGAGTAGCGAAGGAGAAGACCACGCTTGCAGCTGCAAAGAATAAACCCTTTTGTTGAATTTGATGATGTGGACTTTAAAACTAGGTTTAGATTATCAAAGTTCTCAATTTCTTTCTCTAAATAATTTTTGCTCCTCTCGCGTTTTTTGTCCATTTTCACAACTTTCAGGTTCACAATAATTTACAACCACAACAAACAGATTTTTTTTTATATAAATTATGTATTGACATTGACAATTATTATTATTTTGACAAATTAATCAACCAATATCAAATATTATAGGTTATGTATATGATTACAGTGAAAAATAGTGCGATGCGTTTGGCCAAGCACCTAAGAGGTGGAGGCCAAGAGAGGTGTCAACGAGTACAGTCTGTGGAAAATCATTACACTTTGAACTTATTCGACGAATAACTAACTGTGGATTACAAATAGTTATTGAAATGGAATAAAATTTATTCTACTAATAAATTTTATTCGACGATTAACTATTCAGTGATTTATTTGTTGTTGGTGAAACCGGCCCTTAATATAAAAAGACATTACAATTTTTTAAATAAATAAATTTGCATTATTGATTATCTGTATTATGTTTTATAGTTATTCCCGCCAAAATCTTCTATCTACTAAAAACACCGGAGTTCTACAAAATCTTCCACCCGTTATCGATCGTCCTAACTTCGGTAACCAACCAAATTTGGTTATTAATCCGTTTGCGTTTATGTCATTCTCTCGGAAGAGTAATTCTGAGCAAGATTCTTCTAGTACTTCACAAGAAAATACTCCTCAAAGAACGACTACGAAAGATACCGGGTAAGTAATATATAATTTAGTAGGGGAGACCGGGACAAAAAAGGACCATCTAACAATTTTTCACTTGCATCTACCAAATTTAATAAGTAATGAAAACACCACCCTACCCATAGTTTTCAATAACATTTTTTTTATTATAATTCTTAACAAAAAATGTAAATAAAGTAACACGTTTTAAAAAAACTACAACTTGAAGTGAAAATGGTGTTCGGTCCTGTATACCCCAGTATGCGGGAAAAAATGGGATCATCACTTAGTATTTGCAAAATTCGCATAGAAACATATCTTCGTCTTCTTCCAAACCAGCACATGCATCATGTGCCCATTTATTTGTTGACACTTTATTCAGCCCTCAATCTAAATCTTCACCACTGTCACTGCTATCCTTGACTGGCTGTTTTTCTTTAGCACAAGCTTTAAAATTTGAACCTGCTTCTGCAATCTTTTGCGTTTTTCGGGTTTTGTTATTTTGCCTCTAATTTTCCTAATTTCATTTTGTTTCTCAAGATCATCTATATTTGGAGTGCTTGTCAAAATTTTAGATATCTCCTTTTTAGTATCGGTTTTGTGCTTTTTCTTATGTTGGCTGGGTTTTGGAGGCAGCAGTTGAAGTATGTCTGTGAAAGAACTGGCATTGATATCTGCATCAGCTTGCTTACTGGTGCCAGGTTGATTAGAATAATTATCAGATTTGCCGGTTGAAGTTTTATACAATTGCTGATTTGGAGTCGGACGTCTATGGGGGTGAATTATTTCAGATTGGTGCAATGCTAACGTGGGCAAATCTTTCGAGATCCAAGTTTTTTAGTGCCCTTTTCAATATTTGCTACTTTTTGTAAAGCTTCGCAGCATAATTCTACCATTTCGTATATTGATATTTTTTCTCCAGGATGGGAAGTCAAGTAATATTCACATTCAAGTGAATACTGCTTTTTTAATGGCCCAAAAAAGGAAAGATCCAACGGCTGCATTTGATGACTGGAAGGTGGAATATAATTTCCTGAAGATACTGCGCTTCCCACTGTTATATTGAAAACTCTTTCAGAACTTTAAATTTGACCGACTTGTTTCTGACCTTTCTAAGCTAATATGCTACTAGCTTTCTGTACTCTATTGTTTCCCGATTCTTCAAAATTATATAAATTGTCAGCTGTAGATCTGAATTTGTCCATCACTTCACTTCAAAGATCATAGAAATGATTAACTTTATTTCTATTAAAATCAACCGCTCTGTTGAGACTAGCAGCTTCAGGCTTTCATACTGAAAGTTGAGGATGACGTTTTAACAGTCCGGCCCGCCAATCTTCTTCTACTCGCTTCAGCACTTTATTGAACGAATGTGGTATTTTAAGCTTTTCATCTAAGTCAAAAGCAATTCTACGGACATCAAGTGGTGCAAGTCCGTAAAATCTGTTTTGCATATAGAAAAGATGTTTTACTAAAGTTTTCTCATCTTCTTCACTAAAAACAGGTTTAAAACTGCCCAGGGAGGGCGCCTGAATTAATTTTAACCGTTGTATCATGCAAGAATCTTGAATTTTTCAGCTGCAGCTCTCAAACTCATGCCATGCATGTCATGCCATGCATTGTCAAGCATAACCTCACAAAAAGTTTAGTTAAATTAACGATTAACACGTGAAATGCAGGTAAGGGATGTATACGTTTACACGTGTATTTTGTAATAAAATATTATAAAAGTGTAGTAAAAATTAGAAAACTTACCTTAAATTACCAAATTATCTCATAAAATTGACAGTTTGCATTACCTGCGTCCACTGACTCTGTACTGAGCACGGCGTTCTGTTAACAACCTCTGGTAGAAAATTCAGCGCGAAATTTAAATTAATAATTTCATATCTGTCGATGTTCCTATATGCCCCGGTTCCTATATAATTAATTTTAGTTTCTCAAAAACTGGATTTTTTTGTCTCTTATTTTGGCATTTTTTGAACCTCATGTCAAGTTTTCTAGCCACCGAGTTATGGGGTCAGATCCGACATAAGAATCAGGATATGTTCTTTCTCATTTGATTCTATTCTTATATCGTTTATCAGACAGTCAGTTGGGATTCCCACCATATTTTTCTCATTGTCACTCTCCATGTGTATAGCCAGCCGCCTGTCCGGAAGTTGGAAAATACATTTATTTTGATGTTTTTATTAAAAATAAACGTATTTTCAATTAAAATTGTGGTTGTTTCCATTAGATATTAGATAATATGAATGATACATGTTTACTATCATCGTCATAGCTGTTCAGGCTTGTTCGATTCAGTTTAGTGAGTAAGTTCGAAATTAAGATAATTCACTTATAATTGTTTAGGCGCACCTTTTCTTGGTTCTGAATAGATTATACTAATTATCTTATATTTTACATTCTACATGAAACAACTGACTGTATTTTTTTGTACTATTTTTATATATTTAACTATAATAAGAAATCTTTATAGCCTAGAAACTTTAGACTCCCTATCTAGAGGAGCACACGCTGACATCTTGAACAATTCAATGAGGAATTGTGATGCGACGGAACAGCCAGCGAAAGACGTTTATCACAAAGACAATACCGACATGTACTTCGGGCTCCCGAGTCATCCAAATACCAACGGTGAACCACTATTAGACCATCCAAGTAACGCCGAAAGTCGTATTCCGGAAGAAGCGAAGGGACATGACGAAGGAGACGAAAGCGTGGCTGATGTACCACAAATTTCCAAGTTAGTAACATTTTTTAGATATCATAGATTACTATAATTATAGTAGGTGTTATATATAAGATATTATTTTACATATAATAGGTATTAAATAGGTACCCTATTTATTCTAGTAATGTGCGTCCGCGTGAAATGTGTTCACTGCCATTTTACTTCTTAAAGAGCGTCGATTTATATTTGTAGCATTAGTTCTTCTTTAATTTTTTTTTCAACGCCTTATGCAATTGTCACTAGAAATATTGAATTTATTCGTCTTGCTCGATTTCCAATTAGCTCTGCCTCATGATTAGTGTTGCCAGGTCCAATTTGTTTTAAATCGGTACATAAGGTAAAATAAATCGGCATTTTGGGTTGTAGATCGGGACAAATAAACAAGGTGTTTCTATAATATGTATTTAATCCTATATAATAATGTTTTATTTGATTTTGCCACCTTTAGTGCCTTGTTTTTTATAACATAGTTATAAGTTAGCCTGGGAATTTCCGTTGCCGTGTTTGATACTGGTGTTGAAGCCACAAAACAAAATAACTTTTAAAGATTGACAAAGTCTCGGTTGTCTTTAAAAATGTTGTGCCATTTTTGTACCGGCATTAACAGTTTTGAACTGCTGCCTTCACTATTTTTTTAATTTTACACACTTCTTCATAAAGTTGGTCCATGTCGAAGAACATATCAATTTTTAGATTTTCAATTATGTTGACCATTGACGCGTAAGTGAATAAGTCATCCTGGAGAGAAAATATCGTATATAAGTCCAATTTGTTATCTTTGATATCGTATTTAGTTTCTAAGTAATGTAGAACATTTTTGTACCACGCACAACAATATTTTTGTATTAGAGTAATTTTATAGGCAGGCAACTTTTTAAATAAGTTCAATTCACTGCCTCAATTTTTTACTTAAATCAATCATTATTTTGTGATCTTCAAAACACAGCAAAGTTTCGTTTTCAAGACATATTACTGAATCCTGTAAGACTTTCAGTGTATTTTGGTAAAATGCCAGACAAGGTTCCGTTTCGTCAGAGTTAAAGAATTGCCACAGCGCAGTGGGACATTCGTCTTCTCCCAATGATAGATAATAATCTTTCAGTATATCGAAAGATTTGGTACCACGTTCCACGGCAAGGAGAAGTAATAACCATCTCGTCTTAACATGCCGCAGGAACAGAGCAAATTCAGCTTCGTCGATCATATAAAAATCTTTCAAAGCATGAAATGAAGAAGCACATCGCGGAGCGATCACGCACGTCTCTAAGTTCTGTCTCACTCTCACTCTTTTAGTGAATATACTACTACTTCGAACAAGTTATTTTTTTACATATTTGTAATGGCCCCTCTTTATAGTCAGTGACTACGAGCAAGTAAGCGCGAGCACGATTGTGTAGAGGGCATACTCAACTATACTTGCCTTTTTTGCTAAAGTGCAGTGACCCATCCCTAAGAATGTTGGTTATCACCATCCCTAATGATCCCCATCCCTAATATTGCTTATCCCCCATCTCTAATAAAGTTGCTTACCCCATCCCTAATATTGCTGCTTTATGATGTAATGGCCGCTGATTTTTCTATATCGTTTCATTATATTTATTAAAATCCTTTTTAGCGACACCTCGCAACTATCATCTATACAACATGAATTGTTTTGACTTTTTGACCACACCCTGTATATTACTAGAAGTGATAGGCGGAAAGATGATAAGTCATAGTGTCTTTTTGTCGAAAGTATAGTCGAAAAGAAGACGTGATAGCTACCCGACGAGAAGACGAATTGATAGTTGACAGATGAAAGTTACATGACAGTTAAAAGCCGCCATCTTGTGACGTCATTGGTTCGTTCCCATTGTAGGGGCAGGGCAGCGATAAACATCAAAGGATGCCGTCGATAAGAAAGTTACCACGCTTACCTGTCACACCTACCACGTGCCACAACTGCACACCTGGCATCAAAGGATGCCGCATTTTCCCAGGGTCCGAAAAATTTTCCCACGCCTAAGTGCCCCAACCTCTGCTTGTATTGAGTGACTATGTTTATAGTTAAAATTTTGATTTGTCGACATCGTGATGTGATGCGTAATATATTATTTTTCTCTAATGATAATGGTTCTTAGCCACCAGAAGAGGATTACTAATCTACTAACTTTTCTTCAATCTACTATCTTTTTTCTAGTGATATATTATTCCATTAATAATGCTGGAGTTTTATTAATCATCTTAATCAGTATTCAATGTATTCAATCAATGTATTTGGAAAAAGCGACTGCAAACACATTTTTTTTTCTCTCTCACGGCACAGAGATTTTTAGGTTCTTCTGGTTATCAAAATTTGCAGACGTATCACAAATAGTTCAAACGATAATCAATTGATGTTCCAACTAATACCAGAATAATACGTTTTTTTACTCACCTGTAAAATTTTCTTTTTCGGAGTTGTGGCCATTTCGCAATAACCAATTCATGTATTTCCCTGGTTTAACTGTGTCTATTTTGACTACGTCGTTCCTCAAATTTAATCAAACTTAATCTTCTTCCTAGGATTCGGTCTATTAACTACTTAATTCACATCATAAGCACTTTTCTCATGATAACATTTGATATGAAGTAAATTCCATTATATATTTAAAACGGTAATGGTCCTTCTGTGTCCATCCAGCTGTAGAGTATAGAGAATCTTCTACAGTTTTAGATTTCTTTTATCAATCTTACCATAGAATGCAGATGGTTGATATAAAACAAGTTTTTTTTTTAGATTTGACGTCATGAGAGAAAGCGTATATAAAGAGGTTGCCTCCTTAATATCTGCCAATGAAAATAGACCGCAATTTCTGATTCAGCTATTTAGAGATCTGCAAATGATAAAGTCTGACAACGGAAGATTTAATATACTGCAGTCTATTGAACGAAACGTCACACAATCGAGTGTATCGTCGTCGCAAAATATAAATAAACAAGTAAGTTACTTTTCACTTTTTGTAGTCTAAATGAGTAAGCATACTAATTTTAAAACACTTATTGTTATACAATTCACTTTATGTCGCAAGGAGCTCCTTGATAACCTTGCTGGTAGCTGCTAGTTGCATTTAAACTCGAAGGATCGTGAAAATATAATCCGGTTACCACTTTAAACGGAAATAACTATTTTTCTACGTTCCTTGCCGGTTGATTGTCAAGAGGAGCCGAATATATTATGGATATGAAGATAAAGAGGTGGAATATAAGAAAGAAATACATAAAAAAATAACGGAATCCCTAAGAGTTTTACGAACACAGTTACAGCTTGTATTTATAATGGGTTATATTTAATTTTGAAACTGTATTACCTTTTAGGTGGATCAGTCTCGAAAATATTCTGTGCAGTCTGTACCATCGTTAGATTTAAATACGTCTTCCAATGCGTCTAGTAATAACGTAAGTAGTCTTACTATTAGATTAAAAATAAAGTCTTGAAAACTACTATTATGTAAATTATCACAAATTGTTTCGCATTTTAACTTCATCTCTTTAACAACACGTGACGGTAGGTATAAAACAACCAAATATAAAAATCTAACATGTTGTAGAATCTACTTTTAAATTAAGAAACATTGGTTGTCATTTCCAAGTTGTAAACATCAGTATATGAGATGTCATTCTTTGTAAACATAATGGATCAAAATTTTATGAACAGCATTGTTATGAAAGAAAAAAAGGTTGAGTTTACCGAAAGTACAAGCTGATTATAGCCACAAATGTCAAACATGGAACAAAAAATTTCGGTTTAGCATGTTTTTATAATGTATATGCTGTATGCTTCAAATATAAAGAGATAAAGATTTAAAAAAGTACATTTTGATTATATTATGTTATGAATTCTGCAATTTTTGATTTATATAAAACAAGAATGAGTAAATATTTGTTTCTCTGGAGATTTATTAGATTAATTGCAGTTAATTAATAGAAATTTTTTTTTAGTAATTGCCCTTTGATAGATTAAGTGATAGATTTGGCAATCGTCAAATCAGCAGTTGCCAGATTGCAACAGATGTTTGCAATTAATCTCGAAAGAGACAAATATTTACTCGTTATTGTTTCATATAAATTAAAAATTGCAGAATCCATAAAATAGTATAATCAAAATGTACTTTCGCTTTCACTCTTTATATTTGAAGCATATAACATACACATTACAAAAACATCCCATTCCCAACACTGCCAAACCGAAATATTTTATTTCATAGTTCACATTTGCGGCTATATTCAGCTTGGATTTTCGGTAAACTCAACCGAAAAAAACAACATTTATTTTTGCACAAACTCCTTTAAATATAGATGTTTCGTTGAGTCTATGCTTAAAGCAATAAATGTTGAATTTTAACAAAGTCTTTAAAATATTGTAAGTGTGTCAATGTATTTTTAGGAATACTCTGTGTACACTTCTATCTTGCAAAAAATGCAAGTTTTGCTAGATCATCACGAAGAAACCATAATTCAGAATCAGTTTGCCAGGACCCTAAAACAATTGTTACTTGGACTAGAATGTGTAAAGGAGGTATCAAAAGAAACACTTTTCCATCATCATCTAGAAAGCTTTTTAAACAGGGAATTGGAGAGCCATTACGGTAAAAGGTAATACAACATAGTTATGTATCTGTTTATTCATAAATGTACACAAGCGAATGAAAACTAATACAGTGACCGTTTAAAATATCCTTCACCACCCCCTGCTTATTTTCTAAACCATAAAACTTAGCTGAATTATACCATTTTGTAGAATAGATTTAAATGAGATCATATCACAAGTAATATCTCATTTGAAAACCGTTTCATATTCTTTTTAACGATACCTATACAAAAATTGCAGCACAAAAACTTGAAAATGTTTATTTTAAGTACCAAAAATTGCTGCTATCTTATTTTCTGAAAAATAAAACTTAGTTAATAATTTAGGTTACCAAACCAAGGTACTTGTGCGTAGTTTTTAATGGAATTCAGTAACGTAATCATTAAAAATGGCTGGCATTTTGAAAGTATTACTTGTCATATGAAAACAGTTAAAATTAATGATTACGTCACTGAAATATCAATACGTCACTGAAAAACTATGAAACCTTAGTTCAATTATTAAAAAAATTTATGGTTCTAAAAATGCGTGAGGCTGCAGGAGACTTAGGACGCGCACTGTGGTAGTTGGCAAAATACCTATAAGACAACGTTGTTAAACGAAGTTTATTTTAGGTTAGGTGATGTGAAACTACAACTTCTCGGAAACATTGAGTGTTTCTTGATTGAACAGCTGGGATTGGCACGTTTAGCAGATGAAATTTGCACTTCAGCTAACAACCATCAACCAGAACCAGAAAACGTCATGATTTCTGCACAAGTAAGTAAATAGTTATGATTTGGAAAGACCTAAATTCTTTTACTTTTCTCGATATAGTTGAGCAATATTTTATCGTAGTAGACTGTTATAACTATATACATGGCAATACAAATTTCAATCATTTAATCCATTAATTCGTTTGGCCCTTTAGTACACCGAATAATATTTTCGTCAACTCGATGTAATTTATTAAATTTGTCAGTTTTATATGTAGGCTTTCTTGATTATATGGAGTACCGAGAATACTGTTTATGGTTAATAGTGTTTTTTTTTTAGTCAAAAGATCAGTTTTATTTCTTATTCTTCTTATACATTCTATTGTTAGAGGTTTGCGATCACTTTTTCAAAATCTTCTCTATTCTGAGTCGCTCGTATTAACTGTTGGACGTTCATGCCCGTCCAAGTTCTGACATTGCGAAGCCATAGCATCGTTCTTCTGCTTATTCCCCTTCGGCCTTCCATCTTCCCTTCAATTATTAGTCATCATTATCATCATCTGGCTCTATAGACCTTCGTGAGCTTTGGTCTGCCTCAAAACATTTCTCCGTCCTTCCCTGTCGAGTCTCTATCTTCTTAATCCTCTTACTCTAATCTCCTTTAAATCGTCCTATACATCGATCGTCCAGATATCTGAGTTTAGATCGCCCCTTCTTTAAGCGGTTATTTTAGCGGTATCACTTTCAGCCATCCGCATAAAGGTGCCCATCCTTCTTGCACGGTTTATTTTGATGGTTTTCATAACCGAAAAGTCTATAAAGTTCGAAATTATAACTCCTCCATATATGGTCCCCAATACTTTTCTTTAAAAAATTCTTAGTAACTCTTCATCTCGATTCGCCGTTTCCCATGTTTCTTGTAACGTCCTTAATACTTCTATTTCAAAAATTCTTAGTAAATCTTCATCTTGCTTCGCCATTGCTCATATTTCCGATCCGTAAGTAAGCACTGTAGTATTACTGTTTTATAAAATTTGCACTTTGTTTCTCTTGACATACTCCTCGATCTTAGTTAAAAGCCTATGTCAAAATAATAGCAGGTAGCATTTTTTTTTCTTTGGGCGTGTTAATTTTGCAGACCATCAGTGACTATAAGTAGCAGAATTCTTCCACCGTTTCTTTAGTTTGATGTTGCACCTTGCGCAACTTGTTTCAAGTTTTTTTTGATACGTGTGAAAACTTTAACTGCTTTATTTTGAGTTGTTCTAATTATCACAATCAGCAGATGTTGTACATATCGTATCATTTAAATTCATTCCCGAGTCTCTCATAACTTTTTCTAACGCTCTGCTGAACGGCGTGCGTGATAGCGCATCTCCCTGACGCAGCTCTCTGTGAGTTTTAAATGTTTCTGAAACATCCTCTTCAAGGCTTTCCTCATTGTCATTTCAGTTAATTCTATCAATCCTTTTCATCATCAAAAAGTTCTTCAGAACAATCCTCTATTCACTCCTTTCTCTGGCACCTTTTTTCCATGCTCAACTCCAATAGATTTTAAATCGTCCTCAAAGTTGTTTTGATACCCAAGTCTTGGTCTTCATCTATCTCGTTGTTTCATCGGCCTTCTTCGATTAACAAGTTTTCTGACTGATGCACCTTCCTCTCGCTTGGTTACATACTCTATCCATCTAAAGCGTGCTACCTTAATGAATTTTACGTCATGTTCCCCAAAACTTATACAACTCAAAGTTGAACAATCCTTGCTCTTTTATTTCTCCATATATTCTTCTAAGTATTTTTCGCTCGACCAATCTTTTTGGTACTGCAAATTCGATCTTAGCCGAATATAATTGGGTCAACAGTATCATACCCTGCCTGAAAGTCTACGAAGAGATAATGGCAGCCTGTGGCATACTCTGTCGTCAATTCTAATATTTACCATCCATATTATAAAAATATACTATTTAATAATGAAATTAAATCAATTTTATTTAATTAGGGCTAATAAGAGAAACAGTCTCTTTTATAATAGAGAAAAATGAAAAATTACAAGAAAAACAATACCTAATGAAAAGATCAGGGGTTGTACCCACGTCCTTCATTATCATTTTCGTTAAAACTTTTCACTTTTCCTATCTAAATGCCTATAATTTACAACAATTCAGTGATACACTACAATATTTAGGGTTACACTTCACTTTTGACATATTTAACAAACACAACTAACTACCTCAACTTTACTGCTGGAACTAAATGTTTCACAGCTTTTAATACCCGAGGAACTTTTATGATTTATTCAAATGAGAAGTTTTGACTTCTCAAAACTGCTCATGACTGCCCAAAAGACAATTAGAGTTTTTGGAGTTTCAAAACATCGAATTGTTAAACCATCCACCGTATAGCGCCGACCTAAGTCCCAATGACTTCTTCACGTTCCCGAAGTATACAAATCTCAATCCCAATGTATGCAAAAGTGTATCGATCTTGGTGTTACATATTTTGAAAAGCAATAAAGTACTTTAAGTCTATACATTTTTTGTCCTTATGGCTATATACAAAACTAAAAAGACAACCCTCGTATACTAAAATATATCACAATAAAAAATATACGCACAAAATTGTTCTTTTTCTCTATTTTCCTGTTTTTTGTACAAGAGGAGAAAAATAACAATTATACGTTTATAACCATTAGCGGAAAAGATTTTCTAAAGTTGGTTTTCTTTAAGTGTACTATTTGAAAGATGATATAGGGATTACAAAAACTAGTTTATTTTTACAGACGGCCGACGGTGATCTAGCAGAAGCTGACCAGAGTGGAATTATTACCGAAGATATTCTGGAGGAAGGCGCTGTAGGCGGAGTATTAGAGGCGGTTTCTCAATTAAAGCCTGTGGATACTGCGGAGGTAGGTTATATTTTTATGAAAAATAACTTTCGATCAAAAATGAATGTGGGCCAAATAGGTACAGGCAATCACGTGTACCTACGAGGAGATTATAATAACCTTTTTACATGCTCTTGGCCGGGAATGTTTTCTCTGTAGAGTATACTAAGTTCCTGTTCCCATTTTAGAACATCCACTATGTGGTTTTTAGTACTTGACAGAATGGCTCTGGTCCGATAAGAGTAATATTAGCTCCTTTTTTAGTAATACTATCGGCTATCTCTAGCAACCACTCCTTTATGCTCTGGCACCCATAGCAAAGATACTTTATTGCACCCTGCCAGTTGTTTACAGTATTGTTTGTAGTCACAGCTGTTATTGACTCCTAAGTTGAAGAGTTCAAAACCTTTAGTGCAGCTTGACTGTCTGAAGTAGTAAATATTTTGTGAATGTTTCCTAATCATCATCTGAGGATATACTCTCTAAGAGGTACAGGCTCTGTTTAGAAATGTAGTTCAGAAAGTAGTTAGGGAGGACCTATAATGCGTTAAATTTACCTATAATAGCTATTTTTCCTCTGAACCCTTGATTAGATTTTGGAGATTTATTTTCATATTACAGGTCTATTTCTAAGAAATTACTGTACGAATATTTTCTGAGAAATGTCAACGTTTTACGCATATACGAGGTGTAAAAATAAAGTTCTGTTTTTTTTTTCATCTTATTTTGCAACATCGTGCGGAATTTTTTTAGAAATCCAAGGTACATCTTATTAATATTGCGAGATAGTTTCATCGTTTCTCAAGATTTTAGTGAAAAAATCATTTTACAAAATGAATTAATTTTTTTTTAGAATTTAGAATCAGATTTACTGCCACTTCCCAACCAGTCTAGATCCAGATCGACTACACCAACAAGAGGTATAAAATACTAATAAATAATTCGTTACAAGTGGTAGATTAAGTTCTTTATTTTATATATACATTAGGAACTTTATTACTGTTTATCGAGTTGCGAAACATATTTGCAGTAATCATAAATATGACATGTAACTATGTGTTTGTAAATTTAGTGTATTCTCATAAAAATTCTGTTCGTTGGTTCTTTGCATATGCGGGATTACTCAATGTATACGAATTAAATCAAAACGTCTTAGTCGACATCGTGGATGTAAGAATTACAAACTGGCTAATATTGCAACGAATGTTTATCTTTTTGAAGCGAAGCTTTTATACTGGCTTTGTATTATTTTTTTCTGTAGTAAAATTCAGAGCAGATCCTCACGACACGAAATAGTTGGAAGAGTCAATTTACCCGGCAAGGCTAGTCCGTTACGCAACATGTACTCGTAAACATTTCATTTAATTATAAAACAAAACTATATATTTCTACTATCATTTTATTTATATCATATTAGTGCGGAATATTTCATAATTTTATACCACAGCGTCTGTGCGAGGTTGTCAATTTTAACCTCTACAATTTCTAACAATTCCGCATCATCTACGTTTATTTCCAATGAAGATTTATAATGAGTGGAAGCTCGGGATCTGGCACGCTTACCCTTTTAAGAATGTTTATTAATTTTTCATGTCTGCTGCATTCAAACGCCTATTTGTATTCTATAAAACATGCATATATGTCTTTATTAACATCCCTACCGCGTTGGAGCAGTACTTTAATAGCGAATAGGTACCTAGTGCTTTAAAACCAAACTGCGATCGACGGAAATTTCTTTATCATTCTTTAGCACCAGCTGCTACTATTTTAAATAAATAATTTCTGAATGATAAGTACAATGATAAGCAAACACAGATTTAAATATGATACCTGTTGAACTTATAAAAGATGTTGCAAAGGTCCTCTATTTTTTCTTTTCAAGTCAAAATATTTATACACGATATAAGCTATTTTATTTCAGAATATACTTTTACAACTTAGACATATCGATGTAGAGGTTATACAGTATATTTTTCCTTATTATTTGTAAACAAGTACTTACTAGATAAATCGAACTCGAAGTATTAAGGGGGTATGTTCACGCTGCAGTTAAAATGAGTGGCATTCAAATAAACTAACTTTTAACAATTCTTTGTGTAGATGGCAGCACGTACATCATATTCTAATATTTTAATTTTCCCGAAATTTAATTCGCTGAACAGCGACGTTGTTGCCAGTTGCCGATGCCAACTACTGGAACTTACGAGCCTTACAGTTCGCTCTTAATTGGCAGTATTTGTCAACGTAAGTGGATACTAGTGGATAGTGTTTCACAAATTCTAATTATCGGATTGGATCATTCCATGTAATTTTTGTATAGTATTGTTGTTTATTTACCTCTGAGGTTAAATTAAATTTCAAGTACAAAAAACTTCCTTTTGCATTAAATTACACAAGTGGGGCTTTAAAGTTTTATTTTAATACAGTATGCTTTGGTGGTACAAATTGGACCAACTATATCTTATCAACGCAATTCTAAGATTATTAATATGATACTCCCTACATTCCCGGACGAAAAAGTCGTAAAATTTAATTGCCTTACACCAGCACTCAGCTAGAGAGACGATGCGCTGATTAGGGATTTTTTTAAGTAATAAATATTATGTAGTTAGTTGACGTTTATCCTACTATACACATTTTTAATTAAATTCAAACGTGTACTGATTTTTCAAATTAAAATTTAATAAAAATAATCATATTTTTTTGCATTCTTTTTTGTGTAGAGAATTACGAGAATAGGAAAAGCTAATGTAATACAAACAAAATTTTACTAATCTCTCTAATCAATAACAAATACCTTTTTATAATAATGTAACGTTTTTAAATAAAACGAGCGGTTCGAATTTATATAAATATATTTATTTATAAGTTTACAGTTCGATTGTATCTTAACAACTCCACTCTACTCATAACATCGTATGCTTATATACAAAAGTTACTATGTACTAGAACATTCTAGAGTAGCCCACCTCTAATTCGCCTATTTGACGGGTTGATCTCTCTCGAGCTCGAGAGATCGCCGGAAACTTCTAGTCGCTTTCGAGATGCAACCGTTACACGGGCCACGCCGAATGCGTGTTCGTAACACTGCTCCCCTCTTAGATCTGAGCGTCCCGATCAGCAACTCTATATGTAGGTCCAGGATGGTGGAATCTACAGGACACTCCAGCTCTGCAGAAAGAAATAACAGTCTACTGACTTTGAAGGATACGACCTCATCGGGTTAATGCAACACACAGTAATTTGTACGCCGGTGTCTCGGAAGATTACTTCAAGCATGCTTCTGACAATCTTCCAATCCAGATTATCTAGTGCATGGCCTATCTTGGGTAAGGCCAAATTCTTGTGCCACCGTGCCAAGGATAAAAATGGTACAGTCTGTCCCAAACCCTTCTTTCAGTCATATAGGATTTTAAGAATGTCAAGAATTATTGCATGACATTTTAGTTAAATCTGACAGTTGCAGGATCGTAATCGGTTAAATGTGAAACAGTTATTTTTTTTTTTTTAATATAAAATAAAAACTTTAACAATTCAAAATTGTTTTTTAATATTAAAGGTAAAATTTTTAATTTACATAATTAAAGGTTTCGTCCTGTATATAAATTTTTATTGTGCATTATATTGGAACGGCAGTTTGTCATCATTCCTGTTCTATACATTCCAAGGAAAGGGCTTAATTAGCTAAGATTTACCAATAATTCAAGTTTCATCATGGTTGTTGAAACACGTAGGTATATGTCTCCCTTTTAAACATTCTACTAAAGAGTGTCTAGTCCAACTTGAATTTGGTATTTTTTGGTATGAAGGGTAACATGTTGGCCTAAAATTAACAAGAAAAAATTTAAAGACGCTAGTAATATTTCAGTAAGTTATGTCTAACTAACTATATTTTGATACAAATCTTCACTAAACATTCTCTATACAATAGTCCTAATAACATGTTCATAGTTATTGGTTAATGAACGGCAGAAACTGGTAATAAAGTTGTCCCAGCCTCTTTTTCTAATTGAAAATAATTTAATAATTTTAATATTAGTCGTTTTTCCTTCTCGGTATATCTCGGCATATATTTAAAATATTTTTATGACAATAAATACAAAATTAAATTTTCACTGTAAAATGTCTGAAAATACTATCCTGGAATGACAATTATCATTTTATCAGTTGACATTGTGAAAGTACTGTCAAGATCGAGACCTTCTGCGTCAAATTATATTTACGCGCATCATTGATTGGATATCCATTTAGCGTATTATAAACTCCAACCAATTATACATCCGTAAGTAGAATTCGCTTTAATATACAAATACCCGTAAACGATACCTAATTTTCTAAGTTCTATGTATAATAATCACAGACTCACGTTTTTTTCTTTCACTTCCAGCTTAATGCGTTACAGAGAATTCGATCAACTATGACGCACTGAAAGAAGGGTTTGGAACGAACTATATATTTGTATTGTTAAAGCACTGTGACGTTATACAATCATGATTGAACATTGAAAGTCAAACGAAGCCAAAATATTAACTGGAAGGGGCCGCTTTGCTAAACAAAACCACGTGATTCGTATTACCATGGTTACTGCATAATTCATAGACAATTAGCATGACTACCAAACTAGTTTTCCATGTTTTGCAGATTTTTCTTAAATTCGGCAAAGGCGCATCTGTCGCCATTTAATACATCACTGCTGCCTTCTAGTAAATGACAAGTGAACCTTTTTTCTCATCTATTAAGTGATAACTAACTAACTAACTTATTACGTTAATATCAGCAAAATCCCTAGTTTGCAGCTTTTAATTGTAATTTCATCTTTAGGTACAGTTAATTTAAAAATTACGGCAGTATGGATAATGAACATTTGGTTAAAATCGAGGTTTTTGGACAGTTAATCATTTAACGTAGTTATTTTGTACCCAAGTTCAAAAATTATTACACAATACCAATTTTTAGGCACGTTACCACGTAAGTTATGACATGGATTCATTTAAATACAGTTATGAAAAATTTACTGCTTTCGTTGAAAATTTTAAGTAGATATCATTAAAATAGAAAATTTACAGTTCACGTACATAATCATAAGTTGAAGATTTGGTTTGAAATACTGACGATAACTGTACCTAAAAAGTATATAAATTTTACCATTGTGACATACCTTAACTGAGTAATTATAATTATAATAACTTTTTTTGAAAATACTAACTAACTTCAAGGTAACAAAATAAATTTAAATAATACGATAATTAGTCCTTCGTGGTATCGCTGTCTTTATTTTTCTAAATAATTCGTGAATAATGTAACATATGTGCAAAGATCCAGCGGACAGACTATACTATGTTATTAATTTATTTATTTGATTTCACTTTTTAGATCAATCAAGTGTAGATTCTCAACTGCTGCAGCTCTGATTTAGATTGTTCCTAATTTAAAGCAAGTAGATATGAACTTAAAGGATTCGATCGTGCTTAATGAATAAATTACGTCCAGAAAGTATTACACGGATTATAGAAGAGATTTCTGACGTAAATTTATAGTTTTACTTTAATTGACAAATCAACAATTATATAGAAGAATCAGTTAAGTAAACGTAACAGTGCAGTATTCAAATAAAGGAGGATCTAGTGGAAAAGGAAATCGGTGAGAATAATTCAAGGAGACCCGAGACATTTCATTATGTAGATACTGCAATCTAAGTATTATGGATCGTTGAACTATGATTATTATACCTGGAATATGGAATTTTTTGTAATAGAGAATATGTTGGAAATTTTAACCAGAATTTACTTTGTTTTAAATCTTTTTTATTTTGTATTACAATTTTTTTTCATACAGGTAAATTTTTTGGGCTATTTTCTATGGGCAGCCATCGATATTGGGTGATTATTAGGGTATAACGGACGTAGGTTTTTACTGGGTATGACAACATCTTGACAAGGAACATGCTCTTGAAAATACTCTTCTTCTCATGGCGCCGTCCTCTTTTCGAAGCTTGGCGATCCAAATGGCAATTGTAGTTTTTGAAAGATTTCTGCGGATGAGCGGTCGAACCATCTCCTCAGGTCCAGTATAACTTGAAGTAATTCGTATCTTTCGCCTCTCAACACATGACCCAAGTATTGCATTTTCTTCTCTTTGATTGTTCTTAGTAATTCTTTTTGTTTACACATGCGACGAAGAATCTCAACATTAGTAACTCTTTGTACCCATGGAATTCTCAGCATTCATTTGTATATATACATCTCAAAGGCATCTATTCTATTTTTTATTTCAGAGTCCATTGTCCTACTTTCACAGCCATACAGTAAGACAGAAAAAACGTAACATCTGATCATTCGGATTCTAAGCTGCAACTAAGGTCTGATCTTGTAAAAAATGTTTTCATGCTCATGAATGCTTTCCTTACTTATTCGATTCTTGATAGAATTTATTTTTTTGGATTACACTGCCTATTGATATTTGCTCCCAAATATTTTATGGAATTTACCTGTTCTGTTATTGGCATACACATGTACGTTTATTGGTGCCTTTGAAAATACTAAAGTTTTGGTTTTGGAAACGTTTAAATGTAAACCGAACATTTCACTGTGGTGAACTACCGCATTTATTATATTTTGTAGTTCTTGTGCATTGCTTGCTATTAAGACGGTATCTGATGTTGTCTATGCTGTTGTCTGATCTAATAACATCATATCTGATGTTGTCTATGCTGATTCCGTTAATCTTAATTCCTCCTTGGACCTCGTATAATGCTTCTCTGTCGGATTTGCATATCTTCGGATGTTGTGTGCTCTATTTCAATTGTTGTCGTTTGGTGCCAGTATAGTTCTGAGATAATTCGCAAGTCTTGTTAGTCAACTCCAGTTGTTCTCAGAATTTCGATCATCTTTTGATGGTTAACGCGTGAAAATACTCATGACATGAACGTGAGCCTTCAAGACCACATAACAAACCAACAAATCAGTCAAAGATCAGGAGTTCAAGATGTCATCGAAAGAATCACGACGCTTAAGTGGAACTGTGCAGGGCACTTAGCCAGAACACAAGATGGACGGTGGACAAGACGTATTATGGAATGGAGGCCCAGAAACTATAAAAGAAGCCTAGGACGACCACCGACTAGATGGACCGATGATATAAAACGTGTAGCGGAAAACTGGCTACAACCGGCCCAGTGTAGAGAACATCTGACAGTTCAGATTTTTTGTTTGAAAGACTACCCTATACAAGCATCCTTAACCATTTGGAATACCTAATGCCTATTGGTCCGTTTATTTCAGTGTTATATTGGTGTAGAACTCACACGAAGTGGCGGTCATAGCTCAGTGGTTAGATACTGGCTAAATAATTGAAAAAAACAGTGGTTTATAAGTATAATAAGTTTTTTTTAAAATAAAATTAAAAACATTATGATTCCATATTTTCTGACTTGTTCAAATCATCATTGACAGTGAGAAGGTATCAATATACCAAATTAAACATTAGTAATACTAGGTTTGCCAACTTGATTTATGATTTAGGCTAAAAAGTCGGATGGCCCCGGTTCGATTCCGATAGACATCAGAAATTTTTCAATTTTTAATTTAACTGAGCAGTCACCGTGCTTAGAATGGCACGTATGTACAGTAAGCCTATTGGCTGCAGTCTGACTGATTACTATAACAAACGACTTCTGAAAAAAAACTCACACGAAGGTAACTCTGTTTCAGTTAAATCACACTATAGATTATTAGAGATGGAATAAATTTTTACTTCTCTAAGAAGCTTGCTGTAGTTGAAATTTCCAAAAGACGATTGCTAGTTCTTTAGGGCTTAGGCAGATCAATTGAGGTTGCCCCAAGCCCATGCAAACCGGATAATATTTGAACAGTCTATATACCAGACTAGTTAATCCTATCTCTATTTTTATGATACATCGATAAATTTGAATCAGTGTTATCTGTCAAAGGATCCCAACACACTTCTTATGGAGAAGTGATTTCAGTTTTACCACAGAATACACCAGCCAACAAGAAGCGAAAGCTTTGTCGGTACCTTTGATGTTCGTAGGACAAAAATTTCGGAGGGAGAATGACAATTAAACTACTTAGTACACTAAGAAAAGAAATGGGGAAGTAGTAAATTTATAGTTACACTGAGAAACAAAGTAATTATTAAAACTAATGGTTTTTTAGTAGATCTGTTTTGTATGATAGTATTTTTTTCTGTAAAATTTAATGTAACCCATATATCAATGCTGTACTGATAAGTAAAAAGGTTTAAGTCAAAAATATCGATTGTTTTTTTTTTAACAAACTAACGCACTAAAACTATTTTAGTACGTTAAAAAACCGATAGAAAGCGATTGAATTTGAGAATTAATTTCAAAATAGAGATGAAAATCGGTCGATTTCCTATTATTTTTATCGATTTTTTAAAGTAATAAAATATGTATATGCAAAATATGTACAGTCCATCTAATTTACAAACCGTTGCACGTCATTATCTACGTCAGAGATCGAAGTTGACATAGTTGCCAAAGTATAAAAAATTCCCGAATCCATTTTAAATCAAATAGGTCACATAATTATTGCAAAAGTGGATTATACAACAAAACAAATTAATATTTAATGTAAATAAATAGAAACAAAAGAAGAGTTAAAAAATAATCTTGTTAAAAACAATTTGAGCCGCTTGTATGCGTCGTATAAAGATGTAAAATGGAATACTTAAATAAAAACAACACTTTTTTCAACACCGTGTCAACACTGGAACTGTCAAGTGTTACCAATTTATGTCAAAATATCACCTTCGTTCGATTAGTTATAGTGTGTTCCGAACAAATGTTCTTCATAAAAACGCTTTATAATGCATTTATACAAATTAAATGAAACATATAATTGTGTATTTCTTTAAGTTAACATTAATATAAATCTTTAAATATTATTTCTACGCGTATATAATAAAATATGTCTAGTGGCTGTAATGCCAGTGTACTCGGCAAAGTGATTCTAAAAAAGAACACACCTACTGCCTAAATATTTCGTGTTGGTATCATGTGACCTCACGAGCTATGACGTGCAACGGTAAGTAAATTAGATGAAGTATATAAGAGAATTATTCTTTTTCTACTATTAAACAGCACACACGAAACAACACTTCTCAATATGTAAACAAACTTCAGTTTTTATGGGTTGACAGATAACTATTTAGAACATGGCGGATTCTCACAGAAATTTGGAATGCGAAAAAGCCCTTCGTCTCGTTTCTTGTTGGGTGGTGTATTCTGTAGTTTTACTTTGAAACTCTATAACTCAGAAGGATTTGATGTTTGAGTCTTGGAGCAATCAGAACTTTTGATCGGCATGACCAAACCTACCTCTTTGCAAAGTTTTACCCAATTTAACTAAAATCACTTTTACATAAGAAAAGTGCGATTCCTTTGTGTAGTTGATGTTCTAACTTAAACAATATATCTGTATTAGGAATTAAAACACCTATTATACCTAAGCAATAATATACTTGTTCACTATATATCAGTAAATATAATATGTATTAAGAAATGTTTAATTTTTATTGGAACAGTAATCATCACAAAAAATGTCGGTAAACGAAATTATTCGCAAAAGTATCAGACCTTCATCCATAACTTTGTTTTATCTTCTATTGCAATTCGACTTATCAACACGCTCCCATCAGTGCGTTGATGATAGAATCGGTTCTGAAAAGGATCTTAATTTCTTTCGTCGTATTCATTTGAATGGTCTGTATGTTGCCAAAACCCTTACCTTTTGAGAACCGTTTTCAATTTTTGAAACAAAAAAGTCACATGGAGTTTTTGTCAAAAACTGTGGAAACAAGGTTCGATGAATCGCTGGCGGGTTAACGTAATGGAAAACCAATCCCCGCACATTTCAAAATGGAACTGAACCTGTCATGCGAACTAGTTAGAACTTGATCGTAAGATTCATTGTTTATTGTTTGACTTCTTGAAGCAATTCATGGTGCACAACATTTCAGTCAAAAGAAATATTAAATTGTGAGACATTGATTTTTTTCCTGGTTATAATAACAATTTCACGATTTGTCCACTGCAGGATCACTACGTTCATAAGGTAGTTATCACATTTTTACATACATTTAAAATTAGGAAAATACATTGATAATGGGTTACCAATCAAAAAGTTTCTGCAAAAATTTTTAATTCAATTAATAGTAATTAATTGTTTAGCAAAAATTTGATTTCCTTTATTTATTTTTTAAATAAAATACGCCGCTAATGACGTATATGCATGTTTTGCAACATGCAACCAGTGTCGTTAAGCGCTAACTCTATTTTACTTTGTCTTTGATACCTCGCGTTTTCAACAGCTGGCAACCCTAATTTGCGATCATTTTTCTCAGGCAACCTTATATCATCATGAACGAAATAAAACTTTTATTCAAAAATTAATTACTATCAATTGAATTAAAAATATTTGCGGCCACTTTTATCAGTGTTTTCTGATTTTAAATGTATGTAAAAATGTGAGTTTGATTAACTATGTTCTGAACGTAGTGATCCTGCAGTGGGATCTTGTGTTCTGGTTACAGTTACTTAGTTTGAAGTACTTGCGCTAATAACCGCAACACCAAGCAGTGTGTGAGTTTAAATTGAAAAGTACATAGTTAAAAGTATTAAAATTAACATAATATCGAGATGGAACTATCATGGGACAATCTGTCCCTACTTGAAATATTAGTATTGGTCTGCAATTTCCAGCCAACTGACCTGAGATACCAGAAATAACAATTGACTGTTTAAATGACAATGATATTCAGGACATGATCGATAGTTTGTTTTAGAAAAACTTATATATTTAACGCTCGGACCTCACGAAACTGTATTGAACTTAACTGCCTTAGGTGAATGTTCTTCAATGACATTACTATAAAGAACCAATCATTATGTTTGCTGTACAAGGTTTCTGCCTGATCCTAGTCTATGATTGAGTTTCTGCACATCATTAATTTTCAATTCAAACGATAATTTGACTGGCTTTTCTGATGTAGTGTGTACAGTACTAATACTTTTAAAGTGATTAAACTATACATTGGTTATAAACTTAAATTATACCCCTAATGTGAAACAAGGAATATTTTAAATATATCAAACCTTTGTTTACACCAGCTCTCAATTAATAACTGTGTCTTGTGTTTTCATTTACTACACATTTATTTTGATATGATATATAATTTCTAAAAATTACAGAATAAAAAATTGTAAAATGGGTAAATTTCTATGCATGGAAGTGTATTTGTGAGTTATTACTAGACTGAAGTTCCTGTACATCTCATACTTATATATTAACATAAACAGAGCAGTCTGTAGAGCAAAGTCTCTATCTTACATCAAGTAAGTATAGCAGAGTCTCTTTTTGTTTGGGGGAGAGTGAGTGGGAAGTTTCAATGCACTAGAGAGAAACAGATCGAACAACCACAAAAAATGTTATTGTCACTCAGTCTATGCTAATATATAATGTCTAAGGTACAGCTATCCAATAAAAGTCAAACTATTATAACCTAAAATAAGTACATTGCAAAAAGTAAGATCTGTTTTCTAGTAATTATCATTATTTATATTCGAAAATCAAAATTTATGTATTTAAATTTTTAGTATGTATTTAAAAAAGCTATTAATATTTATATAATAATATTTGATTAGAATTAACAATTCATAAAGAAAATTGTATTTTTATTGTAATATAATTTACATGTTATTTGGTTGTATTTTATTTTGCTTGAATTCCAAATTTTCAGAAAAATATATGGACCACTATCAGATCTTCTACACTTCAGGGATTAGGCTTGCAGCTTGTCCAATTCTGGACCTACCCATGTCTCTTCCTCCTTGTGATCTGTAGTTAACTACTTGTTTGGCTCTTTATTCTTTCAATATGTTCTTTCCATTTTAAAGAATTTTTGTTTATTGTGTCATTCATTAAGGAAATGTTCAATTTGGCCCTTTTGTTGTCATATCTTAAGTGACCATTGGGAGTGACCAAATTTCATTTTGCCAAATTTGATAATGACATACGAGAGTTTCACACATTATTTTATTTACTTGTTTTTGTAATATCTTGTAGAATTTTTTAGTTTCTTCTTTTGTTCCATCTTTCGTCGATGTAAGTGTAATATTGAATTTTGTTTTTCCATTATCTATTAACATTCCTATTCCACATTTAACCCTTGTTAAATTTAGTCCACTACAAATCAGAACATAATATGCATCAGAAAACAATATAAATTATTTTCTTCTTTTTAAGTTCACTGCAAGTCATAAATGACATATCTTTCTTCAAGTAATTCCATGGTATCAGGATGCAGTTGAAGGAATTTTGGATGTTTTTATTTATATACAATACAAATAAAAAGAAAGTATAAAAATGTCTTAAAAAACCTCCATCCATACAGGCAAAAGAAACAAAAAAACTATGTATTGCATATAAAGTATTAAGAATTACCACAATAAAAAAGTTTGTATTTTATTTTCATTTCAAATTTGTAGCTCTTATAAGACAATGGTTTTATTAGACCATTGGATCAAATGTTCGTATGTATTTTTCATTCCCTTCTTATCAGCAGACAGCATGTACAAACTATGCATAGACTCATATTTAGATTTTATGTACAACTTGAAAATAAAATAAAGTTCCAATAGACAACCAGAATTAACTAATAAAGCTTAAATAATAAATTATTACTGCATTTAATTAGATATGACAGATTAACACAAATTTTTTTTGATAAATGCTTCAATGAGATTGTTGTTTAAAAAATTAACACGAATGCTTGCATGAAATGGTTTTCTCTTGTTGCTTATAATATCACAACCTTCTTTAAACAGGTTTTTTTCCCACTTCCTAAGAGTATGATAGGATGGATATTCCAAATTGAATCTGGTACGAAAGTTTTGACATAACTGATCATAAGATATTCCTGTAAAAAGCCTTTTATGATACCATACCCTTGCAACTATTTTTTGTTCCAGTGTATAGGTCAGTCCATGGTACTTTCTTACATTTGTGCCATTCTTTTTCTTTCTGGTTCGTTTTTCCATATCTTGCATATTTAGCTTTTATACAAACATGTTAATATAGATTATAATAATACTATACTAATTTATTCATATAATTTTTTATAAAATTATCGTAATTCCATATTATTTAGACATAAATAAACAAAAACAGATAAATTAAACCTAGCCTAGAGATTGGTAACAAGGATAACGCACGTTTTAATTTGGCACCCTTCCGTGGGTGGTGTTGGGGTTGGTGGCACTGCTAGTCTTGTTACTGTACATTGTTCGTTGTAGGTACAATTTTACACGATTTTTAATTTTGGAATCGAACACATTAAAAGGAAACATGAAAAACTGAGCAAAACATATGTTGTGTTACACATTTCATGGAAACTCTAGTCTAGAATAACAAAACAATTATTAATACTGACAAGTTCCTGTCACAACATTAAGAACTTGTCTCGTATTAACGTATATTTAATTTTTTAACCACTGGCATTTTAATGTAATGAAAAATAAACATAACCTTCAACATATCAAGAAAACACAAATAGTGTATGAAAAAAATATATGCATATCGTATAGAATAAGGTTTTTTTGTTATTTTAGAATTATATTGATTTTCTTTTACTTTAAAATGAGTAAAATAGGTAATTTTACGTACCTTTTGAGTTTACCGCCATGTATATATATAGTTACGCACCCTGGCACTAAGCGATGCGCCAATCGTAGTTTAGTTGTTAATACGGGATTGACAATGCTAAGTGGGAGTGTACTGTGAAACAAATCTACCAAACAAAATGTCAATTTGATTTTAATTACATGTCAAATTCGTTCATCTTCTATTCTTAGGTTGTTGTTTTGTAAAAAATACAGCATTTTGGAAGAAGAGCTAATTTGACATTTCAATGGAATGCCAACACTGCGAAATTTTGTTCTGTGAAATTAAATTGACTGCTAACTTAACTTGAGTTACCTTCACTGGGACCAAATGTGAAAAACGTACAAAGAGCACTAAATAATATGTATATTACTATGTACATATAAATGGTAATAATGCAAGGTACGACAAAGAAAAGTAGAAGGAATCACACAAATGTAAGAAAGTACCATGGTCTTACCTATACTCGGGAACAAAAAATAGTTGCAACAGTATGGTATCATGAAAGGCTTTTTACGGGAATATGTTATGAACAGTTATGTCAAAACTTTCGGACCCGATTTAATTTAGAATATCCCTCTTATAATACTCTTAGAAGATGGGAAAAAAACCTGTTTAAGGATGGATATGAGGTTGTAAGCAAAAAGAAAAAAGCAACTCGTGGAAGCCTTAGTAGATGGGTATATATTCCATATGTAAAAGAGTCTTTGATTCGTAATCCTGATATGTCTTTAATGGCAAGAGCTAAATATCTTGGTATAACACAAGCTACACTTCACACCATTTTAAAATCAGACCTGAAGGAATTTCATTTAGATATTTTAACAAATTTTAAAGCAGAAAATGTTGCTGACAAGGTTGAAGTTGTTATGAAGAATAATGAAAGCAAAGATGAAAATACTAAGTAAAAAATTGATGTCATTCAGTACTTTTTTTTAAGAAACTTCAATTGTGTTAGATTTTTAAGCTATAAGCACACTATAACGTTTATCAAAATAGAACTTTCTTGTGCTATGCTATCTTATGTAATTTAATACAATAATAATTGATTAGTCAATTTCAATTAACTATTATATTTTTCTTTATTTTATCTTTTAGAACAATAAAGACTTCAAAATCTTGTTGAAGAATTAAAGTGTTATCCAATTTCTTACTAAACCATAGGATTATTAACACATTAAATGCCAACTATGAGATCCTCATCTTCTTCTTTAGGTGCTGTCTCTAATGGAGGTTGGCGATGAATTCTGCAAATTTGTCTCTATCCTGTGCCTTTCTTATTGGGGTTTGGAGTTCTGTCCAATTGTTGATGTTATGCAGCCAGGTCCTTTGTTGCCTGCAAGGACCAAGCTTTCCTTCCATTATTAGTAGAATGAAGTTATATCTCTCGTGTCTAAATACATGTTCAAGATACAATGTTTTCTGTTTTTTAATGAGGTCTACAAGTTCACGATCTCTGTTCATATGTCTTAAAACTTATTTCTAACATGGTCAGTCCATGGAATTTTTGGAATGTGAAGGAGTATCTACAAAGTTTTACAGGCTTTGTAGCTAGTTAATTGTCAGTGAGATCCTTATAGGAGAACAATATATATGTAGGTACCAGCTATGAGATAATTTGTATTGCTCATGTTGTCCATAAAATCTAATTATATTAAAAGTTTATGCATAGCCTTAATGTACTGTGTGGCTTATGGGAAAAGAATACATTAATGGATCATTTATTTATAAATGTTAAAATTTGAAATGAAAGTAAATTACAAATTCACAATTTTTTGTATGTAATCCTCAAGATTTTCTGCAGTGCTTAATTTTTTGTGTCTTGTGCTAACTCTGTATGGTTTAGTTGGCCATTTCTGCCTCTCAGTAGAAGGTAGAAATTCTAAATAATGAAATGTTTAAAGTAATAACTTTTTGGGATATATATTCTGTAAGCATATCTCACTTTAATAATTGATAGTATTAAGGAAAGCAAAAGAACATTATTAGTGTAATTTTTAGAGTTTCAGAAAGTGTTAACAAAATTATGTAGAAAATTAGTGTCAATTAATAAGATAAATGCTTGACAAGATTGTCTGTAAAATAAATGCATTTTTTGTTGTAGACTGGTTGTAATGCAGCCAGTAGGGTTATTGTACATTCTCTATTTGTTCAAGATACCCATTCAAAGATTATGGAATTCTGTACCAGATGTAAAGGATTAGTGGATGGGTAGATTTAATCTCTTGGCAGTCTCCAAAAAGTTTTAGACACCTGTGATCTAATACCTCACAGTCATGCAAGATATGGTTGACTGTTGTGCAGAATTTTTTAGTTTATTGTGTTCCGTCTTGGGATGCATATACCTACCCCTATTATAGTTAGGTATCCTTTTCCTACATTGAATTTTGTAGTTACTATTCTTTTGTTGATATAAGTGTAACATGAATTTTGTTTCTGCATTATCTATAACATTGCTATTCCACAGTTAACTCTTTCTGTTAAATTTACTCCTCTACATATCAGAAATTGGTACCATATTTTATTTGTTTTATTTTCATAAATAGTGCAAAAATGTACAATTTTACACGATTTTTAATTTTGGAATCGAACACATTAAAAGGAAACATAAGAACTGAGCAAAATGTATATTATGTTAAGGCCGTATGACACTATGCATTTTCTTGTATCATTTCTTATATAACAAAAAAATGGATAGTGTCATACAAGCTTCTTATATCAAAAACGATACAAGAATTTGTGTCCCCTGCAGTTTCTTGTACAAGAAATGCGCCAATTTGTGCGCAAAAACGTAAACGTAAAACCAAAGAATATAGAAGCGTCTATATTCTTTGGTAAAACCTCTGTCATAATGGCGGCTGCAGGAGAACTTTGATATACAATTAGACCAAGCAGACATCAGAGAAAAGTGCCCACCAACAATAACCAAGATTAAACAGGAGTAGCCAAATTGAAAAACAATAAATCACAGGGATTGGATCAAATAGCATCGGAAATACTGAAAGTAGGAGGAGACGTATTACTAAAAAGAATACTTAATGGCTTTAAAAATTCGTGATGAGTTTAAAGATTATTTTATATCTCCAAATAAGAGAGTAGAATTTCAAGAGCATGCCATTCAAACACATAATTTGTAAAAAAAAATTATTACAACCAAATTATTTATTATTTCTGTCTTCCATTATAGCCTGTTGAATATCTTCAAAAATTGTGGTTTCCAATTTAGTTTTAAAATTGGGACATTTTATTTCTTTCATTTTTGAACCACAGTATTTTAAAAAAATTATCAGTAGCATCTGGCTTGGGGTCCACAGTTACTACAGTTCTATTTTATATGTCAAAATTTCGACCAATCATGTGCCGAATCACATACAATTTCCGGTAAAAGAGCTTGCATAGTGTCATACAGAGCACAAATTAATGTACGTGCAAGAAACGATACAAGAAAACATAAATAAATTTCTATATCAGAAATGATACAAGAAAATGCATAGTGTCATACGACCTTTACACATTTCATGGATACTCTAGTCTATAATAACAAAACAATTATTAAATACTGACAAGTTCCTGTCACAACATTAAGGACACTAAATTATATTACACTTGTCTTGTATTAATGTCATGGACATTAATGTATATTTCTTGTAACATTTTTATAAATAAAGATTTTATTGTTTAATTTTTTAACCACTGGCATTTTAATGTAATGAAAAATAAATATAACCTCAACATAACAAGAAAACACAAATAGTTTATGAAAAAAATATATGCATATCGTATAGAATAAGGTTTTTTTGTTATTTTAGAATTATATTGATTTTCTTTTACTTTAAAATGAGTACAATAGGTAATTTTAAGTACCTTTTGAATTTACCGCCTTGTATATATATATAGTTACGCACCCTGGCACTAGGCGATGCGCCAATCGTAATTTAGTTGTTAATACGATATTAACAATGCTAAGTGGGAGTATACTGTGAAACAAATCTACCAAACAAAATGTCAATTTGATTTTAATTACATGTCAAATTCGTTCATCTTCTATTCTTAGGTTGTTGTTGTATAAAATAAAGCATTTGAGAAGAAGAGGTAATTTGACATTTCAATTGAATATTCTAAGTTTCTATATTCTATTGTTTTTATTTGGTAAAAATCGTGTGGAATTACAAAAATTTTATATAAATCCATTCTTTTACTAATATTCATACCTACAATAGGCATAAAAGAGTACGAACATTTTTCACAAATGGGCCCAGTGAAGATAGCGTCAAATGGGTTTGACAAAATGAAATTTTGGTGTTAGTGTTACTGTTTGGTAGTGTTGAAACAAAGAGTTGAAATTTACATTCACTGGGACCAAATGTGAAGAACATATAAAGAGCACTAAATAATATGTATATTAATATGTACATATAAATGGTAATAATGCAAGGTACGAAAAAGAAAAGTAGAAGGAATCACACAAATGTAAGAAAGTACCATGGACTTACCTATACTCAGGAACAAAAAATAGTTGCAACAGTATGGTATCATGAAAGGCTTTTTACAGGAATATGTTATGATCAATTATGTCAGAACTTTCGTACCCGATTCAATTTGGAATATCCATCTTATACTACTCTTAAAAAATGGGAAAAGTACCTGTTTCAGGATGGATATGAGGTTGTAAGCAAAAGGAAAAAAGCAACTCGTGGAAGCCTTAGTAGATGGGTATATATTCCATATGTAAAAGAGTCTTTGATTCTTAATCCTGATATGTCTTTAATGGCAAGAGCTAAATATCTTGGTATAACACAAGCTACACTTCACAGAATTTTAAAATCAGACCTGAAGGAATTTCATTTAGCTATTTTAACAAAGTTTAAAGCAGAAAATGTTGCTGACAATGTTGAAGTTGTTATGAAGAATAATGAAAGCAAAGATGAAAATACTAAGTAAAAAATTGATGTCATTCAGTACTTTTTTTTAAGAAACTTCAATTGTGTTAGATTTTTAAGCTATAAGCACACTATAACATTTATCAAAACAGAACTTTCTTGTGCTGTGCTGTCTTATGTAATTTAATACAATAATAATTGATTAATTAATTTCAATTAACTATTATATTTTTCTTTATTTTATCTTTTAGAACAATAAAGACTTCAAAATCTTGTTGAAGAATTGAAGTGTTATCCAATTTCTTACTAAACCATAGGATTATTAACACATTAAATGCCAAATATGAGATCCTCATCTTCTTCTTTAGGTGCTGTCTCTAATGGAGGTTGGCGATGAATTCTGCAAATTTGTCTCTATCCTGTGCCTTTCTTATTGGGGTTTGGAGTTCTGTCCAATTGTTGATGTTATGCAGCCAGGTCCTTTGTTGCCTGCCAGGACCAAGCTTTCCTTCCATTATTAGTAGAATGAAGTTATATCTCTCGTGTCTAAATACATGTTCAAGATACAATGTTTTCTGTTTTTTAATGAGGTCTACAAGTTCATGATCTCTGTTCATATGTCTTAAAACTTATTTCTAACATGGTCAGTCCATGGAATTTTTGGAATGTGAAGGAGTATCTACAAAGTTTTCCAGGCTTTGTAGCTAGTTAATTGTCAGTGAGATCCTTATAGGAGAACAATATATATGTAGGTACCAGCTATGAGATAATTTGTATTGCTCATGTTGTCCATAAAATCTAATTATATTAAAAGTTTATGCATAGCCTTAATGTACTGTGTGGCTTATGGGAAAAGAATACATTAATGGATCATTTATTTATAAATGTTAAAATTTGAAATGAAAGTAAATTACAAATTCACAATTTTTTTTATATAATCCCCAAGATTTTCTGCAATGCTTAATTTTTTGTTTCTTGTGTTAACTATGTACAGTTTAGTTGGCCATTTCTGCCTCTCAGTAGAAGGTAGACCTTCTAAATAATTAAATGTTTAAAGTCATAACTTTTTGGGATATATATTCTGTAAGCATATCTCACTTTAATAATTGATAGTATTAAGGAAAGCAAAAGAACATTATTAGTGTAATTTTTAGAGTTTCAGAAAGTGTTAACAAAATTATGTAGAAAATTAGTATCAATTAATAAGATAAATGCTTGACAAGATTGTAAAATAAATGCATTTTTTGTTATTTGTTGTAGACTGGTTGTAATGCAGCCAGTAGAATTATTGTACATCCTCCATTTATTCATGATACCCATTCAAAGATTATGGAATTCTGTACCAGATGTAAAGGTTTAGTGGATGGGTAGATTTAATCTCTTGGCAGTCTCCAAAAAGTTTTAGACACCTGTGATCTAATACCTCACAGTCATGCAAGATATGGTTGACTGTTGTGCAGAATTTTTTAGTTTATTGTTGTGTTCCGTCTTGGGATGCATATACCTACCCCTATTATAGTTAGGTATCCTTTTCCTACATTGAATTTTGTAGTTACTATTCTTTTGTTGATATAAGTGTAACATGAATTTTGTTTCTGCATTATCTATAACATTGCTATTCCACAGTTAACTCTTTCTGTTAAATTTACTCCTCTACATATCAGAAATTGGTACCATATTTTATTTGTTTTATTTTCATAAATAGTGCAAAAATGTACAATTTTACACGATTTTTAATTTTGGAATCGAACACATTAAAAGGAAACATAAGAACTGAGCAAAATGTATATTATGTTAAGGCCGTATGACACTATGCATTTTCTTGTATCATTTCTTATATAACAAAAAAATGGATAGTGTCATACAAGCTTCTTATATCAAAAACGATACAAGAATTTGTGTCCCCTGCAGTTTCTTGTACAAGAAATGCGCCAATTTGTGCGCAAAAACGTAAACGTAAAACCAAAGAATATAGAAGCGTCTATATTCTTTGGTAAAACCTCTGTCATAATGGCGGCTGCAGGAGAACTTTGATATACAATTAGACCAAGCAGACATCAGAGAAAAGTGCCCACCAACAATAACCAAGATTAAACAGGAGTAGCCAAAATGAAAAACAATAAATCACAGGGATTGGATCAAATAGCATCGGAAATACTGAAAGTAGGAGGAGACCTATTACTAAAAAGAATACATAACGGCTTTAAAAATTCGTGATGAGTTTAAAGATTATTTTATATCTCCAAATAAGAGAGTAGAATTTCAAGAGCATGCCATTCAAACACATAATTTGTAAAAAAAAAATTATTACAACCAAATTATTTATTACTGTCTTCCATTATAGCCTGTTGAATATATTCAAAAATTGTGGTTTCCAATTTAGTTTTAAAATTGGGGCATTTTATTTATTTCATTTTTGAACCACAGTATTTTAAAAAATTATTAGTAGCATCTGACTTGGGGTCCTCAGTTACTACAGTTCTATTTTTATATATGTCAAAATTTCGACCAATCATCTGCCGAATCACATACAATTTTCGGTAAAAGAACTTGCATAGTGTCATACAGAGCACAAATGTACGTGCAAGAAACGATACAAGAAAACATAAATAAATTTCTATATCAGAAAAGATATAAGAAATGATACAAGAAAATGCATAGTGTCATACGACCTTTACACATTTCATGGATACTCTAGTCCACAGATCACAAGCAGAAAATGTTGCTGACAACTAACATTGTCAGCAACATTTTCTGCTTTAAAATTTGTTAAAATATCTAAATGAAATTCCTTCAGGTCTGATTTTAAAATGGTGTGAAGTGTAGCTTGTGTTATACCAAGATATTTAGCTCTTGCCATTAAAGACATATCAGGATTACGAATCAAAGACTCTTTTACATATGAAATATATACCCATCTAAAGCTTCCACGAGTTGCTTTTTTCTTTTTGCTTACAACCTCATATCCATCCTTAAACAGGTTTTTTTCCCATCTTCTAAGAGTATTATAAGAGGGATATTCTTATAGTGGTCTGTGCTCTAGTCTAGAATAACAAAACAATTATTAAATACTGACAAGTTCCGGTCACAAGTGTCACAACATTAACACTAAATTATATTACACTTGTATTAATGTCATGGACATTAACGTATATTTCTTGTAACATTTTTATAAATAAAGATTTTATTGTTTAATTTTTTAACCACTGTCATTTTAATGTAATGAAAAATAAATATAACCTCAATATAACAAGAAAACACAAATAGTTTATGAAAAAAATATATGGATATCATATAGAATAAGGTTTTTTTGTGGTTTTAGAATTATATTGATTTTCTTTTACTTTAAAATGAGTACAATAGGTAATTTTAAGTACCTTTTGAATTTACCGCCATGTATATATATATAGTTACGCACCCTGCCTCTAGGCGATGCGCCAATCGTAGTTTAGTTGTTAATAGGGGATTGATAATGCTAAGTAGGAGTGTACTGTGAAACAAAATGTCAATTTAATTTTAATTACATGTCAAAATCGTTCATCTTCTATTCTTAGCTTGTTGTTTTGTATAAAATAAAGCATTTTAGAAGAAGAGGTAATTTGACATTTCAATTGAATATTCTTTCTATATTCTATTGTTTTTATTTGGTAAAAATCGTTTGGAATTACAAAAATTTTATATAAATCCATTCATACCTACAATAGGCATAAAAGAGCACGAACATTTTTCACAAATGGGCCCAGCCCAGTGAAGATAGCGTCAAATGGGTTTGACAAAATGAAATTTTGGTGTTTGGTAGTGTTGAAATTTACATTCACTGGGACCAAATGTGAAGAACATACAAAGAGCACTAAATAATATGTATATTAATATGTACATATAAATGGTAATAATGCAAGGTACGAAAAAGAAAAGTAGAAGGAATCACACAAATGTAAGAAAGTACCATGGACTTACCTATACTCGGGAACAAAAAATAGTTGCAACAGTATGGTATCATGAAAGGCTTTTTACAGGAATATGTTATGAACAGTTATGTCAAAACTTTCGGACCCGATTTAATTTAGAATATCCCTCTTATAATACTCTTAGAAGATGGGAAAAAAACCTGTTTAAGGATGGATATGAGGTTGTAAGCAAAAAGAAAAAAGCAACTCGTGGGAGCTTTAGATGGGTATATATTCCATATGTAAAAGAGTCTTTGATTCGTAATCCTGATATGTCTTTAATGGCAAGATCTAAATATCTTGGTATAACACAAGCTACACTTCACAGAATTTTAAAATCAGACCTGAAGGAATTTCATTTAGCTATTTTAACAAAGTTTAAAGCAGAAAATGTTGCTGACAATGTTGAAGTTGTTATGAAGAATAATGAAAGCAAAGATGAAAATACTAAGTAACAAAAATTGATGTCATTCAGTACTTTTTAAAGAAACTTCAAATGTGTTAGATTTTTAAGCTATAAGCACACTACAACATTTATCAAAACAGAACTTTCTTGTGCTATGCTGTCCTATGTAATTTAATACAATAATAATTGATTAATTAATTTCAATTAACTATTATATTTTTCTTTATTTTATCTTTTAGAACAATAAAGACTTCAAAATCTTGTTGAAGAATTAAAGTGTTATCCAATTTCTTACTAAACCATAGGATTATTAACACATTAAATGCCAAATTTAAGATCCTCATCTTCTTCTTTGGGTGCTGTCTCTAATGGAGGTTGGCGATGAATTCTGCAAATTTGTCTCTATCCTGTGCCTTTCTTATTGGGGTTTGGAGTTCTGTCTAGTTGTTGATGTTATGCAGCCAGGTCCTTTGTTGCATGCCAGGACCAAGCTTTCCTTCCATTATTAGTAGAATGAAGTTATATCTCTTGTGTCTAAATACATGTTCAAGATAAGATGTTTTCCGTTTTTTAAAGAGGTCTAAAAGTTCACGATCTCTGTTCATATGTCTTAAAACTTCATTTCTAACATGGTCAGTCCATGGAATTTTTGGAATGTGAAGGAGTATCCACAAAGTTTTCCAGGGTTTGTAGCTAGTTAATTGTCAGTGAGATCCTTAGAGGAGAACAATATATATGTAGGTACCAGCTATGAGATAATTTGTATTGCTCATGTTGTCCATAAAATCTAATTATATTATAAGTTTATGCATAGCCTTAATGTACTGTCTGGCTTATGAGAAAAGAATACATTAATGAATCATTTATTTATAAATGTTAAAATTTGAAATGAAAGTAAATTACAAATTCACAATTTTTTTTATGTAATCCTCAAGATTTTCTGCAGTGCTTAATTTTTTGTTTCTTGTGCTAACTCTGTATGGTTTAGTTGGCCATTTCTGCCTCTCAGTAGAAGGTAGAAATTCTAAATAATGAAATGTTTAAAGTAATAACTTTTTGGGATATATATTCTGTAAGCATATCTCACTTTAATAATTGATAGTATTAAGGAAAGCAAAAGAACATTATTAGTGTAATTTTGAGAGTTTCAGAAAGTGTTAACAAAATTATGTAGAAAATTAGTGTCAATTGATAAGATAAATGCTTGACAAGATTGTCTGTAAAATAAATGCATTTTTCGTTGTAGACTGGTTGTAATGCAGCCAGTAGGTTTATTGTACATTCTCTATTTGTTCATGATACCCATTCAAAGATTATGGAATTCTGTACCAGATGTAAAGGTTTAGTGGATGGTCTGTGGCAGTCTCCAAAAAGTTTTAGACACCTGTGATCTAATACCTCGCAGTCATGCAAGATATGATTGACTGTTCTGCAGAATTTTTTAGTTTATTGTTGTGTTCCGTCTTGGGATGCATATACCTACCCCTATTATAGTTAGGTATTCTTTTCCTACATTGAATTTTGTAGTTACTATTCTTTTGTTGATATAAGTGTAACATGAATTTTGTTTCTGCATTATCTATAACATTGCTATTCCACAGTTAACTCTTACTGTTAAATTTACTCCGCTACATATCAGAAAATAGTGTGCATCACATCAAAAGATAGTATGTATTATTTCCTCTCCTTGTATTCATATATGACATTTCTTTTTTCAAGTAGTTTCATGGTATCAATCAAGATGGAGTAAAGGGATTTTTAATGTTTTTATTTATATACAATATAAATAAAAAGGAAGTATAAAAACATCTTAAAAAAACACTCTATGACCAACCAATAACCAATAAAACTGTACAGGGTTAGCAAAAGAAACAAAAAACTACATTCAAAAACAATGCATAGCAAAGTGTTACGAATCACCAGAATATAAAAAGTTTGTATTTTATTCCATTGGATCTAGTTATAATTAGAAAATAAAATTAAGAATGTTCCAAAAGACAATCAAAATTAACTAATAAATTATTACTGTACTAAATTACATATGATAATTTAGCACAAGAAAAATTTGTTTTGATAAATACTTCAATGAGATTATTGCTTAAAAAATTAACACAAAATATAAAATATCTAAAAAAAAAATGTAGAGCATGATATTTATAGTTACGCACCCTGGCACTATGTGATGCGCCAATCGTCGTTTTACTTGTTAACACGGGACTGACACTGCTAGGTGGGAGTGTGCTGTGATGCAGAACCAAACAAAATGATTTGGATTAAATGTCAAATTCGCTCATCTTCTATTTTTACGTTGATATACCCTGGTAAATAACTGTATGTTTTTTTATTGTGTAAAATAAAATATTTGAGAAGAGGTAATTTGACAATTCAATTTAAGATTCAAATCCGACATAGCCCAAAAAAAAAGAAGATAATTTTAAGTTTTATTTTAAATTATGGAAGAGAAAGACTAGAAGGGCAATGTACTCTGAAAAATGCTGTGGAATTACAAAAATTTTATATATACAAACTTATTTCTGACATTTAATGTAAGCTTAAATGGTGTCAGAGTTGCCATATCTTCAGTTTTTTGATACTCTCACATAATATTATAGAAATGCATTGAAATTATATTTTATTATATTGTAGCTTCTCATAACACAAATTATGGTAAAAGTAACTTTATTTTTTAAACATTCATCCATATACATATTTTACAAAAACAAATGTGGCAACATTGTGACGGGTCACGGGTCACGCGGTGCGAGCCTTGAGGTAAATATATTTGGTTATATTGGGTGCTCTAAACTAATCATTACCCCTTTTACTAATATTCATATCTAAATAGTCATAATAGAGCTCTAAATATTATGCATAGAAAGTACCATGGCCTTACTTATACTATGGAACAAAAAATAGTTGCAACAGTATGGTATCATGAAAGGCTTTTTACAGGAATATGTTATGATCAATTATGTCAGAACTTTCGTACCCGATTCAATTTGGAATATCCATCTTATACTACTCTTAAAAAATGGGAAAAGTACCTGTTCCAGGATGGATGTAAGGTTATAAGGAACACGAAAAAAAGAAATCATGGAAGCCTTGATAGATGGGTTTATATTCCATATGTAAAAGAGTCTTTGCAAGAGCTAAATATCTTGGTATTACAAAAGCTACACTTGAAACCATTTTAAAATCAGACCTGAAAGAATTTCATTTAGCTATTTTAAAAAATTATAAAACACAAGATGTTGTTGAAAAAGATTGATGTTGTTATGAAGAATAATGAAAGCAAAGATCAAAGTACTAAGTAAAAAATCGATGTTATGCAGTACTTTTTTTAAGAAACTTCAATTGTATTAGATTTTTAATCTATAAGGACACTGTATCATTTATAAAAACAGTACTTACTTCTTGTGCTTTACTATCTCATTTAATTTAATACAATAATAATTAATTAGTTAATTTCGATGATCTATTATAATTTTGTTTATTTTATTTTTTAGAATAAAGGTTTCAAAATCTTGTTGAAGATTTGAACTGTCATCAAATTCCTAATAAACATCATAGGATATTAACACATTAAATGCCAAATATGAGATTCTTATCTTCTTCTTTAGGTGTCGACTCTAATGGGGGTTGGTGATGACTTCTATGATAAAGCTTCTAAATAATGAAATTTTTAAAGCCTAACTATTTGGAGCATGTATTCTGTAAACACACTCTCACTTTACTAATTAATAGTGTTAATTAAAAGAACATTATTAGTAGATATAATGTTGAGAGTTCAAGAAAGTGTTATTACGTTGATTGAATAACCCAAATAGATCAGCAACGCATATGGAGAGAAACGTGCAACCCAAAAAATTAAAATTTCATCAAGAATCAGCGACTCTAGTGGATATTTCGGGAAACAACTAGTTACGAATTTGCGCTCATACGAGAATGATCGTAGAAAGAGGTGACGTTACCTCCCCTATCGTTCCCTACCACAACCAATTTACGGCAGTACTTACGAAGTGTAATGAGTCAGAGAACTAAACACCATACCAGCGTTATCTGAATTATGATTTCTAAGAAATATGTCTGTGAAGCATTTAGCAATTCGCGAACAGTTTGAATTTATTTTGTCAATATTATATTTTGTATACAGATACGATAAAGATCGAACTGCAATGAAAATTATTTGATATGTAATTTAGAATGTTAACAATTATAAAAACAAGGGGTGCCCGATCTAATTTTGTTGTGACTATAATTAATTAATAATTAAATAATAACTTTTTTTATAAAGAAAATTTTGCAGACACATAATATTTTAGATTCATTCAAAACAAAAAAAGGCTTTTTTAATTTTTCTCTTAAGCTGATCGTTTTTAAGTTATAAACAATTTAAAACTGAAAAAATAATGAGGGATGATGATCTTCAAGGCTTAGAATCATAAGTTTCACTTCATTTTTGAAATTTTAAAGTACCTAAATTCAAGCTCAACATTATTTTATCAGGTCTTGATAAGTATTTTGGACTTTCATTTGAAATCATTGTTTTTTACTTGTTAATGTAGCCCAGCCCGATCGCCTGTCTTTCCAGAAGGAACCTTCCTCATTACCAATTAAAAAATATTTGCAAAAATGCAAAACATGGCAAACATTCTTATCTTGACTTAATAGAAAAAATTTCGAAAGTTTGATGATTACAAAATTAATATTTTTGCTTGTGTTTTTGAGCCTTGAAAATCGAAATCTTTCGTTTTTTTCTTTTTAGTTTTAAATTATTTAAAACTCGAAAACAATCAACTTCAGAGAACAATTACAAAAGACCTTTTTTGTTTCGAATGATAAAAAACCTAACATAATACCTGCCCAAGCCTGATTTTTATTATACTTATAAAAAAAAGTTATTTTTAATAATTTTTAATTAATTATATTCAAAACAAAATTATCTCAGGCACAGCTCGTTTCTCATAATTTTGTTAACATACTGAATTACATATCAAATAATTTTTAGTCATTAAAAATAACGGTGCAGTTCTATATTATATCGGATCCTATACTAATCCAGTAAAATAAGGCATAAAAGGGGGCAAACCTCGGAATGAAAGATAATAAGCTGAAAATTTGCATACGTCTTTATTTTGATGGTATAAAACTTACCTCAAAAGTCTCATATAATCACGTGTCCGCGACTTAAGATATTAAAGGTCAAAGGTCACGAAAATGAGTTTTCTGCAAATATCTCGTTTCCCTTACACTTTATGACATTTAAGGTAGTAAGAAAAATTGTAGAATGGAAAATTCTCTTCAATTTTTATCTCAAATACTTTTATGTACCTTCAACCCTTCTTAAGATAGAGCGAAAAGAGTGGGGGACCGCTTACCTGTTTATACGGTAACGGTATAGACATGCTTATCGACAAATTAAAAGCTGTTAATATCACTACAAAACAAGCCAGAGATGATGCTGATATTCTCATTGTAGAAACAGCTGTTGCAGAGTCTGAACATGTAGGGAAAACTTCCGTCATTGTAGGAGAAGATATTGATTTGCTAGTTATCTTGATAGGACGAGCTCAATCACATCAACAAGAAATTTTTTTTAAAAAAATTGGTAAGGGTAATGCGGAGACAAAATTATATTCATCGAAAAGTTTTGATAAATACCCTCATTCTAAGAAACACATCTTATTTTTACACGCGTTTAGTGGATGTGATACGACTTCTGAGATTTATAGGAAAGGTAAAATATCGATAAAAAATGTTCGAAAAAAATCACCATTTACATCAGTCACCTCAACTATTTCAACAAAAAAACTGCTCTGTACAAGAATTATTTTAAAATGGAGTACGTATTTTCTTAGCAGCGTATAAGGCTCCAACATCAGAAGACGATATAGACTCTTTTCGATACACCCAGTTCATCAAATCAACAAGACTCAACAAACCAGTGCAGTTATCAAGTCTTCCACCTTCAAGTGCAGCAGCTGGTCAGCATATCATTCGTGTCTATTATCAGACCCAAATTTGGTTGGGAAATGATTTAGAACCCCAAGAATTCGGCTGGGTAATGCAAAATGAATTTCTGGAACCAATAACAACATTATTACCGCCAGCACCAGAAGAACTGCTGAATACAATATTTTGCAATTGCAAGAAAAGTTCTAATTGCGGATGCAGGAAATCAGGATTGCAATGTACTTTAATTTGTGGGCAGTGTAATGGACAATCATGTCTAAACGCTTCATCAACTTCAGATGATTTCAATGAAGAAAGTGAATATGCACCTGATATTCTTGAATATTTTTATTCTGATACTTTAATAAACGAGAATGATGATGATGAATCCGATATTGAGCAGTCAGAGGAAGAAGAAGAAGACTATGAAGAAGAAAATTAATACAAAAATATTAACCATAGATAATAAAAGAATATATATTATATTTGTAACTTTAATAAATCGATTATTGGATTAATAAATAAATATATAATTTAAAAAAATAATAAATATGATTTTTTCAGTATTTAATTAAATATAAAAATGATTATTGTTGAATTCTGCACTTGATGATGATGATGATGAATCCGATATTGAGCAGTCAAAGGAAGAAGAAGAAGAAGAAGACGATGAAGAAGAAAATTAATACAAAAATATTAACCATACATAATAAATCTTGATTTTTAACGGGAAATTTAAATAACACTACACCGTCTTTTCTCGATAGATTACAATTTTTATACACACAACGTGTCGTAATTTTAGAGGAATTCATTTTTCACCAAACAAATAAATCGACTAGAACACAAACAAATTACGAAACAAATTCAAAATGCACAGTTTGCAAGTATGATTATGTTAAGGAATTAAAGTGGGAGACCAATATTTACGTTGAGCATTAAGGGGAAATATTATGAAGAGAAGAAATCTTTTATGTTTAACCGTAGTGTAATTTTCTCTCCCGAAAATAGATGGCGAAAGTGTTTTTGAGAACAGAAAAGTTGCTACGTTTAATTTGTGTACGGCTGCCGATCTATTTGGATTATTCAATCAACGGTTATTAGCAAAATTATATCGAGTAGTGTCAATTGATAAGAGAAATGCTTGACAAGATTGTCTGAAAAATAAATGCATTGTTTTGGAAGTTCTCTGTTGTAATGCAGCCAATAGACTTATTGTGCATCCTCCATTTATTCATGATACCCATTCCAAGATCATGGAACCCTGTACCAGATTGTACAGTTTTAGTGGACAGCTAACATAAGTTTTTCAAGTCACTTAGTAGTCTCCAAAAAGTGTTTGATTTGTTGTAGCTGATGCTCTGCTGATAGGTTAGAGTTTCTAATGCCAAAAAGTAAAAAGGATGCAAATATGAAAGATATATAATAGAGGAATCAAAAAATAAGAGCAGAAATACAAAATATAGAAGAACAATAAACAGAAAATTAGAAAATCAACAAAAGCATGAAGATATTGGTAAATACTGGGCATTAAGACAAAGAGCAACACCAGAATGGTATGATAAAAAATGTTAATGTGTAAAAAATCCACAAAAAAAACACATGTATGGATGAATACAAATACAAATTTTTACATAATACCTATCCGTTAGTAACTTCAGAGAATAATATTAGTAAAGAGATTAAAAGGCTAATATAAATCACAAATGAGACATAACAGACTTGATGAACACTAAGATCTGATAACACAAGAACGAAATATAAAATTTACAAGACAGTGATCAGACCAGTCCTAAGATATGGATCAGAAACAAACAGCAATGAGAAGCTACTAGCAATGTTTGAACAAAAAATTTTAAGACATACAAAGGAGTGTGAGATGAGTGTGTGTATGGCAAAGATAGTACAACTTTGAATTGTACAATACATATTAACAATCAGACATCACTACATTTATAAAAATGGAAAGACTGTACTGGGTGGGTCACATAGAATTGATGTAGGAATATCTAGAAAATTATAAGGCAGGTACCAATGAGAAGAAGACTAAAATCAAGACCCAGGCTTAGTTATATGGAGCAGAACAAGATCTAAAATCACCAACTGGGAGTGTAAAGCCCATAATAGATCGGAACAGTGGGAGATCTTATAAAAATCCTAGACCAGAACGGGTGGTTGTACTGCTGATAATGGCAGAATTCTTTAAACAATATCTGTACCTAAATTCTTATGATTGATTGCTGTTCTTTTGTTTCCACATCTTAGACACAAAGTGAAATTTGTCAAGTAGTACACATACCACAATGATCAGAAACATCAAAACAAATAAAAAGAAGTTACTTAAATTCTAGAAATGACATAACTCTTTATTATCAAAAGTTGAAAGCTAATGATGCTTTAAAAATGGATTTTCAGTGGGGACTATATTTGAATGTATAAGTTAATAAAGATTTGATTGTTAAAGAAAACCTATTTTTCTAGAAAAACCTTTATATTATTAAATTCTTCTGGTTGAAAATAATGGACTTAAACTCGAAAACAATTTTTTCAGTCAGACAGAAGGTAAATGCTTTATTCAAATAATGTGGTTATTTCATTTTAGAAGTACAGCAACTTTTTAAAAAAGAAGATTTAATATAAAATCAAATTTAATACATTGTGTACTTAATACACCACAAAAAAATATCTTATAGTTAAACTTAACAACACACCTAAATATAAAAAGTATAGTACACTATTGTTCCTTAACTTTATCTGCTTCTTTATAAGCTCGCAAAATGTATAATCCTACAGCTATATGTAGCACTACTACCGCAAATACTGCAGACCAAATATTAGCTGTCATAGATGTAACTCTTAAAATACCTAAAACAGAATTACATTTATTTACACAAAATTTTATAGTGTATAAAAATATTTATTCTCAACTGTATTGGATGATTTTGTTAAAAATTATTGCTTAGATCTGCTTCAAAGATCCTGACAAACCATCTCTATATTTAGTCATTAGGTAGTAACTACACTTAAGGATACTATGCAAAGCTGCCTATGCTTAGAATTTGGTTTTGCATTTTAAACAGATGACACAGTGACAATATAGAATCAACAGAATTAGCACATTCATACAACATATCCTTGTGAAATATCAATAAACCTAGTCTTCTAAATGACTTTCTTTTTTTGTTTAATTTCGTTATATACTTTATGAATTCTCTTTTATTTTTAGTACATCATTTTTAAGTTAAATTCATTGGTATCGATGAAAAACAAGTATACAATTAAATCTACAGTACCTTCAAACAATATTATCTTTGAAACAAAAAATGTTGTTATAGGTGAAGCTAATATAAATACGCTGTATAATAAAATAGTCTTAAAGACACTATAAGGAGTTGCAGTTGAGTCCATAGTTTTACTTTCCATGTTCCTACGTTCTAACTTAATAAAAAAATGTTATTACAAATACAAATATAACCTCGCCCGGAATGTCAAGTGATTGTGACATTGCAAATTATCACATGATAAAATTAAATATTCTATTCTCTATGGTGTAAATCACAGAACATTAAATCAGATTTGATTCTGCTGTCATTCTGGATTTTAAAAAACAATTTGTATAGAATGATCTGTTCAATGTAGCAATCCATTTATAATTTTTTTTGTATTTATATATATTTATTGAAGTTTTGTTGTCTCTAGTGTATAAAGGATAAACACATTATATTATTTTGGAAGCTGTATGATGTTACGTAAAAGGCCATGATCGGTTATAAAACGAAGAAGGTATGATATGTTTACTTTATTTGGTTATATTATGGTTTGTTTTTATTTAGATAGATTAGATGTCTTAAAATGAGTAATATACTCAATAATAGTTTTCACAAAAGAACTAATAAAGATAGATAAATAAATAAGTTTAAAATGGGGACGGAAAAATCCGTTAAAAGTAGTAAATCGATAACGGTGAATTTACCGAAATTTACGTTCACCCGAGAACAAAAAATTGTAGCAACTGTGTGGTTTCACGAAAGAGACTTTACTGGAATGTCATATGAACAGTTAAAACATAATTTTATGATTCGTTTTAAACTTAAATACCCGACTCGCAGCACACTTAAAAGGTGGGACCAAGAATTATTTACGGAAGGTGCTCCCCCCAAAAAGAAGAAAAAAATAACAACATCTTTAGACAGGCTCATATATGTTCCTTATGTAAAAGAATCATTAATTCGATTTCCAGACCTAACGTTAAGAGGAAGAGCTGATATGCTTGGTATGGCAGTTGGAACTCTTAACAATATTTTAAAAACTGATCTGACTGAAGCAGAAGTAGTTGCTTTAAAAAATACTAATGCCAATTCCACACCACAAATAGATTCTAAAAGTAAAGACTAATTGGAAATATACAAGAATTAACAGAATGAAGAAGCTAGAAATGAAAAATAAAACAATATCCAGAATTTATTGTATTTGTTTTCCCATGCTCCCTTAACATTATTATCCTTTTTTTAAGACAACAACCTGAATAAAGATGTCATGTCTTCATTAAATAAAATTTATAAAAAAATTACCTAGGTAAATCTTTCTATTAGTAGAAGTCACTGAAAATTTACAATTTTTTTTATGCTTGTGTGAAAATCAGTTGAGCATAAAACTCTTCACAACATTTGAAAAAATATATAAAAAGGTGCCACTGTAGTATGTGGTCTAGCTGTGCATATAGTTCTATTATGGCGTGCTGTCTACCAATCACAATCTGAAAATTCCTGAAGGATTTGAGCAAAATAATGAAATGAAAAGTCTTTTCACAAGTAATAAACATTTGAAGGAAAATAAATATAAAATGAAAGAAGACTCTAATAATTTACAAAAAAAATTATATGTAACCTAATTATTATTAAACGAAAACTTCATGCATCTTAATTTAAGATTTGTTATTTGAGCAGATCCTTCTGGGAAATGATTATTATGTTATTTATATAATAGTAAAGAAACAAGTTTATTTTATATTCCTGAAAATGTTTATTACAACTTAGCAATAAACATTTTGAGTACTAACAGTTTGTTGCCTTTCATTATTATATATGCAAACCCTTCTGCAAAAAGGTTATTGTGTCATGTAGCTGAACAGGTAGAGCGCAAGCTATAGCAGAAAAGTGACGGAAGACCACATACTATAGTGACACCTATAAAGAGTAGTGAAATATTGAAAATTGGCTATAGAAAGTGTTATTGACAAAATTGCGTTAATCATATAAAATCTAATAGAACAATTTGATCCTTATTCTTTTTTTTTTCTGTTTATCTAGTGCTTTTTGTTTATAATAATTCTTGGACATAATTAAATGCATTTTTTTCACTCACTAATTTTGAGTTTTTTTTCTTCATTACTCATATTTGTATTAATTTGAACCCTGATGAAATAGGTTAATTAACTCAAAAAAATTTAGGAAAGCTGGAAATGATATAAATGTTTGAAATGACCCTTTTATGAAAGCCCCACTTGTAATATTAAAAGTTAAGCCTTCAGCCAATCTCGTCCACTGCTGGATATAGGCCTCTCTCCGTATTTTCAAATGCTCTCGACATTGGGCGGCTTGTAGCCACTTTTTTAATAATTTTTTAAAATTATTTTTAATTTTATATAGTTTTGTTGAATTTTATTTTATTTCATACAAATATTTTAAAATAAAAAATTTAGCCAAATCAGTATAATGCAAGGTAACTACACCCCTCTCGATTTTTCGAGTCACGCTATATAGGATAAAGCAGAACCGAGCGATAAGAAGTATTTACTTCAATAAACTTATTTTAAACTTAAATTACGGCTTATTACCATCAAGAATAGTAAATTTTATTCTATTTTATTAATAAACACGTTCGGCACTGCGTTTACTATTCCAAGTAAACCTGTGGTCACGCGGTGTGTCGATACTGTCGTTACAATAATTTTTTCACGCCTCAGCGCGATCCACCGTTGCGTCCACAACCCGCGATAAGAAAGCTATGATGCTTCCAAAAATTTTGTTGTCAGTGCCAGTTATCAAGTTCTTAGCTAACAAAAAATAGAAAATGCGTTTTTAAGTCCTTATGGAATATCTTTCACGATTCCATGACTAACAGGAGAAACTGTTGGTCGTTTGTATACATTTGCAGTGTTTGCTTTATATGATAAGGGTTGCAGTTTTATCCGCATCCTTTTATCTATCTTTTATATAGGCAACAAGTAGAGAGGGAACTCTGACACAATAAGACAGCTTCGACAGATCTTATTGTTGTTATTAGAACTCTCAATGCCTCCTTTATACAAGGGCCAAATAAAATGTCTATCAGGTGTTGGTGAGAGCCAATCTGCCTGCAAATATAACATGGATATAAAATTTAGCAGCAATACAGGAAATAAGATAGACAGCAACAGGAATTCTGGAAATGGAAGATACTATAGTCTTTTGGTCGGGTAGTGACTATAGACATGAATACGGATGTGGCTTTGTCATTGCAAAAAGACTAAAATCAGCAGTGATAGATTTCAAGCCAATAAACGAACGAATCTGCTATATTAGACTCAAGGGTAAGTGGTTCAATCTCACAATATTCTCAATATATGCCGAAGAAGATAGGAAGAATGAATTTTATGAATTATTAATTAGACCAACAGTATAAAGCTGCTCCAAAACACGACCTCAAAATAGTCATGGGAGATTGCAACGCTAAACTAGGTACGGAAGATTATTTAAGAGAAGTAATTTTAAACAATTACAATAGTTGACTCGAGTTCTCCAATCAACAATACAAGATAGTTTGAACCATGTTCTTTCAACCATCAATTAATAGAGTACCGGCATGTAAGTAATGTTTTAGTTATTTGTTTATTTATTAATTCATTACAGTTTAATAGACTATTTCACCAATTTGTGGGTCTTACCTTGTCTGCTTAAACATTTTATTCATTTTAAAAACCACAGACATGTAATATTGGCATAATTACTGTAATTTATATCATCTATCTTTGTTTTACCTTTATTAGACAACACCCTAATATGGGTTTATTATTTTCAGCATTTAATTAACTTTGTATCGTGACCTGAAGATGCTTTGCATATTGTAGAAAGCGAAACCGGTCGTCTGATAGTTAAATTAAATTGATTGTGAGTAAGTCTAATTTATTATTTCTTTTACCTTTTGAAATGGACTCACACAAGCAACACATTCATGATTTTCGGAATTTACTAAATATTGAAAGTGAGACGGAGGAAGCAGATATTATGTTTCATTCTACAGATATCGAAATACCAGCACCAACACTCGAGGAAGTAAAGAATGCGATCGCGTCTCTAAAAGATCATAAAGCACCAGGAAATGATGGTATAAATGGAGTTGTTAAAAAAAACTTTTACACCAAAAATTGTATGAGATCATTCTGAGAGTATGGCAACAACAGAAAATGCTTAAAGAATGGAATGGAAGCGTTATAATTCCCATATATAAGAAAGGAAACAAAGAACAATTCCGAAACTATAGAGGCATATTGCTTATTAGCACATCATATAAAGTGCTATCAATTATCTTGCTAAAGAGACTCACACCATATTCGGAAGATATTCTAGGCGACTACCAATGCGGCTTTCGTGCTGGAAGGTCAACTATAGACCATATATTTACCATCCGACAAATATTAGAGAAAAACTGGGAATTCAACCGCGATGTGCCCCAAATTTTCATAGATTTCCAGCAAGCATATGATTCCATAAAAAGAAGCAAATTGTGGATAGCAATGTTAGAAATGGGAATACCAAGAAAATTAGTTGAATTAACCCAAATGTGCGTGACAGACTCATATGCGCAAGTAAAGATAGGAAGCAGAACATCGATACCATTTGGTATAAATTCAGAACTTAGGCAGGGGGACCCCTTGTCACTGTCGCTGTTCAATTTTGCTTTAGAATATGTAATAAGTAAAATATCATCTGAGCTGCCAGGAGGATTTGCTGATCAAAGATCAAAACTGTTGCTGGCCTTTGCTGATGATATAGATGCAGTCACGCATTCTACAAGAGACGCGAGAGAGGTGTTTTCACAGCTCGAGGAGGAAACAGGTAGTCTGGGTCTCCGAATAAATGAAGAAAAGACGAAATACATGGCAGTAACCAAAAATCCAAGACCAAGAGTTAGGTAGAACATCAGTATTAATGATCACAACTTCGAAGTAGTAAAGGAGTTTAAATACCTGGGGGCGATAATCACAGCGGACAACCACATAGAAAAAGAGGTATCAACAAGGATAGCTGCGGGAAATAGAGCATTATACTCCCTTTCAACATTATTAACCCCTTCGTGCCGGACCGTCATTCGGCAAGTCGGCTCCTATATACGGATTCGAGCGCTTACCGAGCGGCTTCGCGCGGTCGTTTAAAATACAGTATCATACTACAACAATTAAAGTTATTGTAATAATAACACTAATTTGCTAATGGATAACACTAATGGATTTGAAATAACTTGCCCTTAACTTGCTTATAACTTGCCACCGTACCAAAAGAAAGGTTCTCAGAATAATATTTGGCTCTCAAAGAGATGAATTCACAGGGGATTGGAGAAGACACCGCATTGCTTAATTGGTGACTCTGTATGGAACTGAAAACATTGTTAGATATATCAAGGCAAACCGAATAAGATGGACAGCTCATGTGGTATGATCAGAGGATGACAGAGTGTTAAAGACAGTGTTTTTTGAAAGACCAGATGGTAGAAGATCAGTAGGCCGACCGAGAAAAGATGGAAGGATGATGTTGAAGCTGATTTATCTAAAATTGGAGTACAACAATGGGAAATAGAAGTGCTAGATCGTAGAGGATAGAGGGCGCTAATAGATGCGGCAAAGACTCACCCCGAGTTGTTGTTAATGGTTAACAGAAGATGTACTGGTGATACTGCAGCTAATTGGTTGCAGTATCACCAGTGTAGAAAAGAAGAAGAAAGATGTCTTTTGGTAGTTAGAATTAATTTTTAATACCTAATCTTCTCTATTACTTTTACACAAATTCATTAATTGTCACTTGTTTAAGTTGTCTTCTTTTTTTTTATTTAAACTTCCTCATTATGTTAAGCACAAGTCTTCCTCTGTATCAAGTGAAAAATTTGGTTCTTTGAGTCTAATATGAATTTAATTAGGTAATATAGAAAAAAACTGTTCCACAATAGTTTATCACTTCAAAACTTATAAATTCAGTACAGCACATAAGCATTCTAGAAAAATTAGCTCACTATTTTGTGAAGTAACATAAACTTTATCAATTAAAAGGTAACTTTAATTTGAAACTTATATTATTGGCAAAAAATTAAATTAATTTACCATTTCTTATTTACTGAATAATGTGTTATTTCTTTTCAGTGTCTTTAATATCATTTGTTGCTAGTTAAAAAACAATATTATATTACAATGGCGTTAAATTACATATTAAGTATACCTATAGTATAAAAAAGAATACTTTTGATAAATCCTTCAATGTAGTTATTGCTGTACAATTTATTTTATTAAGTATTATGCACATATTAACTCTTTACTCGAGTAATTTCATCTTTAACTTCATTATCCTTAACACCAACATCAGTCGTTTCAGCAACATCCACTGTTTTAAATTTTTTTAAAATAGCTAAATGGAATTCCTTTAGGTCCGTTTTCAAAATTCTGTGAAGTGTAGCTGGTGAAATACCAAGGAATTGAGATCGTGCTCTTAAACTCATATCAGGATTACGAATTAAAGAATCTTTTATATATGGAATATAAACCCACCTAGTAACACTTGCATGAAATGGTTTTTCTTTTTTGTTGTCACTTATACATCCATATTTAAACAGACTCTTTTCCCATTTCTTTAGGGTACTAGCAGATGGATACTGCATGTTGAATCGAGTAAGAAAATTTTGGCAGAGTTGGTCATAAGATATTCCTGTATAAAGTCTTTCATGATACCATACTGTCGAAACCAATTTTTGTTCACGAGTAAAGGTGAGTCCATTGTACTTTCTTACATTTGTATGATTCCCTTTCCATTTCTCTTGTTTTTCCATTTCTTGCATATTTTGTGTTCATATGGGTAACTTGAAATATTGTTCCATTATTATTATTATAATAATAATTATGTATTTCAAAATTTCAATCTGATTTTGTGATTACTCTTGCCTGTATAAATAAAATCTGACATCTGTGTCTAAAGTCTAAACTAAGTCATAGTCATGTCATAGTAGTGTCAAACTGTCAAACGTAAAACATGTCAAATCGAAATCTTATTATTAATTAACTCCTGGAACAAATGTTTCAGCAGGTTTCAGCTTCAGTAGTACATATTTGCTAAATATGATAGTCATTGGTATCTCAAAGAATCCAAGTGCATTAAAAAACATTGATTTACCTATATACTACCATGGACAAAAGTGCGTGGATAACATAAAAGAACTCCTTCAAAAGTAAATTCAAGAATGAATGCTTAGTACAGGAAATTAATAATTCTTTTTCTTATTCGGTGCCGTGTTTGTGGTCAAGTGTATTTATTCTCGTTTTAATGATATTTAGAAGCTTTCCGCCTTTAAGCACTTTTTCACTGTACAGGTGGGTGTTTAAAATAGTTTGATGCAAAAAAAGAAGAAAGCACCTGGCTGAGTTAGTTACAGGACATGGTACAATAATGTTACAGGACAGGATTGTACAAAAGTAAAAACTGACTGAAGAATTGTGTAGAAGACATGTACCAAATACATTATTTATAATTAAATTTATTTTTGTTTGTTTATCTTTGAAAGTGGTAATTTGTTACATTTATATAATTCTAATCTTGGACATTTTATGAAAAATAAAGAATAATAATAATTATGAAAAATAAAGAATAATCATAATGGTACAATGGTAACTATATAAAAATACATGTTTAAGAACAAAATATCCAAAAAATGGAAAAACAAAAGAAAAAGAATCGGAATAAATCAAACGTGAAGTACCATGGAAACACTTTTACTCGAGAGCAAAAATTAGTTTCAACAGTATGGTATCATGAAAGGACTTACACAGGAATGACTTTTGACCAACTATGCCAAAATTTTCTTACTCGATTCAATGTGCAATATCCATCTATTAGGACTTTACATCGATGGGACAAAAGACTGTTTGAAGAAGGGGGTGAAATTGAAACGAAAAAAATAAAGGCAATTAACTTTAATAGATGGGTTTATATCCCATATATAAAAGAGTCTTTAATTCGTAATCCTGATATGACTGCGATAGCAAGATCCCAATTCCTTGGTATGTCAACAAGTACACTTCGACGTATTTTGAAAAAAGATTTGAAAGAATTTCATTCAGCCATTTTAACGAAAATTAAAAAAGAAAATGTTACTACAACCACTAATGATACAGAGAACAATCATGAAACATCATATATTAAGGATATTGAAAGTAAAGATGAAGGAAATTCTTTAGTAAAAAGTAAATGAAGTGTGATCAAAATTAAAAACAATACTTATACTTGCAAGGTACAACTTTGTAAATAATTTAGAAGCCTGTTAACAACTAATGGTGTGTAATTGAAGGTCACTATGTTTCACTTATCTATGCTATGTTTATTTGAAATAGAAACACCTTAAATATGTAAATTTGTTGTAAACAATAAAACATGCCAGGTTTGAACAGGCAATTCTAGATGTAAGACTGCCTTAAGTAGGAGTAAAGGAGCAGAATTATATTGATAAAAATGTAAAACATACATAAATAACCAAAAAAATTATTATATATTATTTTACAGGCTTCTTGATCATTATTTACTCTTTATTTTTCATTGGATAAGTTTACATTTATAATACCTATTGTATTGTTTTTTAAATAAAATGTCAATTGATAAAATCAATGAAAAATTATCTGTTTATTAGAAAACTAATAGATAAGATTCAGTTCTAAGGTAATTTACAATAATACCTACAATTGTTAAAGAGGATATTAACATTGGCTTGTAACTATATAAAAACAATTGTTGAAAGTTAATATAGTAAAACCTGAATCACATAGTTGTGTACTAATTTTCTAGGTAGTCAGGATTTTAAGTTAGATAAGTTCAATATGTGGTCACTCACTAAAATTTCCTTCATAATAGGCCATTCCTTGTTGGGTAAGGTCCACATTACTTATATTTTGCTGATGATTCTTGTACAGCTCTGCAGAAACTGATGATTCTAAACATGTGCAAATTGCAATTGTATTTAATATTTTATATTATTAATAAACTATAAAATACACTTGATTTTCTTTATTTAAACCTTACCCTTTAAAATGACATTGAATTACTGATACAGTAGAACTTCGAATAACAATCTTAGGGGGTCAATGATGCTGTGGTTCAGTGAGTAGATCAATAACATTGAGGAAAATACTCTTAAACCCTCAATAACAATCATTTGGTTTTAATTTTGATATAAATGGAATGAAATATGTTTCAATATATGTGAAATCACTATTTCAACTGGGTAAGGCACCAAACAATATTTATAATTAAGTATCACCAGTAGTACTTAAGTTTGATTTACAATTTTAAATCTCTCTTGAGTTTATTGGTTTTCAGCTCTGTGTATTTATTATTTAAGTTACTTTCAACCAACATCCTTCTTACAGACCATTTAACCCTTTGCTCTGGAACACATAATCAGAAGTGCAAGAATCAAAAAACTGAATACAGTACTGGCAACTTACTACTGGCATTTGCAGACGATATCGATCTAATAGGAAACACACGATTAAGGATGAAGGAGACTTTCGTGAGGTTCGAGAAGGAAGCAGAGAAGATGGGGCTCCAAATTAACGAAAACAAGACGAAATATATGTATATGAACCGCAATAACCAAAGCAGAGACAGAATCGATCAGAACATCACCATTGATGACTTTAACTTTGAGCGCGTTAGAGAATTCAAGTATCTTGGAACAACAATACCGGATCACAAGAAATAAACAACAGGATCAATCAAGGCAACAGATGTCTTTTTGCCTTATAAAATCGAAACAACTAACAAGATGTATGAAGATACAGGTCTATAAAACAATTATATGACCCGTTGTGATGTATGGAAGAGAAACGTGGAGGATAACAAAGGCAAACGAAGAGAGACTATGTGTTTGGGAAAGAAAAATTCCAAGGAAGATCTTTGGCCCTGTGCTGGATGAAGCATCAGGACAATATAGGATAAGAACTAACAAAGAGCTCGAAAAACTTTACCCAGACGCCAACATCATAAAAGAAATAAAGTCCAGAAGACTCCAATCGGCAGGACACCTCAGAAGACAATCTGACAAACGAACAGTAAGACTGGTGTGGGATGAAGTCCCAACTGGAAGGAGACCACACGGACGCCCTTGTTCCAGTGGCGAAATAATATAGCAGGAGACCTAAGCACTATGGACGTGGAGAATTGGATGGAGGTTGCTCAAGACAGAAAACAGTGGAGGCATGTTGTTGAGTCGGCTAAAACTTGTCTTAGAATGTCTATATATTATACAATTATTATTAAAAATAATATATTAACCATAATAAAGCATTATTAAAATTCACGACACTAGAAGAAACAGTTTGGGAAACAATGGGTAGCTGGTTAGGTACTACAAACAATTTGATAAAATCTATTAATCATTATAATAGTAGTATAGTACAAACAGTTCAGTCACCTTTATTTAAATGAAATATGTTTCAAGTTAATTTATAATTGATCCATAAATGAAACATAATGGTAATAAAACATAAATTTTTTGTTTGAGAATTGTTTAGAATTAGAAACTCTTCTAATTAAATTAATTTCATTAACTCTTTTCTGTTTCTGCCTTTTTGTGATTATCTAAATCATATTTTAAATCTTCTTTTAATATAGTTGATAGCGTGCCCACGCACAATCCGAGTAAATTTGCCCGTCCCTTTAGTGTAAGATCTGGAAAGCGAGTTAAAGATTCTTTAACATATGGAACATGTACCAATCTAGCTAGAGTAGCCTTATTTTTAAATTTTAAACTATTCGTAACAGGAAGACTTCCGTGTTTAAATAATTGTTTTTCCCAGCCAGCAACGGATCTATAACAAGGAGAAGCTGTTTTAAATCTAACTAAAAAATTTTGACTCAATTGATCAAAAGTTAATCCAGTGAATAGTCTTTCGTGGAACCAAACAGTCATCACAAGTTTTTGTTCTCGAGTATATAAAAATGCATTTCTGCGTATTCGTTTACAGTTTTGATTGGGGTCGTTTGTTTCCATTTCCAAATACCCCTTCTTTGTTTTGATGTGGGTAACCTCAAAAATTTTAGAATGAACTGTCAAAAATAATTCACAGCACACTCCTACCTAGCAGTGCCAGTCCCGTGTTAACAAGTAAAATGAAGATTGGCGCATCGTCTAGTGCCAGGGTGCGTAACTATACATATATACACGGCGGTAAATTCAAAAGGCACGAAAAATTACCCAAGGGGAATTCCAGAGGGCCATGTAGTGGAAATCAGATAAAATAAGTCTGTGAATACTAAATTTAGAGGCAAAAAAAAAATTAATTGCCAGTAGGACTCTATAAATATACGAAAAAAGGATCTCTTATCGCAATGAATTAAAAACAAATAGTGAACGACTTACCACAAAATTGTGTTTCTCGATCGCAACTTAACTACAAATATGCACGTCTGAATGAATATTGGTATTCAAATAATAACTGGCAACAGAACTAAAATCGAATTTTGGCTTTTTATAAATTAGACCTAAGCTAATTAATTTTTAGGAAGGGGAAGTGTATTTTGGTTTGGAATAGTTTGGTTTTCATAAGAGCATAATAACGCTGTCAAACCACTATTAAAAAATTTTTATTTAAAAAATCCTTTATAAAAAGGTATATTTATCTAAAAGAACCCTTTTGGGCTGCATAATTGAACGATTTTAGAATGACTATTTCATTATCTGTGCTTTTACAAGGTAAACATGTGTGAACCCACTAAATATGTGGGTAAAAACCCTCAAAATGTTGTTAAATTAGTTTTAAATTTTGTTGTTTCTAGTAATATTATAGAATGTTAAAGTTTTAAACAGAATTCACTTCATGGCACCATAAGACTATTCTTAGGAGGCTGTTGCCAGTATCATACTCGTGTTCAGCAAGCTCAAAAACCTCCCAGTAATAAAATTGGACTCATTTGAAATTTCTTAACTTTGAATAATTAAAAATGTACTTTTAAAATGCATTTATATATATTACTTACTTACTTAGTCCTAAGCCTTTCTACCGTTAGGTGTAAGGCTTTATATATATTAATGTTATATATATATATATATATATATATATATATATATATATATATATATATATATATATATATATATATATATATATATATAACTGTATACCATTGCATATTTACTGTTTACTAGGTAAAAATCTTTAGATATCTACATTACATTTTTACACGAAACCTATGAATGTTCAGTTCAGAGTCTAGGCTAGAGTATTAGTATTGCCAATGCCAATTTTAGAAAACTTGCATTAGTACAAATTAGATAGGTGCCAAAATAAAATAAATATACCAAATATCAAGTACCTTCTCTATTTGTATAATAATATTTTGTATAATTTGTTATAAATGATCTAAGAAACTATGGTAAATATACATATATATTTATTAAACATAATTAACCATAATTATTGAAATTCATAAGATTTTAAAGACTAGAAAGGATAGTTTTCAATAAACAAGTATCAAGTAGCACTCTGCAAGTTTTATTTTTTACATTGAAATGTAATGTTTCAAATTTAGGAATAATAAATTTGTAACATCTAATATTAAAAGTAATAAAAAATATTAATTTCGTGATATGTCTATAATTTCTTCAAATTGTATTGGATTCACTGTTAGTTTTCTCTGTATTCGATTTTTTTAGTTTACCAAAATCGTATTTTAAATCTTCCTTTAATATGGTTTTAAGTTTTGCCTCAGTCATCCCAAGGAATCGTGCACGCGCACGTAAGGTAAGATCTGGAAATCGAATTAAATTTTCTTTGACATATGGAACATGTACCAATCTAGCTATTGTAGCCTTATTATTTAATCTAAATCTAGTTGAAATGGGAACACTTCCATGTTTAAATAATTGTTTTTCCCATCGATTAACTGATTTGTAAGAAGGAGATGCAGTTTTAAACCTCTCTAAAAAATTTTGACTCAATTGATCATAAGACAATCCAGTGAAGATCCTTTCGTGGTACCATACTGTCATCACAAGCCTTTGTTCCCGAGTATATAAAAATACATTTCCGCATATTCTTTTACATTTTTCATTGGGTTTATTTGTTTCCATTTTCAAATAACTAGCTGCTCTATTTTGTTTTGATGAGATGATCAATGTTGTTAACCAGTTAACCTCAAAGTCTTCCAATCAACTATTGATATTGACTGACAGTTCAACATGACGGCAAGAAGAAAACATTGTGCTCTGTGGTCATGGCATAGTATATTAAAAATCTGTGGCTCAAATACCGAACGAGGAAATGTAAAATGAAACTGTCTAATCAACAGTTTAAAGTTTTATAAAGGCTAAGATTTGTGGTTTGAAAATAGAGCTGCTGTGATAGCAAATATTTTATGTTCCTATATTCCTTATGAAACTATTTTTTTAATTTATTATTATTTTTGTATTTTGATAACGATTTCCGAAGTGGAAAATGAAACGTAAATAAACTTATTTTAAACTTTAATTGTGGCTTATTTCCATTAAAATAGTAGTTCCTATTTATATAACCATACGTCCTCATTAAAAACTTATTAGCTGCTAAATTTAGTTAAGTTTGTTAAAATATAACTTAAGCCTGACTTTCTCTTTCTAGAATTATCTTCTTTTTCTTTTAACTTAACGTTCTTTGCTAACCTAAAAAATCTTCAATTGAACTGTCAAACATTTCAATATAAAAAAAAATAGAAAAAAAAAGATTAGAAGAATAAAACCATTTTATATTGTAATTGTAATTTTAAAACGTGAAATTTTTATAATTAAATATGAGTAATAAAGAAATAGTGCAAAAAGAAAAAACTGTACAAGCGATAATCGTGGCAGATACTTTTACAGATGAATTTATACCTATATCTAAATCAATCCCCCATGTAAGTTGGTTTCAGTAAGTAATTTCAATATGTTGGTTTTGTATAATATGTAAATTGAGAATATACTATGTAACAAAACTATAAAACACTGCACAATATTTTAAATAATTCTGACTTTCAGTGAAGATGATGCAATTAGAATCTTTATAAATTATTTCAAAAATAATCTTTATTTGTCTCTACAGCAAATATAAAGCCCTCTAACATATGTATAAAAAAATGTAAGCCTTAGGTTTTACTTAAACTCAACAAATGAAATTGTTGTAGTAGAAGTACCAAATAAATTGCTACATTATCAACATACTAGGAAAAAGTTAAGAAATTCCAATCGAGCAGAAAATATACTCAATAAAATATTTTCATACGTAACATGACAATATTATTTACTTTAATGGAATTTAACTACAATTTAATATACTTACAAATAAAAGACATTATACATAATTTATGAACTAAATATAATTTTAAAATCTATTTCAGGCACTTCTACCAGTTTTAAACAAACCCTTAATTGACTACACTCTGGAGTTTTTATCCTTAGGTGGAATTGAAGAAGTGTTCTTATTTTGTTGCAGTCATTCCGATGAAATTAAAAGACATATTAAGTAAGAATAATTGTTTAAACATTTTACATCATATAATTTAAGATTTAAATTTAAAAAGCTAAATTCTAATCATTATCATCAACATTCTTTGCTGTTATCACTATGAAGGGTCAGCTTCCCCTACTTCATTTTTCTAGAAGTTACTATCTTGGGTCATAACAATATCAATCCCTTTTATCACCTTTCCATGCCTAAGCGTCCCTCCCCAGGTCTTTGGCTTTTCTCTCCTACTACACTAGGAAACTTGCAAACCAGCAATCCTTCGTATTGGTGCCACCCCTACATTTCCCCTGATATACTCATTCTTAATTTTATCCTTTTTTTGTCACTCCACTCATCCATTTAAGCATTATTATTTTCTGTACATGCATTGTCGCTCTGCTTTCTTTTTAACTACTCAACATTCAGTTCCGTACATCACAGCTGGTCTTATGACAGTTTTATAGAATTTTCTTTTCAGTTTCATTGAAATCTTTCTGTCATACAACACACTACTAGCTTTCTTCCACTTCATCCATCCAATCCTAATTCTCCTACATGTATCTCCATCTATTTCCCCATTACTCAGTTATACTGATCCTAAGTACCTAAAACTGTTAGTTTTCACAACCATTTCACTTTCCAAAGTTATTATTTTGTTTGTATTAACTCCATCTTTAAATGATGGAAATACTCCGTTTTGGCCCTACTATGTTTTAAACCTATTTCCTTAAGAACTTGTCTCCACTATTCTAGTTTTTGTTCTAAAATCCTGTTTTAGTATTTCCTACCATCACTACATCATCAGCATACATTCAGCACCAGGGAATGTTAACTTGTAGTTTTCCTTTTATCGAATCCAACACTAATGAGAATGAATAACTTTAACATGAAATTTATTAGTCCCTCCCATATCTCTTGTAACACTAGTTGTTACTTTTACACTTTTCACACTCACCAGTAGCTCTTCTCACATTGAACACCCACCACAGAATCTCTTTGGGAACTCTATCATAAGCTTTCTCAAGATCAATGAATAATCAATGAATTTTGAAGTGATTGAGTAACTTCCTGTTGATTTACCAAAGGGTAAATTCTAATCAATTACCTCAAATGTTGTGTTCAATGAGGTATTACTCCTATTCCCATTACCATATTCACATAATGCACCATACATTTTGAATACAGAATTAGTGGGTGATGCTTACATCTAATCTATAATGGTGTATTCTATTCATGGTTTACAGACTGTGATCAGCAGTTTATGTTTCTTCCCGACATTTTATTTTCAACTCCCTCAGAAATTATTAAATGTGCTGTAGGCAAGGGTGGATCATATTAGTAAACCCACTTTCACATTGCTTTTGTTAGTGCTTACTGCAGTTCTAGACGAAATCTTTTAAATCAACTTTATTGTAACTGTTTGTATAACTGTTAATAATTTTGGTATGTGGTTTATAAATTTTAGCAAATGCATCAAAAATGGAGATGGTTGGACTCTTACTATGAAGGTTAATATTTTAGTCTCTGAATCATGTCAATCATTTGGTGATTGTCTTAGGGATTTGGACGCTAAGGGCTTAATACGAGGGGATTTTGTTTTACTAGAACCTGGTACCATGTCTAATGTGCAGCTATTACCTCTTTTGGAGAAGCATAGGTAATTAAAACTTTTTTACATAATTTATTTGCTCAACTGCTCTATTTTCCCATTTATTTATATTTATTCTGTAAAAATCAGTTATATATATATATATATATATATATATATATATATATATATATATATATATAAACTAAGGTACACTCGAAGAGTGGTGGGTTTTTCGGTCAAAGTGGAACATCCACTTTGACCGAAAAACCCACCACTCTTCGAGTGTACCTTAGTTTATATTGGATTGACGGTCGTACTCCTTTTCTCGATATATATATATATATATATATATATATATATATATATATATATATATATATATATATTATATTATACATAGTACATGCAGGGTTAGAAGTCCAAGAACTTGAAAAACAATACTTTTGCAACATAGCAAATGCTCAACATTTTATATTATCTATTACAGCTTATACACTGATAACATTGGGGATAGAAAATTTTGAGTAATGTCTAAACACAGAATACCCACATACACTATATAGGAATGGTATTTTTCTAACTTCGTAGTTCACAAAAACTACACATGTTAAAAATTTTATATCTGTCATCGACAGAATATAATTTCAGTTAAATAATAATCTATTTAATTATAATGTTATCCAGGTGTATCTCTCCACTGCAGAAAACAAGTATTACAATGACTTTTCTTTCTATACTCATTTAAAACATAATAGTACCTCCACAAGAAAAAGTTAATATGCTGTAGTCAGCTGTATACCATATATCACAAAACAATTAGTAAAACATCCTTTATAAAAGGTATATTTATTTAAAAAACTCTTTCAGACTAAATCACAGAATGTTTTCGGAATAAATATTCCATCTTCATTGCTGCTACAAAGGTATGCATGTATAAATCGACTAAATACAGGTGTGAAAACCTTTTAAATGTTATTAAATTGATATTAAAATACATGATTGCTGCTAATTTTATAGTAAGTTTAAAATTTAAGCAAGTTCTGCTTAAAGAAGCCATAATTTACTATCAATTTAATAACATTTAACAGGTTTTCACCCATGTATTTAGTGGCTTTAAACATAATAGTATCTCTCTCATAGTAAAACCTCTCTATGTATATTCTTGCTATGCATTTGCATTTTTACCACTTCACGAATTATTCAAGAAAAGAAGGAATTAGGATATATTTTTTTCCAAACAATATGGAATGTTCACATTATTTGTAGTTTTTTAGCACTACAGAATGGAATAAAAGACCAGATCTAATGCATATTTGTTTTTTTTTAACTTATTCTTTTGTATATCATTTATTTTAGCGAAATAGTTAAAGCAGACAAATACACAGCCATGACTGTAATTTTACAAGAAGCTGGAGTTGGTCATATTGGAAGACATTCGTTAGAAGATATTTTATTAGCCACGGATAGCCACAATAGAGTACTTTTTTATAAGAGACACAGCAAATTAGGAGAGCGGAAATTGAACTTTCCTGTGGTAAGTAACCTGTTTCCATTTGTTCATAATTCTTTTTGTTCGTTTCGAAGAATATAAGCGCTTCCAAAAAAGTTTCATAAACAATTGTTAAAATTATAATCCAGACATAATTATCGACAGTGAAATCTAACAACCAAGGGACCAAACAAATCGTGATTTTTTCAGGAATTTGTACAGGCTATTATGTAAAAATGACCCGCTCCTCTGGTTCCAATAACATGGCTCCCAAGCCACCATTTTGCTGGTTTCTAGAGGCGGACAGTAGAATTTTTTCATTGCCGATGACTAAGGTTCTTTTTCTGACATCTACAATAAACTCATGTTCGGACATGACGTCGATGTCCAGGATGAACTCATCTACGATGTCAGCTATTAGCACACATCTTTTTTACACATCTCTTCCCATAAACAGTTATGTTTTTGCCTGTTACTGTCTCTAGTATGGGAGGTTTCGATATTATCCTTATAAATGAGTGGCCGAGAAAACATTTACTCATCATTGACCTAGTTGCCACAGTATCGACGCTAAAACTGCATCTGTCGCCATTGAGAAGTCCACCGGCAACTAAACTATCGCTACTTTGTCTTATTGTGGATATTGAGTATCTGGGAGCTTGGGACAGGGCAACCAACATACGCCCATTGACATTGGCTTTTTTGTCAACACGAAATTCCAGGAAAATATCGCGAATAAACCATTGATAGAATACCAGGTAGAATTTTTGAGATATTACAGGACTGTAATTACAGTCATATAACAATATATTGTTCAGGTTTAATATTGTTGGATTTAGTTTGTTTTTATCTTAGTGCGGGATATATTTTTTGTTATAATTCCTTGTATATTGAACAGTCCTTGTAGTTGGCTGGAAGATTGCCTTCGCAGAATATGCATTTCACATTTAGGTTAGGTTGTTAGGTTTTTTTCTTATTCATTGCTGTGTCGCGTGGTCTCCAGTAGTCCACAAGTCCTCTTGACGTTAGCGATTAATACGGCAGTATTCTCCAGTTCCCTACTATTATTACCATGTTCCAATGTAGTATTATGGTGCAAAGTGAACTAAAAAATTTATAAATTTTCTTTCTAAATTTGTTCTTATTTTCCAGGAAATGTTTTTGGAAAACCCGACAATATATCTACTACACAATTTGAGGGACACTCGAATTTCTATCTGTTCTCCTTCGGTTCTACCCTTATTTTCCGATAATTTCGATTTCCAGACTAAAGATGATCTAGTACGAGGCCTTCTGATGAACGAGGAGATTTTAGAAGGAACAGTTTATACTCATGTCTTGAAGGGTAACCAATTTGGTGGAGCTGTCACCTCATGGAGAATGTACCAAGCACTCAGGTAATTTCGTCTTAAAAAAAACCTTTGTAAAACTGATACTGATAACTCTTTAACCATATTTTACCGTCTTTTGTTATTTTAGCCAGCAGCTTCTGAGGAAGTGGATACATCCACTGAATCTACCTCGAAAAAAGTAAGCTCAATGTTTTATTACGTTTTAAAATATATAATTCAATCCATTTCTAGTAATATTCTTAATAGTATCGACTAATAATGACAATAAGAGAAGAGTTTTCATAATTTTATTTCATTTAGAACTATTAAATTTTTTTATTCGTATAACACTTTTATTATTATATAGTTTTTATACTGTACTATTTCCACGTTGTTCTCTTTTCTTCTAGCATTATCGTGCTTGATGCTGGTGATCGCTAGAATTATTGTGTATTGAAATTGTCTTGACATGCATTGAGATCGTCGTTATATATCGTGATGTAATGTTAGGCCAGATACTTTTGCTATATTTTTAAAGCCAAATTTTTTTGATTACTTTCATGTTTTGCCTTGTTTTTTTTTAACTCTTTCTATATATGTACTCCTTCTCTATGCCCACTCTTCTTTCTCCACAGATATTACTGAATTATTTTTAAATATTCTGACGACAATTTTATATTTTATAGCAACAAAATGCTGAAAAACGACGTTATCATCGGACCTGGCACTAATATTCCAGAATCTTCTCGAGCCAATAGAACAATTTTGGGACCAAACGTAGTCGTGGGCACTAACGTAACATTGAACGAATGTTACGTGTTTTCTGATACCAAAATAGAGAACGGCGCTGTTATATCTCATAGTGTAATAGGTCCAAGTTGTACAATTAAAGCCAATTCAGTAGTGAAAAATGGAAGTATAATAGGCGAAGGCACCGTTATAGAAAAAGGAAGTTGTATTGATGATTGTCTTGTCCAAGCTGAGCAACCTGAAGATGGTAAGCTACAGTTCATATGTTTTGTCTCATTCGAGCTAATAATTAGTTTAACTAGACTATTTGTTGTATGTTTATCGGTTTAGTCAAAAAACTCGGAGCTATTAATAAAACAAACTTTTAAGGCAAATTTAAACCTCAATAATTGTCTCCTTATTTGGTCCAAATCTATTTCCCAGTAGTATTCTTTTGAGGTCTGCTAAAAACCAGTAGCTGCATGTCAAATCTGAAGAATATGGTGAATGTAGAAAAATTGCGAGTACAATTATCCAAATTGATAAGTAGTAAGACTAATAAGTCAAATAATGTTTTCCAGCAACTATACTTATCTCTTTATACTTACCACAGAGGTTAGACCTTTATTTCTTATGATCAATGTGAGCTGTACAAAAAATTACGGCATGAACTGACTTGTACTCTTAAGACTGTGTGGAGAAGCGAATGACAGATCTGATGGTGAGCAATCCTCGGAACCAACAAAAACTGACTTATACTACTACTTATCAACTTAGATATATACTTGGTCATCTTTGTAATCAATGTCTGATATAGCTGTTCTTCGCAATTTCTTCCTTAAAATGCCATATAATATTCGCAATTGATGGTTCGTTCTTTTTCGAGGTAACTGGTGAACAAAATATTTTCCTTATTCCAAAATACATAAGCTTACCTGCTGATGCATGCGTCTTTAGTTGCTTTGAACTATTTTTACCAGCTGCTGTTCACTCAACTAACAACCAATTTGACTTCGAAATGAAATAGTGTCGACACAAGTCCTCCTGTTTATTTCTCTGAAACAATTGTAAGCAAGCAAATTGTCCACGGGTTAGTTTTTGATTGACCTAAAATCGCAGTATTCAGATTGAGCACAGCTTTGAAAACTGTCGGATTTTGTCGACCAGAGTGTTCACCATCATTTGAGACTATATGACTGTGTTTAAAGTCAGTATATTATTTCTCAACTGTTCTTTCTGTCAAAGCAAATATTAAATAACACTCATTGAACCTGTTGAAGAGTAGTTTTCTCCTTAGAAATCAATGCTTTAGTAATACACAAAATTTTGACTTTTACATTATTTTAAAAATAGTCCCTAAACGTACTGTAATTTTTTTGCTAACATGTGACATTTGAAGGTTTGAAAGGTGGAAATGAAATAGATTTTTTGCCAATTCATCACTTTTGTTCAAAGTTCATAATTATTCTCGTTTTTCGTGAGGACATGTGCACAATATTAGTAAATGGAGTACAAATGGCAAAAAAATGCATGTATCAATAAAGTAAAGTTAGAATTTCTATAATTTAAACTTTTAAACTATATTTCATAGAAATAGAACACTGAATAATGATGGTATTATTCTAAAAAACACTATACTTAAAAGAAAAAGCAGCAGAGGAAGCAAAATGTTAACTTTATAGAAATTAAAAAGTCTTGATTGGGCATTTCAACTTTTGTTTGGAAAGTAATAACAATATGACAGCCGTGACGTCACATTCCGGCTGTCCATTAAGAAATTATGTTACCACAATTTGACAGTTGACTTGCTTGGCCTGGATCTTGTTGGCAAATAGCCATGTTTTAGTTGAAAATGATGCTTACACATATACACATGCAGACCCTTTTAATAAATATTAGATAATTTATTGTTGATGTGGAATGTTGGAGTTAATAATATATTTAACGCTTTTAATGCCGTATTTGTATTTCGTTTTAGACGAAGAATTTGTTAAATTGGGCAGCAAAGCTTATGAATTAAAAATATCGGATGACGATGACGACGATCAGCTTCCTTCTGATATATACATGAAGACACATAGGTTGCGTATCTGGGAAGAAGAAAATTATGATGACTCAGACGAAGATGGTTTTAGCGAGAGTGAAGAAGAACTATCGTATACTCAGTCACCGATTCCAGATGACACAAAACGTAAGTTTTTCTGTATTTATTATTTGATTATAGTGTATATAAGACATAATGTTTTTTTAGCATGTATTTTTTAGGTTTTAGTAGTTTTATCACAAATTTTTATAAATTTTGGCATTTCGAAAAATTGAATTATCGAATGTCTATTTGAATGAATTTAGCAGTATTTTTATTTTTTAAGTACCTTATGGGATTGTGAGTTGAGTAATTAAACTGTTAAGTAATTTAACTAAAAACAGTTATACAGGAATACAAAAAGTTACTTAGCAATAGCCACTCGACCTGTTGTTATGTCTGGGTTTCTATCCTTTAAGTGAACTTGCCCAATAATTCATCTATCGTTTATTTCACTCAACTCACTGAAGTGTCGTTACAATTTGACGTAAATTCTATCAATTGAAGAAGATGTTTTTAGGTAAACAAGTGAGATAAATATAGACTCAGTTCATGACGGAAACAGAAATATACATGCTCAAAAATTTAATTCAGGAGATTTCAGAACCCACACATTCGACACCAAAGAAGAATTCATTCGACTCTGAGCTACCTAGACCGCTATGTTCTTTAGACAGTTTATATATTTACGTCCTAAAGGAATTATATACGAAGACTCTATATCTGGAGCTGTCTGTGACTTTGGCAATATTTGACCTATTAACTCCAAATTAAATAGAGTTCTTCCTTCGTCCAAGGAAACTTATGTACCAAGTTTGAAGACCAACGCCGGACTTTATGTCCGCCCCAAGTATTGACTCAAAAGCTATTCCGAGAGGAACGGACTGGATCAATTAAGAAGAAACTGGTAACAATCGATGGTAAAGAGAGATCTCGACAGAATACCATAACACCAACACAACAAAGAATCTCTAAAAAACCTAGGAAGTCTAACGAGCAGATTAGGTCATATAGCAATGTTACAAAAGCATTCAAGGTAGCGGTGGCACACCGAATAAGCAGACCTGATCGACAAAAAATTGGAACAATCAGTGAATGAGGCTTCTATAGGAAGTCAAAATCAACTTGAGCAGTTCCATAAAATAAAGTTTATCGTAGGGACCCTGTGGTTGGACTGTGCTGACGAATATACCAAGAAATGGACTGCTAATGTTATGAGGGCTATTGAGGGTCTATGGTAGAGTAGAGAGCCGTCTTGACTGTAATTGATTACAATAACATGCCTAAGCGTCCCATAGTCCTCACCCGTGTCCCCGAGAGAGTGGCTGATAGGGCAATTATCAGAACCCGCATAATGAAACAGAACCAACTTTAAGACAGAAGACAGATTATTGAAAAAACTCAAGATCAGGGGAGATGAACAAATTCTAGTCGAGGGCTGCTCATTCCAAGACATATCCATCATCATCATCATCATAGCCTTGCAATTCCATGGGATTATGGCTCACACCTGGGCGTATAATAATCCTTTTTTTAGAGGTGGATTATTCCCTTTCGTTCATTATAATTTAGTGTATTTTCGCGGTTGTGGTGATTTGCTTTCATTTTTTTCGGTGCCTTCATTGAGCTTTCCAATATATAACCTTTATGGTTCTTACGTTGTTTTCCACGTCATCTATCCATCTTTTTCTCGGTCTTCCTCTTCTTCTAGTGGTTCCAATCAGAATCAACATAGTGAGACAGCTCAGGCTGATGCTCATTGTTCAGAACATCGTTTCTCTACATTCTTCTTCTTCTTCCTCTTTATAAGCAATTCTGCTTGTTCATTGACAGATTAATATCTCTATGGAAAGTTGTCACTCCATGTTTTGCGGTTTCCATCTCTACTCTCATCTCTGCAGTTTCCATTAGCCTTTGCGTCATTATTGGTCTTACACTGGCTTTATAAATTCTTGACTTTATCTCAGTGTTAATGTGTCTGTTTCGCCATATAGTGTTATTAAGTCATCATGCCAGACTATTTGCTTTTTGTACTTGATTTCTCACTTCTTTGTCCAGGTTTGTTTTTTTTTTCTACATAAAGGGGTTATATAAAATTATATTCATAACATGTCCAATAGCTTTCAGTAAGTATTTGCAGTTCACCAATCGAAGGGACTTCTTGCTTCATATATATATATATATATATATATATATATATATATATATATATATATATATATATATATATATATATATATATATATATATATGTACAGGGTGGCGCACCGAAAACGAAAGAGATGCATTTACTGGCAGATGATTCCTTTAAAAAAAAAACGCTTGGACCCGTCGATTTTGTTATCGAGGGGGAAACAAAATTGGCATAAAATCACATTAACATTTGCAGCCCCCTAAGCGGGGGTGGCACCATCCCTAAAATCTTAAATGGAAAGGGGGGTCGAATGATCCATCATTTAAAAGGTCTTTCAACTCCCTTTACAATGATGTAAAATTCATGTACTTCAATTCAGTAGTTTTGGAGATTTATTGATTTAAAGTTTAAATACATCATCGTAAGAGGAGATCAATACATAGCAGCAAAGTTGTTAAAAAATAAAGAATGAACTGACCTGTCAGCCGAGTAAATGTTGAAAATGACCACCATTACTTTCCATGCAATAATAAAGATTTTGCTGAAAACGTTGCCGGACATTTTGCAATATTTGAGGAGTAATTTGATGGCACTCATTCACAATTCTTTGTCGTAAATCTTCTAAGGATGTTGGCTAAGTAGCATAGATTTTGCTTTTTAAGTAACCCCACAAAAAGAAATCCAAAGGTGATAAATCTGGCGATCTTGGGGGCCATTCAACGGCACCTCTTCTACCAATCTATTGACCTGGAAAGGTCTGATCTAAATAATGCCGAACTCTTAATGCGTAATGTGGTGGGGCACCATCCTGTTGGAACATCAACATATTCTCAACGTATCGACCATCATTCTGATTTTTAATTATATCTGTTAGCGCAGGATCTATGGCATTTTGCAGTAATTCCAAATACATTTCACCAGTCAAATTTCCAGGTAAGAAAAAAGGACCAACCAAATGATCGCCAAAAATGCCAGCCCAAACATTTAATTTTTGTGGCTGCTGTGTGTGTACCTCATGGTAAATTCTGGGATTAGAGTCCGACCAATATCGACAACTATGACGATTTACTTCGCCATTTAAAAAAAAGGAACATTCGTCGGAAAAGCAAATGTTAAATAAAAATTGTTCATCGTTTGTAATTCGTTCACTCATAACTTCACAAAATTTTAATCGCTTATCAAAATCGTCTTCATTAAGTTCTTGTACAAGGTGAATTTTATACGGATAAAAATTATGGGCCTTTAGAATCCGTTGGATAGTACGTCGACTAACACCACACGAAGTTTGCAATTTGCGGGTACTTAATGTAGGATCTACAATAACTTGCCCTAAAACCGCCACTTCTGTTGCTTCTTTCCTTATAGGATTTTCAATATTACGTTTTTTATTGGCGACTGATCCAGTTTCCCGAAATTTAGCTACAAGTTCTAGAACATATTTTCGGTGCACATTATTGTTCTCATGTCGCTCATTAAAAATTTGTGCTGTTCTATTAGCGCACTGATTATTTCCGAAAAATATTTCAATAATTTCAACCCTTTCTGCCGTGGAATATACCATGGTTAATTTATGTATAAAGCAATAAATGATATTTTAACAACAAAGATTGGTCAAATCAATCGCAAACTAATGTACTATTTCCTATTTAAAATAAGTACGTGGCATTCTCTACTTATCTTTCTTCAAGAAACAACTTTTTTTGTCACAAAGGACACTTCAATTGCTATTTTTATTATTAATAAACCATGGGCGTAGTAAATAAAAGCATTTACTTATCAAGAAAATGCTTTTACTCAAATTTCTTCTGAAAGAAGTACAAACTAATTTGATGTACCTATTAAAGTCTACTTTAAACTTTAAATCAATAAATCTCCAAAACTACTGAATTGAATACATGAATTTTACATCATTATAAAGGGAGTTGAAAGACCTTTCAAATAATGGATCATTCGACCCCCCTTTTCATTTAAGATTTTAGGGATGATGCCACCCCCGCTTAAGGGGCTGCAAATGTTAAAGTGATTTTATGCCAATTTTGTGTCCCCCTCGAAAACAAAATCGACGGGTCCGAGCGTTTTTTCAAAAAAGGAATCATCTGCCAGTAAATGCCTCTGTTTCGTTTTCGGTGCGCCACACTGTATATATATATATATATATATATATATATATATATATATATATATATATATATATATATATATGTAATGGTCCTGTTCTAGTAAACGATTGTTGAAGGCTCAGTCAGACCAGCTTGTATTGTATTAATTTAGGATTAAAATCAAAAACACACTGCAACACAGGGACAACTAACACAGTAAAGGAGTTTCGGTGTACTACATCCAACTACTTTTAAATTAATATTAACATTTTAATTTTGGGTAGGGGTAGGTGGACATTTTAGAATTATTTTTTTTGCTGACAATTTTTCAACTCCAGAATATGTGTTAACTGTCAATTTTTTAATATATAAAATATATAAATTCCCCGATTGTCCATTGACAAAGTGTTAAAGTTAATATTTAAATTTTGGAACTTCTTTTAACCTGGGTAATCAAAGTGTACTACATTCTACCAAAAAACTTGATATAAGGAAGGAAGGTGAACAAACATTAGTTAGAAGAGAGGGGGGCCTTGAATGGACTGCTAGACTAGGTAGCAGCAGTAATAAAATTATAAAAACAAATTAGCAAAGTAGGAGTATTGCTTGCTTGCTAGATTGATGGTTACTAACATAAACTAACTGCATGACAATAATCACAATAGTTTTATCTATATCGTAATATTATTAATATTTGTTTTTAGTATTCTTTACTGAAGTAATTGATAGTCTTACCAGAGGTTTCGACGACAATCTATTATGCGATAATCTTATTCTGGAAATTAACTCTTCCCGATACGCCTATAACGTTACTGTGAAAGAGGTGAATATCATTTTCCTTTTTATTTAGCTTGTATTAAGACATTCACACAATCTTAACTTTTATGCATTACTGCTTATATAATATAATAGTATTAACGATAGCATTACACATTAGTATCGAGATCACACTTATTGCCTGTTCTCACACCTATTCTCATATTGCCTATTATGCTCGTATCAGTTTATTTTATATTTTATTCATGGTTCAAGAAACGTCTATCTTAGAATTGCAGAGAGTTTGGTGGGTCACGATTTGGTGGGCAAAGATAGCTAAGAAGATTACTAGATGATAAAATGCGGATGCCAAGGACCAAAAGGAAAGAACTGAAAAAATGATGAGTAATTTTGGGTGTGGGGTCATTGGAAAAATAATGAGTCCATTTTATTAATATATGTGAGATAGTTTATTGGAAGAAGTTGTCAAGTTTTTCAAACTATTTTTTACAAAGAGAGAAGACCATATTTTCTAAAATATTATTTTACGAATGAATTAAATATTATTTTACGATTGATTGTAATGCGAAGTCAAATTTATAGTTGTTTGGAAGTTTCAATTTCCAATCCGGAAACCGTTTTCAAAGAATTTTTAAAATAAATATTATTAATGAACTTAAACTGTAAATGGTTATAATTAGCGATGAGTATTAATACTAATTTGACAGTTGACTCACTTGGCCTCGATCTTGCAGACATTAGCTATGTTTGAGTGAAACTTTGAGAGATGTACTTTCGGGTTGATATCAAAATCCGATCTTTCTTTGCTTATGTGGTTAATTATAAATAACGTGTCTCTGATCTTCCATTAACTCGTTAATTTTATTATATTCTTATTGCTGAATTCTCTCTTTTTGATTTTCCTCTTTTTGTTTCCCGTTTCTTTCATGATTTGTCAAACTCTCTGAACTCTCCGAAGAATGGAGAACGAGCGAACTAATTCTACTATTCAAAAAAGGAGGAAACTACAGAGGTATAAACTTGTTAAATACTACGCTAAAACTTACAACTAAAATTTTACAAGTGCTAATAAATCAGAGGATAAGTTTAGCAGATGAACAACAGAGTTTTCGTAGTAGAAGATCGTGTAGAGATGCAATATTCGTCATAAAGCGAATTACTGAGAAATCACTAGACTATAATAAATCAGCATTTCCGTGTCTGATTGACCTAAAGAAAGAGTTTGACAGAAAGATGTAATCAATCTTCTGTATAATAGAGAAGTTTCCCTAAATATTATAAAAACTATCGAAAACATCTACCAATACAACAAAATGGAAGTCAGAATAGATGGACAACTTACAGAACCTATAGAAATGGGAACGGAATAAAACAAGGGGATTCATTAAGCCCCATGCTCTTCAATTTGATCATGGATGAAATCATCAAAAGCATTAACAAAGAAAGAGGATACAGAATGGGAAACAAATCTGTAACGCAGACGACGCAATATTGATAGCCCAAGATCCAGATAGTCTGCAAAGACTGGTCCACAGATTTAACATAAGAGCAAAAGAATTTAATATGACAATCTCATCTCAGAAAACTAAAACAATAGTAGTCAGCAAAAAACCAACCAGATGTAAAATAGAAATTGATGGTGTCAGTATTGAACAAGTAATGGAAAGAATATACCTGCGAATTACACTGTCCAGCTATGGAAACCTGAACAAAGAAGTGAGAGATCAAGTACAAAAAGCAAATAGACTGGCAGGATGCCTTAATAACACTATATGGCGAAACAGACACATTAACACTAAGATAAAGTCAAGAATTTATAAAGCCAGTGTAAGACCAATAATGACATATGCCTCAGAAACAAGATCCGACGCAGCCACAACGCAAAGGCTACGGGAAACGGCAGAGATGAGAGCACTGAGAAGAATTACAGGAAATACGCTAAGAGATCGAAAGAGAAGTGAAAACATTAGAAGAAAATGTAACGTACAAAGTATAAATGAATGGACTTAAAATAGAAAAAAAAAGAATGGAATAACCACATAAGCAGAATGGAGGAGACCCGTGTCATCAAAATAGCAAGAGATAAGTCACCAATCGGCAGAAGAACTATCGGACGACCGCGGAAAACATGGAGTGACAACCTTCCATAGAGGTATTCATCCGCCAATGAACAAGCAGTTGGCAGTCTTGTCTGTGTCGTTGGGTTTCTTTTCGGAAATAATAGATAGAGTGTTTGTTGTTTTTAATACTGTTGTGGTGTATTTATTTCCTTTCCTTTTTAATTTTTCTGATACATGTGGTATACACCTTTTAAAATAAAAAAAAAAATGTTCTAGGACCCTTAGCAGCCAATATAGCCTTTTTTAAATCACTGTTACGTTAATTACCAACACTAAATTCTAAAATTAACCAATCTTTTATAAGAAAAGTCAAGTTTTTAACAACTCTTAGCAAACAAAATTACTAAAAATTGTTTAAACAAGAGTGTTGTAAACAAAGAGTACTTTGCGTTCTGAATGGAGTAAAAGGAGTTAGGGTAACCGACTAAAGTGCCAGCCGAGCTCTTCAAAAAGTCCAACACAGTTTCAAAACACAGCGCTCGGAAAAATATTACATATCTCGGGTTATACTGGACCAATTTCAGGAACATCCAATTATAATAAAGTATCGTCGCGCATCTTTTAGGAGGACTTATCTTAAGATAGCTTTACATCTAGGCCATGCAAGTATCATGCTATGCAAGTCCGTCTTGCATGGCATATGTCTTGTCTAGCCTGATCTGTTTACATCAGAACTATTTTTGTGCAATTTTGAGATACCACTTTCACTGTTGCCAACAGAAGAAATAAATGAAAACATTAACTTTAGATATTTCACTCGGAAATTTCAGTCCAGCCTTAAATATACTCAAATATAAATCACAAATTATTATATCCAATAAATGACATTTACACTTACACAATAGGATTAAATTTTATTCTGAACGATAAATTTTGTCGTTTATCTGTCTTGCATAGCTCTTGAATAGCATGAAATTGCATAATGTAAAGTCGACTTTAGTGGTTGTGAACTTATTGTTTAAGTAAATCGTGGCAATGAAACATTGGCTAGCGTAAATCTGTCAGTAGTATGTAATAATAACTAACATTAGGTAGTAACTAACATTTCGCAGACCGCTGCCTGAATGAATGCCACAGCTTCCAATCGTTTCACCGGTGGTAGAAGTCCAATGACCAAAAATATGTCGTTTCGCATACATCACGATAATTGGCGTTTTTTTTGTACTCTACACGGTCTACATCACTATTTCGAGCAGCAGTAAATAAGCAATAGACAAATATCGTGCAATTAGTTATCGACTTTCAAGGAGGAATGACACTTAGAGAGAAAAATATATTGCGCCTACTGCGTGTAACTGATATTCTAAATAATAGGGGCGATTTTCAAGTAAACGAAATTGTAGATTTTTGTGTGATTATCAAATGTTCAACTGCTGTACATGGTAGATTTGTAATTGCTTCTTCTTCTTCTTTGTATGTCATGATTTCATGCAATTTCTCCAGTATTTAATGTTACACACCTATGACAGTTTTTTTTCGTCTGATCCAGCGTTTTCCTTCTATTTTGCCCTTAAATGATTAACCGCAATAAGCAATATTTAGGCCTCCTCAATATATGACCCAAGTATTGGATCTTTTTGATTTTAATAGTATTGCTCAGTTCTCGCTTGATTTGTATAGATTCTAACACAAGTCTTTTCATACATTTTCATTGTATTCATTGTTTCGTGCGTTCAAGAGAGTCTAAAGATCTAGAATCTCTATTACGAATTACGTAAAGGCTGTCCATGTAGCCAAACATTGAAATACTAAGAAAGCAATATCTATTTCAATCCAGCTGGTTTATAGCTTCGATTTCCTTTACTATTTTTCTCCATTTCTTTCTGTTCCTTGTTTTGTTTTCCAGTCCGGTACCCGTAATAACCCAATGTCCTTTTTTACATCTTCCAATGATTTCTGTTTTGCCATTCCACTTCTTCGTTTTTTGCACTCACCTCCCAGTAGTATTTCTTTACGTGATTTTTACTAGTTTTTGGAATGCCTCCATTTTTACAAATATTTCTAGTGAGACAAACGCCTTGTTGTAGTCTGTAAAATATAGATGTTATGTTCTGTTGTATTCTCAATAGAGTTCTTGAGTGTTTCAATCTGATACATCGTATTGTAATCTTTCCGGAAACTTGCTTGCTCTGGTGACTGGTATATTTCGAATTTATTGATTATTTATGAACAATGAATGAGGTCGGTAAATAAGTAGGGAAATTCATCCTTATAATCAAATTATCACTGACTTGCTCAATTTATGCCAAAAGTATGCAACTTACATTACATTCATTAACAAGATCATGTTGACGCTAAGTTAGAATTTTTCCCCATATAAAGAAGTATGTTTTTATCTAGCCTGACTATGGAAGTTTTCGTATAAAATGTTTAGATGTTATTATATTAGAACCGTCGGTGCTGTCAGATGTATATAAACATAGTTAAAAGTTAACATATGTAGCCCTTAGTAGATAAAATTGTTTTTAATTTATTAATTTATCAAAATAGACATTAAGAGTACTTTTAAAATTTTAATTTTGTATACATTTTAGGTAAACTTCAACGTTGTAAAAGCTATTTTATGTATTTCCTTAAGGGAGCCTATTGGTGTTCAGTATTACTCTCACTTGGCACGTTTGTTGTCATACTTTGCTCCTGTCCTGAAGAATTACATCCGTAACGAAAACGCCATGGTGGATTGCTTGCAAGCAGTACAGGTAACTAACTGATTTGTATTATTTCTTCTTTACATTTTGCAGCATTTTTTATTTGTTTTACGTTAAAAAAAGTGTTTTTAATCATAAAACGATCAGTTCCTCTCTTTATCAGCGCTTGGAACATAATCTAAATGGATTTTAGTTTTTAGGTTAGGTTAGGTTATGTTTAATGTCAGTCCGATTTTATTCATATGTCACTTGAGGTGACGGTGTCTTGTTAGGAGACCTATGATAATTTGTAGATTGTTTCTATTCATATCTAGTAGATCTTTGGGTCTCTTCTTCGAAGGTTCATGTATAAAGCCTTCGAATGTTTGACCCACTTTTTCGTACGAGTTGTTACATTTCATCCGTTCCACCCAGTCAGATATCGTTCTTTTGACTGTGCTTCTTGCTATGCCAATGAAAAATTCTGGACCGATGAATGTTTCATTTGCCTCTTCCCTCGCAAGTAGGTTTGCCTTTTCATTCCCTTTAATATCAGTACGTCCAGTTCCACACTAACTAGTAGTTAATTGGATTCGATTCCAGTGCGTTTAATGTCGCCTGATTATCCGGTATATTTTTTATACCCTACAGCTCCTGTTTATTATCTCTATAGCATAAATTTCTGCTAGAAGATTTTGGAATGATTACCTAGGCTTTACTAATGCGTTTCCCTCCGTATACTCCAGCTCCGATTTCTTCATCGTTTTTAGTGATGTCTTTATGCCAACATAGATCTGCCATTATGAGGTTTATTTTAGTTTTTATTTTAGTTAATCGAAAACACTAAGTGGCTTAAATATTTCAGAATAAAAGTTAACATAATTACGCAAAAAAGTGTAGGAATCAAGAATATAGCCAAACATTTTTAATGAATAATTTCTTCTTTTTTTTTGTAGGAAGTAGCCGAGTCGAACGAAAACATTAAAGAAAAGTGGGTGATTGCAATATTACAGCACATGTACGATAAAGATTATATAAGCGAAGAAGTTATACTGGATTGGTTTAACAAATTAGAAAACAATAGCACCTTCAGCAAGCAAGTTAAACCATTTGCTGATTGGCTCAAAGAAGCGGAAGAAGCATCCAGTGACGATGACGATGAGGATGAAAGCGATTAAATTGTTTTTAGTTTATATTAATTACGTAATAAAAATGACTATATTTTGAGATGTTTTATTTTTGCATTATTATTACACATAACATATTCCAAGAATAAAGTATTGAAACAAACGATCATCAAAGTAACTCCTACGTCGTGTTTGCTGCACATCTGTGATAATTTCAGAGTTGTTATAATTTAAAAAAATTACAGTGGTCATAATACATAATTGAGTTTATTTAATTAAAAACATGAAAAATGCATTAAATCACAATAAAATTTTAATATTTTATAGTTAGATGTTTTTCTGCTCAATGTTGTGTATCTGCTCACTTTCATGCAATTTTGGAATGTCTACGTCGTTCTCATCGAGCCATTCAACATCTTGACATGGCCAATTACAGTTCCGTAGGTGGCTTATGATTTTACACATTCGACAAAGAGTTCTTCCAAAGTTATTGGCATAATTTTGAGTATTTTGAACTTGTTGACTAAAATAGTTATATTTCAAATGTTAATCTAATTTATAAAAGAGGTGAATAGTCAAGTACAATATTAAAAACTAGTTTCCATCAATGAGAATGTTTCCATCTGAATCAGATTTTTCTTGTGGATCTGATGAATTATTCATTCCAGAAACCTCTGATACATCATCTGACAATGTTTCCATCTGAAAAAGATTTTTCTTGTGGATCTGATGAAATATTCATTCCAGAATCCTTCGATACGTTAATTGAATATAATTTGAATTATATATTGAATATAAACAACAGAGTTATACATACAGCTTTAAATGATTACAAATACCGGTTTTATAGAAAATAAAAGAAGAGGTGGTAATGAAAAGCTGGACGTCCAAGGGTAGATGATGAAAGAAAGAATTTTGCAAGAAGGCACATAGATTCTTTCCCTGTACTAGAATTTCATTACTCTAGTAATAGTAGCTCGTAGAGGTGTTAACGAAATAGGTAGTTGTTTGCTAAAATATTTGAGGGATCATATTACGGAAAAGAATGATACAGGTGGGTAAATGGAAATTAAAATAGCTAGCCCAAATCCGACACCCTGATAGGGTAAAAGGAAGGGGAGTAAGAAAGAAAGAATATTACGGTAAAACATGTCATATTTTACTCAGATAATTACCCTGGGCAAAATAAAAATAAGTTTATATAAGCTCTTTATTCCTACATTGTACTAAATACACATATTGAAAGTATTACTCATAATTTTTTTTGTGGTAGGACACACCCAGAACGAGAGCGATGGAGAGCATGCTCTTATAGAACGTGAAAAAAAAAACACGTGCTCTGAAAGGAGAATCACTGTATGTGTGCCTTCACAATTAATACCTATAATAAATTTGGCAAAGAAAAATGGAAAACCCTATATTACTAACGAATTTCGAGATTTCATGGATATTAAAGCTTTGGTTAAAATCACGTAACTACCTATACCAAAAATAAGAGCGGGGAAATAATTAAATTGAGTGATGTACATATTGTTCAAGTAGACAAATCAGCTCCCTACACAATTTTATACAAAAAATAATTTTTCGAGAAAGAATTCAAAAGTATAAATGCTGATCTAAAAACAAGAGGACAGTGAGCAGACATTAAGCTAAACCCTGCTTATAGCTATCCACCAGGTATTTCACCTTTAAAGAAAAAAGACCTGATTTCCTTGTGCAATTCTGGGTCGATCCCAAGAGCATATTGGGATTTTTATCACGGCCTTCCTGTAGCTTCCAGAACGGTAGACGAAGAAAACATATCAGATTAATAAATTAAGGTTTTGTAGTATATTTAATAAATATAGTTTTTTTTGTTTTATTCAAACAAATCCTATACCTTTCAATGAACGTCAATGAAATATAAAAGATCTTCAGTTTCAAAGTGTAACAACTAGGCAAATACCATCAAATTACTTATATATGTATATATTTCTTTTTTAATAACATCATAGTTTAGCTTGTATCTCTTGAAACAGTGGATCGTTATTATATTAACAAAATAATAAAATTATATGACACAAACATGATGGAGAATAGATTTTCCCTGTTTTCTCGTAACTAATTATTTCTGACTTGTTACATTTTGGAACTGGTGTATCGATATATACATCAGCTCAAACAGGCCCTAGAGACCCAAGGCTTCAATGGTTTTCTTCCATTTTTTCTATGTTGTGCTAGGTTTCTCCAGTTTTGTATTCCTAAAAATCCCAAGCGTTCTATTTCCGATTCCATCCGTTTTCTTCGTGGTCGTCTTTTTTTACTTTTTGTGCCAGCTTTAGTATTTTTTAATGCTTTGGGGACTCTTCCTTCCTGCATTTTAGCTACGTTTCCGAGCCATCTTAGTCTGTGAATTTTCTCAATATTTGAAATTTTTTGTTGTCCATATATTTGCATTATTTCATTATTTGTTCTTCTCCATATATGCCTATCTTTTGTACCTCTATATATTCTTCTGAGTTTCTTTTGCTCACATCTATCTAGCTTAGTTCTATGGTTTTGCTTTACGATCAAAGTCTCGTTGGCATAAATCACCGTTGGTCGGAAAACCGTTGCATACTCTTTTTGCTCCTCTGGATATTTTCTTTGATCTCGGCATCTTATTTAGAGTTCCAGCACTTTTACTACCTTTAGCCATTCTTTTCTCGCTTTTTTGAATCTCTTCATTTTTATTTGTTAACGTTACACCCAAATAATCGAACTATCCAACTATCTCAAAGTTATATTTCTTGTCAGAAACTTTCCAAAACTGTTCTAAATTATTCTGCATATACTTCGTTATCTCTTCATATACTTTCAGTCTATACTTACTGGCTGTTCTCTCGAGTAGGTATTTTAAAAATTTCTCTTAATTCTGTTGGTCTTGTTATTAGGGCAAGGTCGTCCGCGTATGTGACGTATTGATGTCTGTGGTGGTAGATTGAGCCTTTAGTGTGTACACGGCTTTCCCTTATAATTCTTTCCAGTAATAGATTAAAAAATACAGTAGACATGGGGTCACCTTGTCGCAGACCACTAGTGATATTAAAGCTATCGAAGGCATGACTTTCTATCATAACTTTACTTTTGGTTTCATTCAGAAGGGATTTAGTTAATCGACATTTAATATCGTGGTGATCTAAATTTTGAATAATGTACATCAGTTCATTAGCACGACGTGCGTGTTAACTTTTTATGGATCTTCCCGATCCATAAAAACACGTTTTGCATGTTCGACTTAACATTATATTTAATTTTATTGAACAAATTTGAATTTTATTTATTTCTTTCTACTTCTGTTATTATTAAATACTAGATAAAGATAAAGGTATTTATGCAATCAATAAGACCCCTGAGATATAATAAAACTCTAATTAATAACTTAGTGTCTGTAATTAAAATTATTCAGATATCTTAATTATTATTAAAATTTTATATATTTTCTTGTATTTTTAATTCTATTGAAATTAATAAAAATAGGAATATTATTTCATTTTTAATATATTTTATTACACATTTGAGTAAATATAAGTTTAATTCGCCTTCTTAGATAGTGACGGGCGCCTAAAATCTACACACTTCTATCTTTGCATCTGGCGAAGTGCTTAAGAAAAACATGTGCAACTATAATTTGTAGTTAAGTACGAGTATATCGATGCCATATGAGTTCTATTTATAAAAGTATCATATGAATATTTCAAGAATGCTATAATCGCACACAATGACCGGAATTGTGTAATAAATCGACTGATACCACCCTGACGATGGCAACGTTTTGATAAATGCAATCATATACCAGTTTAAGAAGATAAAATTACTATTTAATTTGTCAATGAGTCTATGAAATTAATATAATTATACAACTAAAATTAGAAAAAATTGGTAAAAAAACTAAAACAAGCGATACAAGATTCGACTCTGAACATAGTAGCTAATACGTGTTTTAAATCGAGCTCTCATAATTAATTTAAAAAATAGTGAAATACTAAAAATATTTTCGTTAATTAGTGATCCAGCAGTGAAATAACAAAAATAAACACAACAGAGATAGTAAGTTACTTTAAACATAACAGTTTTTACTATTATCAAATATTATTTTGGATAACCTACAAAATCTAGGACAGGTATTTATACCAAACCTGTTCCACTGCAGACTAAGAAGGTTGTTTGCCAGGACCGTACTCCAGTTACAAATGATAATTAAAAATGGATAGTTCTATTCAATCTGAAATTCCTACAACTAACAATACACCAAACAGCTCCTCATCATATCAATTTAATGGATCACCTACATATTCTTCCGTAACCAATCAAACACAACAATCCAATATATTTCCATCAAGAAAACAAGCAATTATTTTTGATTCAATTGAAAATACCAAACTAGATGATTACTTGTCCGCTTTGAGTCATCTGATACAACCAACCCAGATATCTTTCTGTTCAAAATTATCAAATAATAGAGTATGTATTTATTTAGCAAACGAAAAACTAGCTGAGGATTTCATAAACAGAAATGAAAAAATTCAAATAAACCATCAACTCCTACAAGCTCGTAGACTAATTAGCCCCAGTCAGCGATTAGTATTGTCCAATGTCTGTCCCTCAATCCCACACTCAGTCCTAATATCCGCATTGAAATCACATGGATTAAATCTTCTGTCACCTATAACATTCCTAAGAATAGGCACATCAACACCACAATTCCAACATATTTTGAGTTTCAGACGCCAAACATACATATCTCCACTAAATAACCAGCCCTTACCTGATTCTTTTCTTATCACATATGAGGAAACGACATACAGAATTTTCCTTTCATTAGATAACCAAGCTTGTCAAACATGTAAACAAACCAACCACTTAACAAAAAATTGTCCAATGTCTACTGCGATTACAACAGATAATTCAACATCAAATAATCCAGTTCCAAATATAAACCCAATTGAAAATACAACTAATCTATCAACTCAAAAAACCCAGACAAACACTAAACAACAACAATCAAAAGAAGAAAGCACACAACAAGAAACCCAACCACAAAATAGCCAACAAGAAAAACCACACATGCAGCTAACCAAAGAAGATTCAGAAACAACAAACTACCCAAAAATAGATATAGAAAATAAGGCAACGCATATAAACACAGGCAAAGCACAAAACAAACGCACAATCTCCCAAGTCTCTCCACCAGCTACTACATCTATAGAGGAACCTACTTTTATTACACCAAAAAATAAAGAGAAGAAAGTAAAATCAGATCAAAATGTCAAACCACAAAAAACACTAGAAGAAATGCTAAGATACTGTAAACCTTTATTTGAGAACCCAAATTCCAACTACCCTATAACTTACAAACAGTTATTAGACTTTTTTGAAAACTGTGAGAACTCACCAGACCCGTTAAGTGTCACCAAAATGTATACAGAAGAAACAGCAGAGGTCACAGATCTATTAACTAATATATACCCTTACCTAAAGGACCGAAAAATTAAAGTCAAATGCACTCGAATAAAAAATAAAATATTAAAGCAAATCAACTTAGACCTTCAAACAGACTTAGAAAGCGACGCATCAATAGAAAATTAATAACACATCATTTTCAACTCTCTAATTCAATGGAACATAAATGGGTATTACACCCATTTAGAAATGTTAAAATTACTAATTTCAAAACATAAACCTAGCCTGATATGTTTACAAGAAACCCACTTCAAAAACAACAAAGCTCATGACTTGAAGAATTTCAATTGTTTTTTTAGAAATCGAGAAAATTCGAAAATTGCAAGCGGAGGGGTAGCAATCTACATAAAAGATAGCTTTGACGCTAAACTGATAAAACTCACAACAACTATTGAAGCAATTGGAATTAGAGTCACAGACACAATTTCTTTTTCAATTTGCAACATTTACATTCCCCCCAATAAAGAACCCGATTCAAAAGAAATTTCAAACTTATTAAATCAACTACCTGCTCCAAGGATAATAATTGGAGATTTCAATGCACATAATCCGTTATGGGGTTCAGCAAAACTTACATCTCTAGGTCGAAAAATAGAAAAAATAATAGAAGAAGTCAACCTAAATATTCTTAACGACGGACAACATACGCGCTTTGACACAAGAACAGGTGAAGGCTCTTGTATAGATCTATGTATTTGCGAACCATCAATTACACATACTCTTACGTGGGATGTGTTACCAGATCTATATGAGAGTGATCACTACCCTATCATAATAAGCAATGAACTACAATCAACTACCCCGCAACAACTAAAATGGAATTTAAAAGGCGCAAATTGGACAGAATTTCAAAATTACGTTGAAAACAACCTGCAAAACCTAAATGACAATGTAGATATAGACAAAACAATATACTCTCTGACAAACGTAATCACAGAATCAGCAAAAAAGTACGTTGGAATAATTAAGTACGATCACAAACATCAGTCGGTACCTTGGTGGAATCATGACTGCAAAGAAGCATTAAAACAATCGAAACAAGCTTTTAATAAATTCAAACGACAAAAAACTCAAGAAAATTCTATAGAATTCAAAAAATTAAGGGCAGTCGCTAGGTATACCATTAAAAAAGCCAAACGTGACTCTTGGAGAGAATATGTCACCACAATACATAGTTCAACTCCTATAACAGCTATATGGAAAAAAGTCAACAAAATGTCTTGTTCCAAACCCCATAAATCAATAAACTTCTTAACTCAAAATAACACTATTTATAAAAGCCCAGAAGAAATATCCAATATACTAGCATCTACTTATGAATATAACTCAAGTAACTTAAATTATACTTCCAATTTCTTAAAAATCAAAATAAAAGAAGAAAAAAATCCTATAGAATATTACGATCAAAACAATAACGATCTCAATATACAAATAACAAAGGAAGAATTAGAAAATGTATTTCAGAATTGTAAGAACACTTGTCCTGGACCCGACAATATACCGTTTATATTTCTTAAAAATTTAGGCCCTCAATCTAAAGAACACCTACTCAAAATCTACAATATAATCTTATCCAGAAACGTATTTCCTAAATCATGGAAAAATTCAGTCATAATACCTATTCAAAAACCAACTAAACCAAAATCAGATCCACAAACATATCGACCGATATCACTCACATGTAGCATAGGTAAAATATTAGAAAAGATAATAAACAATAGGCTTATGTGGTATTTAGAAGCAAACAAATTAATTATTCCAGAACAATGTGGTTTCCGAAAACATCGCTCAACTTTAGACAATCTCGTTGACTTAGAATCAGAAATCCACGAAGCATTTGCAATAAAACAGCATTGTGTTGGAATATTTTTTGATATAAGCAAAGCATATGATACAGTTTGGAAATATTCAATCATTAAAACACTCAGCAGCTGGTTAATAAGGGGAAACATATTAAAATACATTTCAAATTTTCTTGAAAACAGACAATTTCAAGTTCGAGTTGACGGAACATATTCTCAAACAAAAATTCAACAAAATGGTATACCACAAGGATCAAATTTAAGCACAACTTTATTCTTAGTAGCAATAAATTCGATATTAACACAAATTGAAAACCCCGTCAAAGCTAGATTATACGCTGACGATCTAGTTATTTTCTGTAGAGGAAAAAACATAGCAACGATTCACAATCACATTCAGAAAGCGTTAACACACATTGAGAAATGGTCAGCTACAAGTGGACTTCAGTTTAACACTACAAAAACGAAAGCAATATGTTTCTCAAAGAGAAATCAAATCCAAACAAAAGAATTATATCTACACGAACAAAAACTAGATTATGTAGAAGAAATCCGATTTTTGGGTATGACGTTTGATAAAAAATTAACTTGGAAGACACATATTCAACAGCTGAAAAAATCCTGTCTACCTGGTATAAATTTACTACGATCCCTTGCCTTTAAAAACTGGGGTGCCGATTATTCAAGTTTAATACTTATTTACAAATCCATAATTCGATCAAAACTTGACTATGGAGCCATCGTCTACAACTCCTCCAAAAAAACACATTTGAAGTCACTGGATATTATCCAAAATAGATGTCTACGTATTTCTTTAGGTGCTCACTACACAAGTCCCATTCAAAGTCTTTATTGGGAAAGTGGAGAACTTCCTCTTTCTTTCAGAAGACAATATCTAAGCCTAACATATGCAGCGGCAGTGTCATCAAACCGAAATAATCCAGTACTGCATAACGTTTTTGCTGATCGATTTACAAATAAATTCCAACAAACACATCAAATTGATCATCCTTTTTACTTTCGTATAAAATCATACTTATCCAAATTAAATTTTCAATTTCCAAAAACCTATGATACCTCTTCAATCCACAACCCAGCACCATGGACAATATCTATTCCTGATATCGACATCAGTCTAACAAGCCTAAGAAAATCAGAGATATCATCAACCGTCATTAAACAAAAGTTTTATACACTATTAAACAGATATGGCAATACCTACAACGTATACACCGATGCGTCAAAAAATGAAGACAGAGTTGGAGCAGCAATTTATTCGGAAGACTCCTCAGTTAGTTTCAAATTGCCATCAATTACAACCATCTTTTCGGCTGAATTATTTGCAATCCTAAAAGCACTACTGTTAATACAAAACAAAAACAAAGAAAGATATATAATAATCACAGATTCTTTAAGTTCATTATCCTCACTGACTCAATTGTACTGTGACAACCCCCTTCTACTTCTAATTAAAAAAGAACTTAAAAACATTGCAAATAAGAACAGCCAAGTTCACTTTTTATGGGTGCCTTCTCATATAGGAATTGAAGGTAACGAAGTTGTAGATAAACTGGCTAAGAACGCACCAACTAACCCGATGTCCGAAGAAAGTAATATATTGGTACAAAACGATTTAAAACCATACCTAAAACAAAAAATAATTCAAAAATGGCAAGAATCTTGGAACAACACTCCATCAAGGCTATACGAAGTCAACAAACATTCACATCTTTGGAAACCAAAAATAAAAGACAGGAGAGAGCAAGTGATACTTACCCGTCTCCGTATCGGCCATACACGACTTACTCATGACTATTTATTCCAGCGCAAAAATAAACCAGTGTGTGAAGTGTGCAACAGTGCTCTAACGGTTAAACATTTTTTAATACAGTGTACCAAATATAATAGTGAACGACTAAAATATAACATACCCAACTCCCTAAGAGATGCCCTAGAAGAAAATACAGACACCCGAAAAATATTTTCCTATCTTAAAGACTGCCAACTCCTTCAAAAGATCTAAAATGAAGATTGTAACATACAAAGATATTATTATTATTATTATTGTAAACTAATGTATATTTTACTTATTGTATCTATATTGTATTAATCTAAATACGCTAATGACCCTGCGTGGTTGATGCGTTAATATAATAAAAAAAAAAAAAAAAGCGATACAAGAAGAGTTAGTAAAACCTTAAAATACTTGAATGCCATTATGGTTCAAACTTCTTAAAATGTATGCTTTCAAAGAAGAAAATTCAGTTTTAAAATAATTCACTCTAAAAAAAATAAGAGCAATTCATTTAGTCCAGAAGAGCTGCAAAGTACTCTACTCTACAGCTGCAATGGCTTTTTGATTGCAACATTAGTACTGCTCAGCCAGGAAGTTCTTCAGTTTTAAGAATAGATGGAAGTCTGAGGGGAACAAATTTGGAAAATGGCATTTCATAGGGCAGGTGCTTCAATTTCCCAATTAATAAAACATTTTTGAGGCAGGTACATTATCTTCTTTAAACGAAGACTATTCTCAAGAATGCTTGCGTCCAGTTTTATTAGAGATTAGTATTCCTCGGTTATAATTTCGGAATGACAGATGAAAAGTCTATAGCTCATCGTATACTCAAATGAGAGGATTGTAAATATAGGCATAAAGGGATTGCAAATACGTTTACATATTAAGAGAGGTCTGAACCTTGGGGCTCTCGTTTACTGGATAGGAATACGACCTTCTTCTTCATGTACCATGTCCTTTTAGAACGTTGGTATCGCTATCTTAATTTTATTCACTTCCACCCTAAATAGCATGCTTTTATCAATACCACATCAATCTCAGAAGTTCTTCAACCATGAAGTCTTTCTTCGTCCTGGACTGCGTTTGCTTGCTATTTTTCCTTGCATAATATTTTGTAGTAACCTATATTTGGGATTTCTCATTACATGTCCGAAGTACTCCAGCCTTTCTTTTCTTGATGCTTTTTATAATCTCAATGTTAGGTATATATTAATCCTGCATTGGAACAGCAGATACTTCGGAAAAATTAGACATGCTTGGGTAAGGTTATGTTATGTCGATGAGCAGCTCCGAATATCCACGCTGCTATGAATAATTGATTTGCATGTAACTGTTTTATAATTACATAAATAGTTATGTTTTGTTAGTCTGTGCTTCATTAAAAACACAACACTCAGGAGTCTTGCTGATATGTTCTAGTATTGTAAAGTTTAGAATCTTTTCCAATCAAGAAACTTTTAAAATACTTCTATTCTTCTGGTGACTGTTGGTCTTGAATGTCTTACTATTTGGGCTAGTATCTTACTATACATTTGACTTCTATCTGACTTCCATTTCGTTGTTTTGGTAGATGATTTCGATAGTTTTTATAATATTTAGGGGAACTTCTCTATTATACAGAAGATGGATTATATCTTTGAGTCTTACTCTGTCAAACGCTTTCTTTAGGTCAATCAGACACAGAAATTATGGTCTATTATACTCTAATGATTTTTCAGTAATTTGCTTTATAACGAATATTGTATCTGTAAACGATCTTCCACTTCGAAAACCCTGTTGTTCATCTGCTAAAGTTATTCTCTGATTTATTAGCACTTGTAAAGTTTTAGCGTAGTATTTAACAAGATAATTCCTCTGTAGTTTTCTTGCTGTTTTTTACCTCCTTATAATTTTAATAATTAATGTTGTTAATTGTTCTGTCATTGCTGCTCCACAATATTTCAGTAATTCGTTTGGTATCCCGTCTTTACCTGCTGCTTTTCTGTTCTTCAGGTTTTCAATTATTTTCCCAACTTCCTGTACATTTATATTAAGTTCTTCATTTGTGGTAATTTCTGGTGTTTCTGGTTCCAGCGTCGCGTCGTTTTTTCTTCCTCTGCATGGAACTTTTTTAGGTAGTCAATCCACGTATTCTTTTCTATGTGTTTTTGTTCTATTAGTTCCTATACCTCTGTTCTTTGATCTCTGATGAAGCGCCATATTTCCTTTACAGACAGGTAAAAATCATGTTCCATTTCTTTCGAAAAGCGTTCCCAATGGTCATTTTTTATTTTTCTTAGGATACAACTTTGGAAAAACAAGACATTGTCATAAGAAAGAAAAAGAAGAAGTAGATAAAGAATGGATGCAAAAAAGTAAATACTCTTATAGAACATTATGAATGAAATAAAGAAATTTGATCCAATAAAAGTGAAACGGCCAAAGAACACAGACTACGAAATCATTGATGTTAAAAACACACACATTTACTTGTATCATATAAATATGTCATTGAAACTATGACTGACAAATATTTTTGGTTTATCGTTATGTAGTGAACGCATTTCCTGCGAACATAGTTCAAAGACTGAGCTACAAAATTGTTTTACCAGGCTTACTACGAAGATCCGCACATTTACTATGAACATAGGGATCGGTGCATATATACAATGACCAGCACTCTTTTTATCTTATTAATTATAAGTCTGATAGCAAATACAAATTGCGAAATACCCGAAGATACATTTAATAATTACAGTGCATTTTTGAATTTCGGAAGAAAACGATTATTCGACGGCGAAAAAGCGAGTTCCGAAAGTGAATCGAAATCAAAAATAGATGTATTAGGAGATGTATTGAAAACTTATACAGAGACTATTAAGAACTATACAAAATTAGATATTGTGTTTTTGATAGACGGGTCGTCGAGTGTTGGTGAAAATAATTTTAGAAGTGAGTTAAAGTTTGTGAAAAAGTTGTTGAGCGATGTTATAGTGGATTATAATCATACAAGGGTAGCTGTGGTCACCTTTAGTTCCCCCAATAATATTGTAAGTATTCTGTACGACTTTTAACTTTTATTAAAGAGGAAATACATATCCGTCTTTTTATTGGCTTTATTAATCATTAGTAATCATTTACTGATTTGAAGGCTCACACTTTGATACGATCACAAATAAATTTAAACTTACTTTAAAATCCTTCCCCGTTTGTTTTTTAATGATATATTCTATAGTAGGTACCAAGTGTATCTCGTAGCCTTAAATGATTTGCAAAATAATATCCTGAAGAATACTTCTTTTTCTTCTTTAAGAGCCGAGTCCGTTACGGAATTTGAAAAGCCTGTAACTATACCTGTAACTATACCATTATCTTAAATTCCTCAACCAAGATATTCGTCTTCTTCCGACACTCCTTCTGCTCTCTATTTCGCCTTCGATTATGAGCCGCAAGATGACATATATATTTTGCGTGCACTCCTCTGCTCTTTCTATATGCTGGCCTCTTACCAGTAGAATTTCGGTAGTACTGTTGTTCTGACTAATTTGACTGAATTTGATTATTTAACATTGAAGAAGAGTCCATATTCTGCGCTGCACCGTAATATTTTATTCATACTTTTTTTTAGATTTTCTAAATTATCAGCTATTATTACGGTATTATAAGCATAGGTATCTAATCGTTAATTTAAAACCTATTTATTTTTAATCCTGCTGTTTCTAATTCAATTCGATTTCTTTATCAGATATTTCTAGTTCAATTTATATTGCTGCAAATAATTCTTATATTAAGGTGAATCACATTAAATTCTTCTTTTTGATACAGCTTGCTATGTAGCTTGTTTCAGTTCTATTTTTTTTTCTATCCTTTTCATAATTTTAATGTCTCTAATAACATGGTGCTCTTTTTTCTGTGTAGTTTTCATTCTTATTTTTTTTTATTTCTGGTTGTCACTTGGTATCTTTTTCTTCAGGAAGTTGGTTCAGTTAGTTTTATGTGTGACACCCATCTCAATCTCCGTACTTAATAATGAAAATACGACTAGATTGAAATGTGAGTATATTTTCTCAGTTTATCATGTTAATTATGTCTTGATATATTGTTTTATGACTTCCCCATTTTCCATCCTATTGGAATTTTTGACAAAATTCTCTTAAATATTCTTAAACTTTTGTGGTAATATGTGATGTGAATGTGCTGGTCATATTTCGAATTGAAATCCAAACATAAGTCTTCTGACTTCTTATTGCTTCATATAGAGTTCACTACTAGTGAACAAATCTTCCTGATGAGAGGTGAAATCTCGGAATACTTGACGAAGAATGTTGCAGCTCTGACTGAAAAAAACTGCGATTGTCTACTTGTATTTTAACGTTTTTTCTCGACGTAAAGAGTGTAAAGAATGGTGTTTTGCAAGGGTAAACTGTAAATGTATTGTCGAAACAAAAATGTTTATTCCTAACATCATCCAATAGCTTCCAGCAAGCTTAGATTCGCAGTTCACCTAATTTGCCATCGAAAAGAGAAGTCTCCTAACTTCTTGTTGCTTCATATAGAGGTCACTACAAGCGTCCTCGGGCATGTTACGTTACTATAACAGTCATGTAGATAAACAGCACTTTATTTTCATCCAATAGCTTCCAGCAAGCTTAGATTCGCAGTTCACCTAATTTGACATCGAAGAGAAGTCTCCTAACTTCTTGTTGCTTCATATAGAGGTCACTACAAGCGTCCTCAGGCGTCCACAAAGCTTCTTAGTGTAGGCTATCGAACGATGCTAGGAATAACCTTTTACTCCGACGCATCTACAGTTCAACCTTAAAAAAATTATCTTATTACTATTACGACAAAGTTCCATATGGAAAATTAATCAGAATTATAAAAACATATAGAATCGATTGATAAAGATAAAAATTTATCTTTAACAAAAAGCAACTTGTCTCTCGATATCACCCTGTACAATAAAGTATATGTTAATTATTCAATATAGTAATAATTAAAAATGTATCGGTAAAACATGTTGATACAAAGTTTTGTAATAAAGTTTAATAAACTAAGTCCCAGGGCCCTGGCTTTGCAAAAAATGTGAATATATCAAAAACTATTAAATATGCTTACCAAAGTGGCATTATTTTTTTTTAGTAGATTCTAAAATTAGAGTAAAATAATTGAGAATGTTCCATTAAACAATATATAATCTTATATCGTTGTTGTAAATTGGCACTTCTTGTACATGTCATACTAATTTCATTTTTTATATTAGTGGTATAGGTAATGATAGATTTCCTATTAATCCCGATAAGATTTAATTATTTAAGATTCAATTAAATGCTCCTGAAGATGCTCTGAGAGCGAAAGTACTTGGGCAAGATTTAATAAAAAACTGCTTGATATCTGCCTTTTATTTGAATAAAGTTTATTTAATTTCGTTCTATATTATACTTAAGCTTCTCATTTATTACTTATATTGCCATCAAATAGTTTGTTACATTGATTTTCTTAAGTTTAAGAATATCGACCAGATTGGAAAAATTTCCCAAAATTATAATAAATGCATTTTGCTGACGAGACAATTGAAGAGAGTACGATATAGAGGAGGGGAAACGTTTACTTTAGGAGCACTTAAGAAAGCCAAGGTAAGAACCGCCAGGTTTATAACTGCTTTAATGTAAATTTATCACTAACGCACACATGGCAAAACAAGAAATAATTTTTAGTATTCATATTTAAAGTTCATGCAATATAGGGTTCTATCTATCTATCTATACAGTCCTTGCTGTCCAATTTTATACATAGGTCTCATCTTCCTTCGTCCACGTCTCTATTGTAGGCAGCTTGTATCCACTTCGGGTCATTTTATTCCATCTGTCGTCTTTCTGTCTTATGGTATGTCCAGAGAACTTCCACTTAAGTTTTGCTATCTGCGTTAATACATCGGTCACTTTTTTTTTGTTGCGGATCCAAGTATTTCTTTTTTTGTCTGATAGCCTGATGTTCAGCATTTGCCTTTCCATGGCTCTTTGGGTCTTTGCTATTTTTCCATGTTTTCCTTTGTAAACATCCAAGTTTGAGAACCGTAGGTGAGAACAGGAAGTATACATTGGTTGAAGACTCTTGTTTTTAAATATTGGGGGTATTTTCTATTTTTTAGTATATAGGAAAGTTTTCCAAAGGATACCCAAGCCAACCGTATCCTTCTCCTTAGTTCTCCGGTCTGATTTTCTTTATTTAATTTAACTAGTTGTCCCAAATATACATATTCTTTTACTTGTTCTATAGTTGTTTGTGCAATTGTAATTATTAATTCTTCTGGTTGGTCGATCATAATTTTCGTTTTATTATAATTCATTTGTAGACCTATTTTTGTTGATTCGCTATTTAATTCATCCATCATATTTTGTAATTCTTCCCTTTTATCTGTTATTAATGCAATGTCATCTGCATATCTCAAGTGATTCAAGTATTGGCCATTTATGTTAATACCCCGTTTTTTCCATTGTAATTTCCTCATAACGTCTTCCAAAGCTTGATTGAATAGTTTAAGTGATATAGTGTCACCCTGTCTGACTCCTCGCCGTATCTTAATGGGCTCCGTTTGTTCAACTATTTTGATGGATGTTTTTGCTTGATCATATATATTGGAAATTAAGTCCGTATATCTATAGTCTATTCTTTCATTTTGTAAAGACTTCTTTACTGCGCAATGTTTCACTTTATCGAATGCTTTTTCAAAGTCTACAAATGCCATATACATTGGGATTTGTAATTCGTTGGCCTTTTCAATTAATATTTTTATCGTAAGCAGATGGTCGCTTGTACTGAATCCTTTTCTAAAACCGGCTTGCTCTCTTGACTGGTAATTATCTAACTTAGTTGTAAATCTGTTTGTTAGGAGTTTAGTTAACAGTTTGTACATTACATTCAGTAGCGTTATGGGCCTATAGTGTTTCAGATCTTTTCTATCGCCTTTCTTAAATAGTAATAGTGTTATTGCCTCATTCCATGTAGTGGGTATTTGTTTTGTGTTCAATATTTTATTCATTAGTACATAAAGGACTTCCACTGTAGTTTTCCCCCTATTTTTTTTAGGGTTGAGTTGTATAATTCCTATATATGGCAATACAATCAGGTAACAGTTATGGTATTAAAATATAGCCCCATCAGTATTATATTACATAAAATTGTTGAAAAACTTTTCAGAAACAGACGCTTTTTAATATACATTTAATTCTTAAAATGATACATGATTTTAGGAAATATTTGATTTATCTAATAGAAACGATTCCAAAAAAGTAATATTCCTTATAACTGACGGATATTCAAATGGAGGCGATCCTGTGCCGATAGCAAAGCAGCTTAAACTGAACTCTGTCTCGATATTTACTATTGGGATACAGAATGGGAACTACAAGGAACTATACGATATATCGTCGACTCCTGGTCAGTTCTATAGTTATTTACTTGACAGTTTCAATGAGTTTGAAAGTTTGGCTAGGAGAGCCCTACACTCAGGTAAGTAAGTATGATCCCCTTATATTTTACTTTAAGCAAATAATAGAAATTACTGATTTAGTCATTTTTTCTTCATTTTAGAAATCAATATTGTTTAGTATATAACATGCGGCGGTTGTAATCGCTTGTTACATTGACTGAATTGGTTGTTCCCTTAATCCTGGATAGCATAGCAACTTGTTTCATGAGGGGTCGTGTGGGATACATGTGTGTCCCAGGATCAATCAGACCAAAAATATACATTCAATTGACGTTTTATTATAAAAAAAAAGATTGTTTTTATGAAATATTTATTAGACAACCTTATATTTTGTTAAAAGAGAATAAATATGAGTCATTTTAAATAGACGACCTGAGATTCTTTATGATATTGTTTGCAGATCCAGTTATCGCAGAGGGAACAATAGTCTGTTGTACTTTTACCTCTTTTTCGAGGACATATGTAGCCTCGACCATTTCCTGTTTTGGACCTCTTTGGTTGGGATGTAATTGTTTCTGCAGAAATCGAAGCTTCTTCCGAGTGTTCTTTGGTTCCAAATAAAAATCCGCATTTTTCCGTCAATTGTTTCGAAACATTAGGAGCGCACAATCTCTTTTCAATCTGCGGCTTCATTAGGTTCAAAGCTAAGCTGCGTAAAAAATTACGCCGTACAACACTCTGGTTCAAGTTATTCATTTAGAATAGTACTAAGTCATTTATTTCTGTTATATTCTGACGACATTACAAGAGCCACACAAGAGAATGTTTGTAGTCCACTACCATTGTTGCTTTGCCAGTTTCCTTGTCTGTGCTGTCATGTGTATGGCTTGCAGATAGGACAAATACATTTTTCTTCTTCCTTGGGACAAAAGATACAAGCGTGCAGTTTTTATGAAATGCAAACTGACTACTAAAGTCTGGTCTTTCGGTGGTATTTATGAATTCTATAGGTCTCACCCACTTGTTTTTCTTTACTGTTCCGAGTATAGTTAGCTTGAATTTATTCTTTAGTTATATTGCTAGTGGGACGCTAGAAAACAAATTTTTCGTAGTTATCGTACACGATATGTTCCTCTTGCCCTAAGTTCTATGGGACTTATACAAGACTCGCCCTCCCTATTCTACAGATTCAGATGATATGTTCCTCAGTTCCTAAGTCGCTTAACAACATCCGATGGGCTATTAGATAGTCGAAAGGGGCCTTCTGGTTGAGTTCCTGCGTATATTACGAGGTTCAGAGTAGATATGTCACTTGAGTCAAATAATGAGAAGACCTTAGTGCCGTATTTAGCAGGCTTTGAAGGTATGTATTGCGTTAAAGAGCATCGACCTCCGAAACTTAAAAGTTGTTCATCAATTGTGAAATCAGGTCCAGGTATTACTGGTATTACTGATTTCTGGCAGTTTCTTATAAATATCTCAAAAATATCCTGCATTGCTGCCAACTTATCGATTTTTCTTCGGTTCTAACGACCATTGATATCATCAAAGCGTAGGAACCGATTTTAAAACATCGTGCAATATATGGCGTCTGTCCCAGTACCGTCTGTTCGCCAAAAATCTGTTTTATTTTGTCTGCCTGATTTAGTAACTCCTTGAAGGGTATAACATTCCAAGTAGAGCTCTCATTTTATACTAATCCGTTTGTTTAGCATTTCATTCACGGTTGTACTTGGCTGGCCATTTTCAATTTTTATATATTTGTAGTAACAAAAATTTCAAAACATTCTGTTATGGTTTTGACATTTGCTGTATCATCTATGGTCGAGATCTTTTTTTGAATATATTATATACTCTAATTCTTGTTTGTGGTCGACAAATTTTTCTCCAGCGTTTTGTACGGTCTTTTCCAACATAACAGGTAACTTCATCGTTATCGTAACATCCTATAACTTCCTCGGCAACATCCTCCTTCCCGGCATCTTCTTCTGAACAGTGTCATAGTTTCTAAAGTTGGTAATACATATTGTAGTATTGATTTATATGTGATTAATGTTGTAGTCTATAAGTTTCATCAGCCTTATTCACAAACGAAGATACCACAATATACAAAAGAGACATCTGGGTCCTGCAAATAAATTACAGCCATCCCATATTACAAAACAAGATCAATAATAGAAGCCATAAAAATAGAAGCATAAGGAATCCTCAATAATAGACGCCTAAATCTAAATCTAACGTAGAACTAGCTATTAAAAATGCCAACATTGAAAATCACCAGAAAAATTCTCACCTCAAATTCCTACCTACCCAGGAAGAAGACTACTCTATAAACACAGTACAGCACACGTTTATTCTCTCACAGAGTGTATATAATATGAAGCTTATAATTTAATTTTTAGTTGTTTAGTTGAATGATTCATTAAAGTTTTTATTATAAGTTTCATTTAAGTAAAATGTTTACCATAATGCGTAGATAAAAATCTAGTAAAACGACAAAAAAATTGTATTTTTTTGTGAAATGTTTCATTACAGGAACTACTTCTGTATCACACATGATAAAATTCCAACAGGCGATATAAACTGCTCGTCAAAAATAAAAGATGTTAGTTTTCAAATAAAACACTTGAAATAAACAAATTTTAGTTATTTTTAAAGCAAATGGAGGTAAAAAAGCCTATAAATGTTTTTTATTTACACTAAAATTATTGGTTTAGTATGTATTATGATAATAATTATTTGAAAGATAGGTATTGTTCAGTGTCCGTTTCGGATTTGTATAAAAAACGGAAAGAATATTTAGCATACCGAAATTTTTTAATGTACCTATAACGATGCTAAGAAAGAAGTTAATTGCTGTAGATGTCAATATATCCATTGGTATCATTCAGGTCGAGACTAGACAAGTGAAATAGAACATTTTAATGTATCGCTTTCAGATCAAATCGAAGTACAATGGATAACCTGGTCACACTACATACTGACATTGTTAATGCATTTTCGAATAGAAGCGAAGTCATAGCAGTAACTTTAGATATCCAAAGTGCCTTCGACACTGTACAAAGACCTCTAATTCTAAGAAAATTAACGGAATATAATTTAACTAGTAACATTTATTTATTTTTAAAAAAATTTTTAACAAGTCGATATTTTAGAGTATTAACAAATGGAAAAATATCAAAACCACACGCTTTGGACAACGGTTTGCCTCAGGGCTCAGTCTTAAGCACTACCTTATTTTTACTTAGCATGAATGACTTTTCCTCATATATAGAACCACCAGTCAGGTACTCGATATATGCTGATGATATTATATGATACTGCCGAGGCAGAGTCACAGCTACCACCAGCACTTTGCTACAAAACGCAATAAACAAAATAGACACCTTGTCTACGCGTGCTGGATTTGTGTTTTCAGCTCCTAAATCCAAAGTAATTCACTTTACCAAAAAGCATAGACCTAATCCACCTATTCTATAACTCTAAACGGACTTCGTTTACAAACAGTTAATTATTTGACACTTCTTGGTATCACCTTTGATAAAAAGCTTATCTGCAGACAGCATATTCAGAAACTTAAAGGAAACTGTACCCAAAGAATCAATTTACTTAAATCTCTTGCTAGCTTCTCTTGGGGAGCTGACGAAGAATCTCTTCTTAAAATATATAGAGCGTTAATTCGCTCTAAGCTAGATTATGGCAGTATTCTTTATATGGCATCTAGTAGCTCCCTACTAAAGTCTCTAAACACGATTCAAAATACATCCCTACGACTATGCCTCGGTGCTTTCAAATCAAGCCCCGCTGAAAGTCTGTGCGTTGAATCTTCAGAGCCACCACTCCATCTAAGAAGGCAGCAGCTTCTACTTTCATACTTTGTAAGAATATCAGCAAACCCAAGTAACCCGGTAATAAATCTAATCAATCCCATAGAACCTCCCCCAGTAAACGCTTCCAATCAGTCTCTCACATTACCACAAATATTATCTCCTTTATTAGATTCCATCAACCTCTCCAATACTACTTCTATTTATACCCCCAAGACAGCTCCATGGATGCACAATTTTCCAATATTCAATACTGATTTATGCAGATTCGACAAAACAGAAACCCCAAACTCAATCCTTAGAAAATCCTTCCAAAACATCCTTAACTTAACACAATTTGATGAAATTTTATACACCGATGCGTCCAAGAATGAAGACTGTAGTGGCTTCGCTGTGTCCACACTGACGACGACAATAAGCTCTGTGCGATTGCCTAAAAGTTGTAGTATCTATACCGCAGAATTATATGGAATACTCCAAGCATTAAAGACTTCAATCCGTCCTACTTCAAATGAAAGCATAAAAATCGCCATTTGCACTGATTCTCTTTCCTCGATTTATTCAATAAGATGCATTTTCTCGAAAAACCCACTAGTCCAGGAAATCCACACTATCTGTAACCAACTATATTCTGCTAACATAAAAGTCATAATGATCTGGACTCCATCTCATGTTGGTATATTGGGAAACGAAAAAGCAGACCAAGCCGCTAAAGCAGCATGTTCTTCTGACATAGCCTTCCAAGAGGTCCAAATCCATACGGATCTTAAAATATTGGTAAAACAAAAAATCCTCAGCTCATGGGCGGACCTGTGGAGTAAAACAAAAACTAAGCTGCATGAAGTTCAGCCCAACTTATCTCGCGTCAATATCTCCTCTATGAACAGGAAAGAAAAATCATTTATTCACCGACTACAAATAGGGCATACACGTCTCACACATGGATACCTTATGGTATCAGAAAACCCTCCAGTCTGCCACTACTGTAATAACGTCCTTTCCATCAAACACGTGATAGTGGACTGCTGCCAGTATGACTCTTCCAGAAACAAGCACAGCCTAAAAGGAAATCTAAAAGACATTCTCAGTGTTCCAAACCGTTTTGACAGTGTTCTTAGATTTTTAAAAGAAACAAGTTTATTTCAGCTAATATAAACAGTGCATAGTGATAAGCTTTATTGTTCTAACCTTTCTATAAAAAAAAATGTTCATATTAAATTCTTGTACCTATACCTATATAAAATATGTATAATGCTGTAAACTACTGTACCCGTGTCAATGACCATAAGCTGTCGAGACACGTTAATTTTAAATAAAAAAAAAAAAATGTATCGCAAAGTGTTGAGCTCTAGAATAATTAATGATAACGAAATTACCGCACAGTTACTAAAGATATGTGCGCTTATCATTTGACAGTGTACAAAAATATGCACATAGTGAAAACATATCGCTGCACAGCGCAGTAGCAATAAGAAAACGGTTTATTATAATACATTGTTCTCACAATAAACCAACATACCTTTTAGAACCGTTAGGAATTAAATGAGTTATGGGGAGTAATTTATAAGGTTTGCTATATCATTTGATGTGGTTTCTAAAGACTGTTTATGAAATGGGATTTTGGATTGGATTGGATGTTTTCGATCGGTTGTTAATACACGCTATAACTTGGATTAAGAATAGGTATATTATAAAGCACACAGTCTTTTTCAGAATTATTGGGTTTTCCGTAGCAACTTTTAATAGGGAGCTTTGACGATTCTATCTATCGATCACCTAGGACTGGCATTACTGTGCAATGAGTTTGGAAACCAAACAAAGGCTTTTAATTCCTCTGTTCTTTAAATTATTGAATTGTGAAGTATTCATAAGGAGTATTTTCCAGGACATTGAAATATTCTTCCGGGAATCGAGTGTCGACAGAGGCCAACAAGATTGACAGGAGGAAGGGTAGTTTGCATTTGAGACACCTGAAGAATAGATGTCTTTTAGAATGGTAAGGCACTCTGAGGACACTTTGAGCCCTTATGTTCAGCTCCGAATCATCCTCAAAATGGATTTATTAAGAAGTCTCTAATTTAGATGCGCGAGGTTGTATATAGTCTTAGTAGACTACTTAATATTATTAAGAATTTTTTTATTTATTTTTTATCATTATTAGTCCATTGAACAGTTACATTTAGGGCTGTATTTTTCAGAGGATTTTTTTGACCTGTAGGAGGGTTAGAGCTTAAGATCAAGTTTGTAGGGTCACCCCTTGTCCCCCGGTAGCCAGGAATGTAAAGGGCTTTCGCACTGTATCTCGCAATACAGCAACCTTACAGAAAATTCCATTTCCAAGGTGGCGGCCGGGGACAAGGACAAACTTGAACATAAGCAACCCCCCCTCCCCCGCCAACACATCAAATGAAATTTCTTTCTCTGAAAATTGCATGCTAAGGCCTAAAAAATGTGACTATGTGTGCATATTTGCTAAAATAAACGCATATTTTTGTGTAAGTTGATACATATTATGTGCATTTTTTTTTATATAGCCCCTTTTCTATCAGAATTGTCGAATAAAGGCCTCTCCCATTTCTCGTCATTCATCCCTGTTGTGTGCTAGGCGTTTCCACATTGGTCCTGCGACTCTTTTGATATCGTCGTTCCAGCGCATTTGAGGTCTTCCTCTTGGTCTCTTCGCATCGTACGGTCGCCAGTTTCCGACTTCTTTGTTCCATCTACCATCTTCGAGACGTTCGTTGTGTCCAGCCCATTTCCATTTCAATTTAGCTGCTTGTGTCGCGGCGTCCTTTATTTTTGTTTTGTTTCGGATTGCTTCGTTCGTTTGCCGATATATTAGTGAGATACCAAGCATCTGTCGTTCCATGGCTCGCTGAGTTTTTCGAATCTTGTCCATGTTCTTTTTTGTGAATGTCCAGGTTTGAGCTCCGTGAAGTGAGAACGGGAAGGATACAAGAATCGAACACTTTGGTTCGAAGGTTTTGGGGTATCTTTTTGTCTTTCAGTATGTATGAGAGTTTTCCAAATGCGGCCCATCCCCCAGCGTGGTTTTCTTTGTTTACCTTGATATTCTGACCCAGATATATGTATTCTTCTACATGTTCCACTTTTGTTCCTTGGATGGTTATCGTCGGTTGATCATCTTTATTTGACATTAGCTTAGTTTTACTCAGATTCATTTTCAGTCCTTTTTTATGGATTCCGTATGAATCTCATCGATCATCGTCTTCAGTTCTTTCCAGCTGTCGGCTATTAGTACTACGTCATCTGCATATCTTAGATGGTTTAAATACTTTCCGTTTATCGATAGTCCCTTCGTTTCCCAATTTAGTGATTTAAAGATGTCTTCAAGTGCGGCAGTAAGAGTAAATAGTTTTGGAGATATGGTGTCTCCCTGTCTTACTCCTCGGTTGATTTTTATTGGCCTCGTTTTCATTCAGTTATCCATCGTGACTACCATTTCAGCGTGTTATATATATTATGTATATATATATATGATGTATTATATATATTATATATTATGTATTAATATCCTATATCTAGAATCTATTCTGCTGTTGACCAGTGCTTCCGCAATGGCCCATAATTCTATGCTGTCAAAAGCTTTCTCGTAGTCTATAAATGCTAAACAGATTGGTAAATTGTATTCGTTAACTTATTTCTATTAGGATTATGTGCATATTTTTGGTTATTTTGACCATTGAGTTTAATGATGAGGAATTTACGTTTGGAAACTTTTGGAACTTTATTTTTGAAGTTTGAGCTTTCAGATTAGAATAAATATGCAGAATACAACTTCTAACATTCAAACAACTTCTTTAACGTTAGTAGGAAAATCAATTGACTCTTCTTATAGTTTAATTTTAATTGCCTCATTTACAATGACCATTTAGACAAAATATTCTAGTGATTTATTATTAAATTTGTCTTTTTTCAGACTTAAAACATGGAGACTACATCCCTTTAGGATATAATTTTGCTTGTAATGAACTCTGCAAAGAAGGAGATAACTGTTGCGATGAACATGCTATGTGCACATGTGGTACAACTACCGGCCACTACGCATGCGTATGTAAAACCGGATACTACGGTACTGGTTTAAAAAATAATTGTTTTCGTAAGTATAGCTCTTCTAATAACTGTGGATATTTTTATATGGTGTCTTAACTTGTTGTAGCCTGTGATCCTGGTACATATTCAACTGGACCGAACGTTTGTTTACCATGTCCTGATCCTTTTCACACTACTATACCCGCATCGTATGGACTAGATAGTTGTGTTTGCAAGGAAGGATACAAGGCTACCGGAAAACGAGAATGTAAGGGTAGGTATAGAAGTAGTCAAACAAGAACGTGGATTTTTATTTTATAAGTTCATGCTTCCGCTATAGTCTGTCTAATCTTGACTTTACAGTACACTAACATAGCACAATGCAATCATTATCTTTCACAGCTTTAACAGCATTACGGTCTCTTTCATTTATAATAATCTATCTATCTTATTCCTAATAAGAAAATTATAATTATTATTGTATAATCATTGAATTTAATAAAAGAGAATCGTACTTCACTTACTCCATCAAGCATATTATTTTATGTTACCTGACCAACCTTAAGTTGTTGTCTTTCTTTCTTTTATTTTTTGATTGTCTGAATACTGTCTGTGATGGTTTTTATTTTGATTCATAGAGGCTTGAATAATATTCCTCTGCCGTTCCTGTTAATATGCATTTTTTCCAAGCGATTTTGTATTATTTTGTTCCATTGCTTGCTTGGCCTCTCTCTTTCTCTTTTTCTCTTTATCTATTTTTGCACTTCTTATCTAATAATAAAAGGAGGCATGTTGGCTAGTTCAGCGCTTTGCTTGGTTACTAATATAGAAGCAAATAAAAATATTTGTATCCTTATTTTATAGTTAGTTCATATCAATTTTTATTTGATTACTTGTACAAACAAAACACCAAAACCGACATTATGATGATAATATTTTAATAATACTAAATAAGATGAGGTTTATCACAACTAACCTGCTTTACTTTCTTTGTTTTTTAGAATTAAAGTGCGTAAAAGCGACAGCTCCTATTAATGGATATTACGTGAAGAATAGAATGTGCCCTAATGTGATATTTAGCGCATGTGGTATTCGATGTGAAGTAGGATATACTTTAAAAGGAACCAGTGTAAGATTATGCCAAAAAAATGGTACCTGGAGTGGCTTGGAACCAAAATGTGAAAGTAAGTAGAAAATATGTTAATTTAATTATAGCTGAAGTACATTCAACCAACTCACACCTCTAAACGATTAACAGAATTCGCAGAAAAACTTTTTAATTACTTACTTTGTTTAGAATATTTTTGCCTGTATTATCAGTTTAGAGTTAATTTGTATAAAATAAGGAGCAAAAATTCAAATGGAATTTTAAATATTATTGTTTACTTGGCTAATAATGAATGTATAAATATAATGGTTAACCAGCTGTACAATTATTTTGTAAATAACATTATAATAGTGTAATGATTATTTAAATTTATAAATCATCATCATCGTCACTAAATTCACTACCGCTATCATTATGTAAATCTATAATCACAGGATTAATTTCACTAATTTTATTTTCCCGGATCCACCACTCTTCTATTAATTTTTCACATTATTTTTATAGTTTTGGCCCATATTTCTGGAGTTGCAGTTTTAAGAGCTTCTTGCCACATTTCCCTAACTGCATCGTTACTGTATCCACTGCATCCAACGTGATTATCATAATACGTTTTACATATATCCCAGATGTGTTCGATGGGATTAAACTGGCAGTGATACAGCGGTAAGCGTAGTACTTAATGTCCATAACTTGATACAATTTGGTCAACTATATAAACTGTCGGTTTTTCATTACCTTTCGAAATTTCCAGTAACTCTAATTGATATTATTTTTAACTAACCAATTTTTTATGCTCTACGTTCCACGACTGTTTTGGCGGTTTCTCCAAAATCTCCGAATGGTAAGGTGCATTATCTAAAACTATAACTGATGGTTCACTCAGACTAGGTAACAGTTTCTCCTTAAGCCATTTAACAAACATATCTGCATATGTGTTATTTTCAATTCGATTTGCAACTACATAGGTAATCAATTTTCAAAACAGAGTTCAGGAATATAGTTATCTTTATAAATAGTTTCTTTTTGGTACTTTGCAAAGTTTTAAATGAACGTTTGATCAATCCAAAATATTATTTAGTAAAATATAAGTATTTTAGTTAAGACCTGCAATCAATTGGAAATTCCCAAAGGCAGTAAAATGGAATGTATACAACCAGACACCAAAGAAAAATATGACGCCAATAGTACCGACCTGCCAGTTGATACAATATGCAGATTCAGCTGCAACGAAGGTCACATTTTAACTGGATCAAAAGAAAGGGTATGTTTACCTATAGCAAGATGGTCCGGTCTTAGGACATTTTGTAGACGTAAGTATGGAAACAATTTAAGTGTATTTAGGATTTTCAAGTACAAAATGTCAAAATCTTCTAAACTAATACCTTCAAAGTTATTTATATATATATATATATATATATATATATATATATATATATATATATATATATATATATATATATATATATATATATATATATGTATATATATATATATATATATCTATTTGTTATATATGTTTTTAAAGAAATACGCTTTTATTTTTAATTCAACCACATTTATTTATCGTATGGCAATTACAACACATTTAGAACAAATACACAAACACTAGTAATATAGGTATTTGACAAACTTTAAATAGTTACAAACAAACATAAAGTGTATTTATATAATCAATTGACTCTGAAGTTGCAAACAGGAAGTCTTTAGGGCTACCATTGTAGGATCTTGAGGGTCACTCTTCAATAATGTGGTCGATGGTTTGGTTCTCCCCACATTCACATTGAGGAGACGGGTTCTTTCCCCATTTATGTAGCATGTATGCACATCTGCCATGTCTGGTTCGGATCCTGTTTAGAGTGGACCATGTTTTGCATGGAAGATCAAAACCTGGTGGCTTGTGGGTAATGCAGGGCATATTATTTTGCCATTCGTTCCATTCTTGGGACCATGCATTCGTGATATTGAACTCCTCATGTATCATTCTTGCCGTTTTCATTGGTGGTTTTCTAGAACGGACACGGGTATTTCGTGCATCCTCGTTATCTTGGTGGATCGGCAGGTTTATATTGTTCATGATCTTTTTGTATTCACGTGTAAATACCTCGACTCGTCGTCAATGTGGAGGTGGGATGTGACTTAATACTGGAAGCCATTGGGTGGGAGTTGATTTAATTGTACCAGCTATCATCCTCATAGTGCTGTGCAGCTGATTGTCGACCTTTTTTACGTGTTGACTGTGTAGCCAGACTGGAGCACAATATTCAACGGTCGAGAAAACAAGGGCTAAGGCAGTAGAGCGGAAAGTGGAAACCGATGCTCCCCAGGTGGTACCGCAGAGCTTCTGTATAATGTTATTTCTTGTACTCAACTTTTGGGCAGTTTTTGTTAAATGCTCTTTAAATGATAGCGTTCTGTCTAGTGTTACGCCCAGGTACTTCGGTGTTTTGTTGTTTCAACCACAAATAATTGTTCACAGTATTAAAAACCGATATAAATACACCGCCTTATAAAGGTCAGTGTACTTTTATCGAGTTTATGTTATAAGAAATGAACCGGGTATATGTAAAGAAAACAAAAATCGACGGACGGAGGTATATATCCCATACATTGTTATCTGTTAGTAAATAGTTTTTTTTCGTTTTCTGTCTAGGTATCGGACAGGATAGGAGAATTACAATTAAGTAGATCGGAGAGGCAATGTTGCCGATTTTAGCGCTGTATGTAGTGTGTAATATATAATTCAAAATTTAACGTACTGTATGTGGCTTAGTATGGTATGAGGATCAAATAAAAAAGAAATCTATTGTTTCAGCAATTAAATGCAAGAGATTAGTCCCTGTTAATTTTGGAGACGTTGAGCCGGCCTCTTGTAAAATAGGCAAACAAGAATTTGGTAAAATTTGCCGAGTGGTCTGCAAAGAAGGATTTAAAAGTGATGGACCTACAGAAAAGCGTTGCTTGAAAGACAGGGGAAATTGGGATAGTAAATTCGAGTCTACTACTTGTAAAGGTGAGTAATTCTAAGTATTAAAGAATTTAGCAACTAATAGCTGCTAAACAAGCTAATTTTTTGTAGATATTACACCTCCAAAAATTACTTGCCCTGACAACATAGTGGTGAACTCATTACCAGGAAAAAAATATGGCCATGTATTTTGGACTGAACCGAATGCTACAGGTAATGAATTTTTTATTTATTTATGTATTTATCTTACTTTCATATTTATCAATTTTTATTTTGATGTTAATTTTTACTCTTTTAGATAATTCTAATCTCAATGTTACGATTTGGATGAAACCTGCAATTTCGGACATAAAAACATCTAAATTTGAAATAGGTACAACGATGATAACGTATTTTGCACAGGACGCTTTCCAAAATAGAGCAAACTGCTCTTTTAAAGTAATTATTAAAGGTAATAAGATTTCTGATATAATCCGTTCATCATCATAAGTGGCTCGACAATCCGTTGTGGATCTTGGCCTGCTCACAAAGAAGTCGCCACTCCTGTCGATTCCTGGCAACTTCCCTCCATCTTCTAACCCCTAGAATCTGTAGGTCTTCTTCCACATCATCAATCCATCTCATTCGTGGTCGTCCTCTGCTTCTTGTGCCCTCTGGTTGTGAAAATGTTAATCTCTTCGTGTATTCCTGATCTGACATCCTAGCAATGTGTCCAGCCCATCTAAGTCTCTGCACTTTAACGAATTTCACAATATCTGGATCGGTGTATAACTGATACAGTTCAAAGTTGTATCTTCGACGCCATAGCCCATTTTCATTTACGGCCCCAAAAATCTTTCTAAGAATTTTTCTCTCAAAAATACCAAGAAGTCTTTTATCATTTTGAGATAAGATCCACGTTTCAGCCCCATATATCAAAACTGGTCTTATTAAGGTCCTGTATATATTAAGCTTTAGTGCACGTTTTATATTTTTATTTTTTAAATGTCTCTGGAGGCCGTGAACAGTTCTGTTTGCTATTGCTATGCGTCTTTTTATTTCGTCGCTTGTCGTGTTTGTTGCGTTTACTAGCGATCCAAGATATGTAAATTCGTTGACTTGCTCAAAGGTATGGTTGTTAATTTGAATTCTTTGTTGGATATTTCGAGGGTTTTTAGAAACCAACATATATTTGGTTTTTTCCTCGTTTACCACAAGTCCTAATTCACTTGCTGCGTCCGCAAGCCTTGTAAAACACTGCACCATGTCTCTCATACTTCTGCCCACTATAACTATATCGTCAGCGAATGCGAGAATTTGCGTCGATCTATTAAAAATGGTTCCATTCATTCTAATATTTAATTGTCTGATTGCCTTTTCCAAGGCAATATTAAAGAGCAGACACGCCAACGCGTCTCCCTGTCTTAGGCCATTATTAATGTCAAAGAACGTAGAGTTTTCTCCTTCAATTCTAACGCATGAGCTTACGTTTTGCATTGTTGTGTATAATCCGTTCGCTCAACTTAAAATATTTTGACAGATTCATTGTAGGAAACATAGAACATACAAATTCCTACCTCTTGTTATACTTGAAGGGTGTAAAATCAAAGTCGACAATCTCCCATTTCCATAATCTTGGGAAACCGCAAAAACTGTAGAAACTAACAAAATTAAATTAAAACAATAAAACTGATGAAAAATGATATAAAATTTGGTTTGCGATCGGATGTCCAGAAAGAGGAGCTTAAGCAAAATATCAAAATTCAACAACGGCTTGGAAATGGAATCATAAAATTCAAAAAAGTACTCACCTTAGACGTTTTGCAACGTTTTTCTTCCATTTTTCAGGTTGTCTTATTCGCTTCCTTACCTTTGTTAGTGTGACAGAAGACGCATTAACTTCCATGATAAAAAATTAATACTTTTTGTATATTAAACTTATTTCTTAGACACAAATATAGTTTAGGAAAAGCACACAAGCAATGTAACGACTCCCAAAACTAAAACAAATCGTGTTGATCACGTGCGTGCGCTATGTGGTTCTTATTGGCCGCAGCGGAGATTGCCGTGTTTGGTACGCACTCAGCTATGGAGATTGACGCTTTTAATCCCAACAGGAACTTTTCACTGCGATTTGTATAAAGTTAAAACCGCTTTTTGGTTCTTACAAGTAGTTTTATCTAACAGATAATAAAAAAAACACAACAGATGGCGTCCCTAACTCAAAACAAGAAAAACTGGAAATTGCCGTTTTGATTTTACACCCCTCATTTATTTTCTTTGATTTAAAATGTTTTAACTTGTTCTAAATGTTCTACTAGTCGTTGACCACCGTTGTTCTTAGCACTGCTGCTGGGAGATAGCCATTTTTTTCAGAAATTCACCATTTGTTTATTTATTAGAAAAGTGTGCGAGTTTCAAATAATTCCAAATATAAAAAGTGGTCGGGAGAATGCAATCGGAAATCTAAATGAGATTTAACATAAAATAAATATATATAGACGGTTACTTTTTGATTCAATTCGAGTCTATCACATTCTCCAACACGTGTTTCAAGGTTTATCTTTCATCAGGAAAAAATTTTGTGAGAGGACTGAATTGAACTGACGCGTATGACAATTATTTGTAAAATAATGCAGCAATAAATGCTAATAGCGGCTGAGATTTAATATGTTTTAGATGTTGAACCACCCTTCTTTGAAAACTGCGAAGATCCTCCAATATTTCTGTCGACCGATATAACAGGAGCTAATGTCACGTGGGACGAACCATCTGTTTTCGACAATTCTCAAAAGATTACGGTAAGTTAAAATACGTATACTAGATATAAGATATATAGATATAATTATAATCATTTTTAGTTAAATAAGTCCCGTGAATTTGGATTTATGAATGTTGGTACGACTACGATTACCTACATCGCCTCAGATAGTTCAAACAACACCAGTACATGTAAACTAAATATAACTCTTGAAGGTAATTTTCGATTTATTATTTCTTAAAACTCTTTTAAACACTCTAAAAAATTATTATTATGTATTTGATTTTTAGAAATTGTCTATTTTAATAAGTCTTTATTGTTTTAACGGCTGCCTTAATTTAGTACGTTTTGCATTTGAACCAGTAGCTATCGTAAAAAAGCTAAATCTATATAAGAGCTAAATTTATATTTTTTCATCTAGTATCAAGATGTGAACCTCTTCCAGACCCACCAAATGGACGAAGTCAGTGTATTAACCAAACTGATGGTATTCGTTGTTTAATTACTTGTGACGAGGGTTATAGTATACCTATTACACAAATAACCGAAAAAGGTATAGTATTTAGTTAATATAATCATTAAAAATCTGTTATGCATAAAACATGTAACTTTCGATGTGACAATTGTTTTCCATAACATAAAAGACACCATCATAACCTTTTTATAGTAAAATGTAAAAGTTAATTGCATAATGCAAAAATTACGATTATTATTAATTGAAGACGAGTTAATTAAAACAGTCCAATTGCGCCCTTTTGATTATATTTACTAAGTAAATAGTTTAGATACAATAAAATTAGAAATCAGAATTATTAGCGCAATCATAATCCATGTTTCTACATATTAAAACAATTTTTTTTACAATCATGATGCAAATAAATGAAAAGGAACATACAGCAAGCTAAGGTAAGAAAAATAAAAATGAAGAATGAACAGTTAATAAAAAGGAATCAAAGATAATGGAAGTAATCAAGGAAAAGTGGAAGGAACGTAAAAATTTTATAGTGTAGATTCATAACATCACTATTTTTTAATTAAAAATTCTACTTGTATTCCAATAGCACTGTGAAGGGTCCACAGTGCCATTGCGGATCACCTAGACAGAGCATAGGTCACTGTGTTTCAGAGTGCCCAAATCGTGCCTACCATGGAAACTTCCAGGACTTGGAATGTTCCCCAGAAGCAATTGATAAAGTAATGCAAAAAAATGCATCTTATTACCGTATAAAATAAAAATGGATGTATGTGTTTTAAGACATTTTAAATAGAATTTTATTAATTAAAGTTTTGAGTACTTCTTTAGTAATACTAGACTAAATTTGACATTTACAGGTGATACATTTTTTATGTGCAACAATGTGGATCCAGTTTGGTACAGCCAAGATGGATTCCTCTTTCCAGAATGTTCAGGTAAGAATGAAATGATTAGAAAATCAGTCGTTAGCCCAGTAACTCGGTCGGAAAATTACACTAAATTCATATTCAGGGATTCTACAGTATTTACTGCCTTCCCTCGCTCAACCGTTTCCATCTCTCTCTGTTGTCCCATTCTCCATCGTTTAGGCCTCTCTTACTCATGGCGTCATCTACTTCGTTCCTCCAGGATTTTCAGGGTCGTCCTCTTTTCCTCCTTCCTATGGAGCTCCGTTCGGTTATTCTCTTTATCCATCTGCTGTCGCTAGTTCTTTTCACATGTTCATACCACTTAAGTCTTTTTTGTTGTATATATGTTAGTATGTCTGTTTCTATTGATGTTCTTTGCTTTATTTCGTCATTACTTCTCCTATCCATTCTTGTTACTCTGCAGCATCTTCGCAGCCATTCCATCTCTGTTGTCTATCCCACCATACTGAGTTTAGTTGTCGGATTGCTGTTCTCGTTTGTCCTAATCTTTGTGTAATTTCTTCCTCTGTTGTTGCCTTGTTCGTGATTAAAAACCCCAAGTATTTGAATGTATCCTTTTCTTTGATTGTTATGTTGTCATCAATCTGTAGATCTTCTATGTCTTCTTCACTTGTAGTTAGGTATTCTGTTTTCGCAAGGTACTCCCATGCCTTCACATTTTCTTTTCCATGTAGTCAAGGCTTTCTTTAAGTATATTTTGAATAGGATTGGAGATGTGGAACAACCCTGCAGGAGCCCTTTTGTTGTGGTGAAGTCTCCTATGATTAATAAATCCGTAAACTAATTTTTGAAACCAAATTCAGATTTATGCTTTAATCTGTGCCTTCTAAGAATTGCAAGGCAAAACAGACGTTGATAAAGATGTTATTAGAGACATGGGGAATCTAAAAATTGCATTCCACAACATATCTCCTTAACTAAGCAAAAATCCTTAGCGAATTGGTTTCTAGTACTCATAAAGAGTAAACCGGAATAAAAAGGAAAAAGACAGTTAAGATTTGATTTCACGTATAGTGCGTCTGTATATCCGCTTATACGTATTCCACCCTAAAAGGGATCATCAGAGACGGGTATTTACAGACGCTCTGAACGTGAAAACTGTAACGTGAGAACTGTAAATAGCCATCTCTGATGATCCCTTTTTTACGTTTTTAGGGTGAAATATGTATAAGCGGATATACAGATGCACTATAAGTGAAATCAAATCTTAACTGTCTTTTTCCTTTTTATTAACTTAACTCTTCGCAACATTGCCCCCCCCCCGTTCCGGGGATGTGTTTCCGTATTTGGCTTTTTCATCTTGCGGTTTTCGTTCTTCTTACCCTTTCTTTAAATCTTTAAAATATTTTAGTAACCGAAATTCCTGAGGAAATACAGACTGGTGAAATAACCATAACAGAAGATGGCAGCTGCAGTGATCTACAAGACATAGCAACAGTACAGTAAGCCAAATTATTTACTTTTCTAGAAATAATACGTATTTTTTAGGTAAAGGAAGAAGCCACGTATTACCTAAATACAGAATTTTGTACTGATAATTGCACTCTAAACACAGAATTAGAGTGTACTAATGAGATTGAAAAACTGGAAGAAAATGACAAAAAGAATCTATCGAAAAGAGACATTGCCAGCGTAACAAAGCGTCCTAGACGGCGGAAACACAAAAAGAGGGTTAATGTAAAATTTCGTTTGAAACATAAATACAAAAATACTACTCATCCACTTACACATAGAAGGTTTCAACTAAAAAGTGGTCGACAAGCTTCTATCCACTACAAGACAAAAATTGCCTGTCCTCCTGGTTTTGTACAGAGAGTTAAACGATGTGGTAAGTAGAACTTAAAAACGTTGTACATTCTAAATGTTAAAGGAATTTTTTTGGGATGTTCAAGAGAGATGTGTAAGCAGTGTCCTGTGACAACAGCTTTCTGAAAGTATTATTGCATAGTTAGCAGTTATAGGTAATAATATTTTTACTTGCCTTTGACCTGAAATATTTTTTCAGTAGTCCGCACTAAGTTCTATTTCCCATTTTCGATCTACTAAAAAAATTCCTACTAAATCCTCAAGACTATACACTCGAATAACACACGGCAAACGAGCTGTATTACAATGTGATATGCGAACTACTCCAGTCGCCTTGCCTATGATAAGCATATCTAATATTGCATTCAAAATGCCTATCGAAACCTATACAAATTAAGCCTGAGAGTCGACGTGTGCTGCCGAATTGAAGCGATGCTAGCGCGAGCAGAATGGTTTCCGAAAATGCATCCAAAGATATTACAGCCACCGTGAGCTGTTGCCAGTAATTGTCATTCGTAAAGTAATTTAATGATTTCTTGAAAAACATATTTTATCTTTAAATATTTGAATTATTACAAATCAATTTGAAATATGATTATGTAGTTTTAACTACTGATAATAAATTTTAGATTTTAGGGGTGCAATGCATCCATGCACCGCACGCCCCTGACTTTTTATACTTAAAAAATTTCTGTTGCAGTACACTGTCCAAAAGGATCATTTCACAACGAAACACGAGGTACTTGTCAAAGTTGTCCATTTGGTCGATACAATGACAAAGTGGGACAGATTTCCTGTACTCTTTGCCCTGAACACCATTCTACTGGCAGGATTCGATCGAAAAAAATTCAAGATTGTAAAGGTAAAAGTCAATTGAATACAAAAATTCTTAATGTAACCCTATTCTCATTTTTTAAATTTCTAGAAATGTGCCCTCCGGGCACACATGCAAGAAAAAAACTACAGAGAATGTACAGGCGTTTTCATAATATTACTATTGAAAAAACTACTTTGAAACCATTCTGTATATCCTGTGAAATAGGTGTGTATATATTTTAGTTAGATATATCATAATGAATCGTTTTATTACATAGTTTCAGATATTCTGTAACTAGTTTGCTAGTTTTGTCCATCTATTTGCTACACTAATCGGCAAAAAAATGGTCACCCTATAAACTTCCGAAAATAAAAATTCATTGAAAGTTCACGAAGCATGTTTTGAAGTTCTGCAAGACTTTCCGGCTGGCCTGGTTGGCTTCTAACCCTACAATGAAATTTATCCCAAAGATGTTCGATGATATACAGATCAGGACTGCAGGCTGGCCATTCTAGAGTATTAATTCCTATTTCCCAAAAGTAATTTTTTACGTGTCTTGCAGTATGCGGCCATGCCTTACCATGCATAAAGACGAAATATACCGGTGAACATTCAGCGGGCCATTGATGAAAAATAAGTTCAGTTCCAGCTTCAAATGAGATTCCAGCCCAAACCATGACACCACCACCGCTAAACGTTTTTCTCTGGGATATACAAGCTTGCTTATATCCTTCATTTATCCGTCTCCAAACCCTCTCTTGGCCATCGACAGACTTCAAACAGAACCGCGATTCATCAATAAAGAGAATTCGGCTCCACTCCTGTATATCCCAGTGTTGATGTTGTCGAGCAAAAATTATTCGATTCCTACACTATCTGGGTTGCAATTCGGTAACAATAGCTGGCCTTCCAATAGCCGGCCCTCTTGCCATTGTTTCTTGCAGCAATTGCAGTGTATTGGCGATTTCTTGAAAGTTCCGTCACAATAAAACGATCATCACTTTGCGAGGTAACTCTTCTACGACCGGAACCATGTCGATGTGAGTATGTACCGTTCTCTATAAAGCGATGGAAAGCTCTCCGTACTGTAGTTCGCGGAATACCCAAAGTTTCGCATACATACACGTTTAAAAAACTAAATTACTGATTAATTAAATGTTTTTAACTAAGAAGATAAACAGCGACTACAGAAAACAATAATATAAACCTCAAAACTGTCAAAAATAAGCATACAAGATCGCAATAAAGATTTAAATTGAGACGCAATATGAAACAGTGCATAAAATTTCCAATGAATTTTTATTTTTAGAAATTTATAGAGTGGCCACTTTTTTTGCCGTTCAGTGTAATTTTTTTATTTAGCATCTTTATTTTACAGTCCTTATATTGTTTAAAAGATAGGGAATTTGTTATTTTTTATTTATTGCCATATGAAAATGATATATGTATAAAAAAACAAAAAAATAGAGAAGACCAGAAGAAAACGAAAAGAAAGAAAGAAACCGAATACACTAATGTTATAAATAAAGGGAATAATCGCTATGGTACATGACGTATAGTTACGAATATGTACTAAAAGAATCAGTCGAGAAAAAACTAATTTAGGAAGAAAAAAGTAAAAGGACAACACTCGGAGAATAAAAATAAAGTGGATTGTTACCACGCACTAGTAATTGTTACCACGCACTAAGAAACTTGGGAATGTTTATTGAAGACAATATAATTAAACTTTAAATAACGATTCTAAATATATTTTTTACTTAATTAGTTTTAAATTATCTTTTTCGCATACTTTAAGTTAATAAATGAAGTTGCATAATGTGTTTCAAGGAGGTAATTATTCTTTTCTGTAGGTTACTACCAACCAAACTTTGGACAGCTGTCTTGTATACCCTGTCCAATCGGGTACACTACCACTGGTATAAATTCAACAGGTATCGAACAATGTATACCGACTTCTGATGAAATATGTAAAAGTGGTATTTGCAGAAATGGAAATTGTGTAACTGTAAATAATTTTGAATATACATGCAACTGCTTCGATAATTACATTGGTAAGTTAGACACCAGCAAATAAAAAATAAAATGAGTCATACGCGTGATCACTAAACTTATCGTATGTATATTTTCTGCCTAGGATTTTTTTTTTCTTCTTCAAGTAGTCATTATATTCCTCCTCTGCTTGTCGAGTTCTGTGCCCCTGTTGCATAAGTAAATAAACTCTGTTTCTTCTTTTGTTATAATCTGATACTCATTGTCAAACCAGTCATTTGTTCTTGTACTTCTTTGTTAACTTTCCATGACTAGTAATTCTTCAGCTGCCTCTTTAATGATGTTTCTGCACCCTTCCCACTCTTCACTTATGTTTTAATGTATTTTCTAGTTATCTGGCCCTTACCCTGATTTCGACCCGGTAGTGATCAGAATCTGCATTTGATCCTTTCCTGGTGCAGACGTTTATTATATTCGATTGGTGTCTTGAGTCTACAATAACATGATTTATCATATTTACTGTAAATCTGTCTGGTGATTTCCAGGTGCCTTTGTGTACTTCTTTTCGGGCGAAGTTAATATTCTACAGTCGATTCCAAAAAAACTACTTAAAAAAACAAGATATTTTTGAAATCAGAGCATCAAAAATATTTAAAATTCGATATTTTTCGAGTACCAAACTTTTTATCATTTCTGTTCCGTGCCGTACAAGTTAAACATTTACTTTGTATTCCAGTTTGGCAGAATTTTCAATTTTTATTGACGCTTGTAAAATAAAAGCATTTTTTTCTTTGCTTAGTTTTAGCAATAGTTTTTTTAGGTGATGATTCATCTGGTGTGTCTTTATTTTGCTGTGTAGACACATTTTGACATAATTTCAGGACATTGATTAATTTCGTTATTAAATAGACTAGCTCGGTTATTTTCATAGTGAAAGGGAATTAAATTTTTCTCAGAAATAAACTTCGAATCTTGATAAAATCTTGTAATAATATGATTCATGTAATGCATGGCTCAATGTATAACGTCGTCCAAATAACACGTTTTAGCATGTTTTTAGAAGACGTTATGTACATACAAACCAAACAAGTATCTGCGGTTGATACTTGAGTACTCTTTCTATTGATAGATTAAATAATTAAATATCTAAATATTAATTCTGCAATAAAAAGAATATACTAATGTAGTATTTTAGATCTTTAGGTATATAGTCGACTCCCACTCTTCTAATGAGAGTAAAAACTTATTTTATAAACTAGATCTAATGTATTATTTTTATTATTATAAGCAGAAATTTAATATTCTATTGTTACGATGTAAAGTGACCAGCAAGGATACATTTTCATACATTTTCTAACGCGCCACCAACGATCGAATTCAAAATTTCCGAGAATTCATGATTGACACGTGATTTCGAATAGTATTGACCACGTACGGCGCGTGATTTTGGATGACTAATGTCATTTTTTATTTGGCAGACTATAGTATTATGATAAAGGTGAAACTAATGATACCATCTATGTTCGACCCAAAATCATGTAACATGATCACTTTGATAGAATTAATGAAAATGAATCCACGAATTTTTAATGGTATATATTCTTCTTGGAACCTATATTAGCATCTACTAGTAAACCTATTTTAAGATCTAAAATAAGCATTTCAGATTTTAAAATTTTTCACAATGTTCTGATTTTGTTTTGTGGAACAATAAACTCACTGTTGGTTGAAATATTTGATACTATTGTAATTTTTAATTTAATTTATTTACAGTCTTTTAACACTAACACTAAAAACACAATTAATTAATTGTATAACATTTATTTACTTACAATTTATTTACAATTTATGTTTATTTTTCACTTGCATATTTTTTGTTTATTTTACCTTGGATACGGTTACCATAAACACACTTTTTATACCCTAGGGCATAATAAGCGAGCGTTATGGCCTATAACGCACTGTTGTATAGGAAAAAAGCTAATGTTATAGAACGAAATTTCCTCCAAAGGTATTCGGAGAATACTTTTCGGACTAAAATAATTAAATTAGAAACGTGAACTAAACATAAAAAACAAGAAAAATTAACATACCAATTCCTGAAAGTAAGCCAATATTATGGTCTCATTTATGTCAGTTATTTTATTTTTCAATTTTCATTGAATCAATATTTTATACGCTTTGTCGTATAATGGCCTGGATTAAAGCGGAAATAAATTTTCTATTGCCTTTATTAGACTTTCTCGAATTTTTTGTGGTAAATCCATAACTGAATATAAATCCAACCGACAAATACATAATGTAATCAAACAAACGTCAAAATGTCTACAATTTTCATAGACTACTTCAAACACTTTGTTTATCATAGACTACTAAAAATATACATACAGTCTGTCCCAAACCCTTCTTTCAGTGCGTCACTAATTTTGACATAATATAGGATTTTAAGAATGTCGAGAATTATTTCATGTCATTTTAGTTCAATTTGACAGTTGCAGGATCGTAATCCCTCTTTTTCTAATTGAAAATAATTTAATAATTTTAATATTAGTTTTTGTTCTTTCTCGATATATCTCAGCATATTTAAAATATTTTTATGACAATAAATACAAAATTAAATTTTCACTGTAAAATGTCTGATAATACTAACCTGGAATGACAATTATTTTATCAATTGACGTTATGAAAGTAATGTCAAAATCGAGACCTTCTGCGTCAAATTATATTTATGCGCATCATTGATTGGATATCTATTTAGCGTATTCTAAACTCCAACCAATTATACATCCGTAACTAGAATTAGCTTTACGATAAATAATTTTCCAAGTTCTATGTATAATAATCACAGACTCACTTTTTTTTCTGTCACTTCTAGCTTAATGTGTTAGAGAGGTCCATCTAATTTTGATAACGATTTACGTCATTATATATGTCAGAGATTGAAGTTGACATAGTTGCCAAAGTATAAAAAAATCCTGAATCCATTTTAAATCAAATAGGTCACATAATTATTAATATACTCTTTACAACGACTATTTAAATACTTACATGACATTTTTGAAATAAAACACACTAATTTTGTTCTAAAAAGAACAGATTTTATTAAATAGGTAAAAATATAAAACAAGAGGTATTCACTTTAAGATTTAAAATAATAAAGTACAAAAAGTGTCAACACCGCAACTGTCAAATAGGTGTTACCAATTTATGCCAAAATTTTACCTTCGTTCAATTACAGTTACAGTGTGTTCCGAACAAATGTTCTTGATAAAAACGCTTTATAATGCATTTATACATATTAAATGAAACATAATATTGTGTATTTCTTTAAGTTAACATTAATAGAAACTTTTAAATATTAGTTCTACGCGTATATAATAAAATATGTCTAGTGGCTGTAATGCCAGTGTACTCGGTAAAGTGATTCTAAAAAAGAACACACCTACACCCTAAATATTTCGTGTTGGTATCATGTGACGTCACAGGCTATGACGCCGATGACGTACATCGTTAACTAAATTAGATGAAGTGTATATATTTTGTAGGTTCCGCAATTTAAAAATTAAAAACGTCTCAATTTTAATTTTTATATTATGTGAAATGAATAATAAAATTTTGTATGTACCACTGGTGTTATTGAAAACGCCACATAAGATCCAACCTCGCGCATGTGGCGTGTGCCGACTGTATCCGATGACGTGGACTGCCACGTGATTATGGCTTTTTATATTTTTAACGGCACCGAATAGTTACCGCTGCGCTACTGAAAAATATGTAAGTGTGGATAAATATGTAAGCAAGGCGCTTGGATCGAATCGGTACGAAAATTTGCGCTGGATCTTCGTAACTGACGTCTGGATGATGTATGTTTGTCTCGTCTTTCCGGAAACCTATCGAAGTCTCTTGGAGGCATTAGATCTCGCTTCGAACGTCGAATTGTTCGACAGGTTTCTAGATTCCTCGTGACGTCAGAACATCGTAGATTTTTATCAAACGCCGTTAGAATCGTGGATCAGTGGAGTAGCAAGGGCTTGGTGTAACAATATTATTGATAAGTAAAGTAGACTTTACATTACATGATTTTATCATATGACAATATCATATGAGATTTGTTATGATTCCTCGTTTCTATGATGTTTTAAAAAATCGTGTTTACACTGCATGATAAGTTATGACTTATGATATGAGTGACAATGAGTGAGGTTTTCTTGATTTTTCTTTTTGTTTATGGTCATAGAGATATTAGACACAGTATAGGTATCAACTATTAGATTTTGAAACCATTATAATGGAAAATAAATCGTTGATTGCATTGGCTTCCCGACTTTTAATAATAACACGCCGGCAACAACTGCGTACAGATTATAGCAGTAAGAAGAAAAAGATCAGACGCCTTTGGGCTTGCAGGTGGCTCTTGCGAAGAAATCGTGGACAGGCTATATCAAATTTAGTGTTGATATTATACCAAATTTAAAATAATTAATAAAGAAACTAAACTAAAAGTATGACTAAGAAGACTATAAAACACTAAACTAAGAATAAAATAAACTAAATAAATAATAAAAGAAAAATATATAATACACACATATAGACAATAGCACACATTAGATAATAGGTTCAATATCAATGCAACAAACAAAAAATAAATAAATAAATAAAGAATGTTGTCTCTTGGTAAGGGAATGTCGCTGAATTGACATAAGAATAAGGCACGATATTTAAATATGTTGGTGTTATTATTACCGAAAATCATATGATTTTATCATGCGGAATAGGTACCGTCCTATTCTCCTATGACAAGCTATGACGAGCCGCATGACAGTGCTTATGACAAAATCATATGACAAATCACACAGTGTAAACATGTAAATTTCACTTTATGACCAAATCATATGACAAATCACATGATAAATCATGTAGTGTAAAGTGTGTATTAGTTACATTTTAAAATATTTTTGTGATTTTTCGATCTTAAACATAAACGACAATAGTCGATGAAAACCTAACGATAGGACTAAACAAAAAGAAGCCATGCACACAACAGCTAAAGGTGTTTTAATATCTGACAAGTTTAGATGGAATCAGATTGGTTCGACGAAACGAAGAGTGTAGAACCATAAATTAGCAAAAAACGAAGCACATACGAGAATTCACAAGATAGAACGCGGTTAAACATGTAACAGTATGAAAATATTAGGTGAGCAGAGAAGAGAATTTTCAGGGGGAAGAAAGGGCAATACGAAAACGTTCTAAACGATATAGTCAACCACCATAATAAAAAAGACTCTAACGAAGATTTTTTATAAATCAATAATACATATATTTTAAAACTGGACTTTGAATTTTAGGTACTTATTGTGAGCAAACCGTACACGGTTGCCAATCCCAACCATGTTATAATGGTGGTATGTGTTCCTACAACAATACTGGGTACTCTTGCTCATGCAAGGAAGGATACGGTGGAAAATTATGTGAAGATGTCATCGATAGTTGCAATAAACCGTGCTTAAATAATGGAGTCTGCTACTCCGAAGATAATGGGAATTTATTTTGTTTGTGCCCGCCAGGTATGATTAATAATTAATGATTTATTTAAAATTTAATATTCATTTAAAAATATTTTTTATCTAATTTTATATTAGAAACTAGAAAGAGGCAGCTTTTATGTTGTGAGGGCGAGACGAGAATCGCACGAGAGAGATAGAGAGAGAGAGAGAGAAAGCAAATAAAACTACATGCTAACTGATATATCGCATATAACACATAACACAACACGTACCGCACTCAGAGCATTGGGTGCGTTCAGACGACCTCAGTGGCTGACTTAAGCACAAGTGGTTATAACCAGTGGCTTAGATCCAGCAGACAAAAATCGTCTGAATGCATTCGTTTCAACATTTCATTTCACGCTTGACGTTTCGACAAATCTAACTTCAATATTTACAGAAATATTTCTATAAATCCATTTTTTAGTTCAATAGAAATTTTTAATTAAAAATTTAAAAAATTTAAAACTCATTAATGCGTACCACGCATGCCCAAGCAACCGCTGAGTTCATCCAGCGGTACTAAAATACGTTTAGAAAATTTGACAGCTGCTTGAGCTGGAGGCGTCTGAACGCTACCGCTTAGTCAGCTGTTCAGAGGCTGAGGTCGTCTAAAAACTACTAGTATTGTATCAATCGCGATTGATTCGTTCGTTTTGATTCAATCGCTTCGAAGTATTGAACGACCGAATCCCGCTAGTTCATAACGATCCGATCGTGCAGTGACAAAAATCGATTGATCGACCGCTGACGACGCCGATCGAACCAAAACAAAATCCCAAAGCCAATACCCTAATTACTTTTAGTCCTCGGTCACAGTTTAATGCTAAAAGAATTCTTTAGCAATATCTTTTTAAGCAATATACTGTGCCTCAGTCGTTCCTCACTTGCAATGAAGACCGATCGGCTGAAAGCGTTCGTTTGAATGATTGAAAAATTAAAATACTAAATATTGAATTAAGAATTGCGTGCAAGGCAGGAACTAGGAACTTAGCTACAGACCGGGAGTATTGGAATTGGAAAATATTCTATCGGGCCCCAGACATTGCTTTCGCTTGTGTCGTTAATAGTTAGTAGGTAGCTAAAACCATTAATGACTATAAATATTTATATTTGGATGCAGCACATATTTCTATATAAATTTATAATTATGTTTGAGTTACATCAAAGAACCTAAAAACAAAAACATAATAAGTTCGAGCTTGTCGAATAATTTCTTAAGAATCTGTACGAACTTAAATATTAAAAAACATATATTTAATGAAAACGTAGGCTTCCACGGCCAGAGTCAGAATTATAGTTTATTCGTCTTCCGGGTTTGGACCGTGTCATTTGTGAGTGACCCAAAAGTGGGTTCATCTCGACGTTTCGCTACAATTGTATGTAGCTTCTTCAGGAGAACAAAAAAAGAAAAAGAAAACAAAAGACAGGAAGATGGGTAGTTAGCAACGGTAACTCAGTTACTCAACGCAACCAGAGGCGAATACTAACTACCAAGATGGGCGTTTGGTCACAGTAACTCAACTACTTAACGCAGCCAGAGGTGAAAACCAAATGCCGATCTAAATCGGCATTTGGTTTTCGGCATTTAATCTAAACTCACAACATCCGAGTATAAAATTCACAATGGAAGTAGAAAATAATCGGTCCCTTCCCTTTCTCGATGTGTTAGTCACCTCCAAGCCCAATGGCCGATTCGGTCACTCTGTTTATAGAAAAAAGACTCACACGAATCATTACCTACATGCTTCATCACACCACCATCCTGCCCAAAAGAATTCTGTGATCAACTCTCTCATCCATCGGGCCATTTCGATTTCTGAACCTGACAACCTTATAGAAGAACTTGGCCATCTGCAAAAAACCCTTGTCGCCAACGGTTACTCCAAGTCCACAATTCAAAATATTACACACCGACATCTACATCCCCCTTTACACCCTAGGACGACAAATTCAGAATCTTCGGGTAATACTCCTGTGGCTTTTCTTCCGTATATTCGAAGTGTCACTGATAGGATTGGCAAAATTCTTCGCAAAGAAGGTATCAGGACTACTTTTCGACCACCCAAGAAAATCTCACAATATCTACCCTCTCTTAAGGACCCATTACCGCCCCTATCTTCCTGTGGTGTCTATTCTATTCCTTGTTCATGTGGACAAGTGTATATTGGCGAAACTGGTCGTTCCGTCCAAACTCGGATTCAAGAGCATCAAAGATGCATTCGATCAGGTCTTTTCTCCCATTCTGCAGTTGCAGAACACTGCCAAGAAACCGGTCATTCCATATTGTTCGAAAAAACCCATATTATTTCTAAGAGCCCCTTATTTTATTCCAGGAAAATCCGCGAATCTCTAGAGATCCGAAAAAATCCACATAATATCAATCGAGAGGAAGGATACTACTTGTCTCCCATCTGGAATCTCAGTCTAGAGCCGCCGTCCGGTCCCGCTACCACGATGCAGCCACATGATTGGCCAGCGCGCGCTTCTTGACGTTCGCGCCACGGAGTGTGCCGATACGTCCCGACACGACAGGTCACCGCGACTATAAATAGAGCGGTAGCGGAGTAATCGTCGGATTCACTCCCCGCCTCTCGACGCATTAGTGTTCTGAGCTGTTGGACGTGAATCCCTGTCCTGGCATTTGGTTTTCACCTCTGGCTGCGTTAAGTAGTTGAGTTACTGTGACCAAACGCCCATCTTGGTAGTTAGTATTCGCCTCTGGTTGCATTGAGTAACTGAGTTACCGTTGCTAACTACCCATCTTCCTGTCTTTTGTTTTCTTTTTCTTTTTTTGTTCTCCTGAAGAAGCTACATACAATTGTAGCGGAACGTCGAGATGAACCCACTTTTGGGTCACTCACAAATGACACGGTCCAAACCCGGAAGACGAATAAACTATAACATATATTTAGGTGATAAAAATAAACGTGATATTCCAATAATTTAGGTGAAGGTGAATGAAGAGATATATGAAATACCGTAAGCAATGGTCTGGGTTTTCAGTCGATTCAGCTCAATCAATCGGTTGCTCGTTATTTCTTTTAAACGGCAACGAAAAGTATTGAAACGAACGAACGAACGATTGACACAATTTTTTTTATAGTCTAAGTAGACATCAGACTGATCGACCGACCACGACCAATCGTCCGATGGCGATCAACCAACTTTTTTATTTTTATTTTTAAACTCGCATTACTCGATCGTGTTCCATCGACCGACCGTCAAAACATCAGGAGGCTGTAGCAACATAACCACATTTTTGTAATATTATTTTACGTACATTTTTTTAAACAGACACCAACAAGGAGAATTATTTGTGTTATATCCCATTCTGTTAAATTTCAAAATTATTATCGCATAAGCAAGCCCAAATATTATAGGTTAATTACAAATTTTGAAATGTCAGTGGTCAATGTCATTGTCATAAGTGATGGACGGTCCATCAGTCTGACTCTGCGCATAAATTTTCATGGACTAGTAATGTTGGTCGATCGTGGACGGTCGCTCCGGTCGAGCAGTCTGATTCCTTTGTAAACGCGTCCATTAAAAGTGATTGAAAGGCTGCCTCTAGTTAGTGAAACCTGTTTAAATCTGAATCGTATGGTCGTAGATTAATTTTTAGGCATAGACAGAATTTCGCATTACCCAAGTTAGATTATTGATTTTATAATATGCAATTTGTCGTGCCCTGGATTCCGTGTTAGACACGTTTCCGAGTTACTCAAGTTTCACTTTAATGTATTAACTAAAATTATGTTTTTATACATATGTACCTACTCCATCCACTATTTTAGAATTTATGGGAGAATTTTGCGAAATACGAGTTAACACTTGCGAAGAAAACTATTGCGAAAATAATGCGATATGTATTAACAAATTTTATTGTAAGTGTACAGACGGATTTATAGGCTCAAGATGTCATCTCTTGCCCTGCGATTATAGACCTTGTGCAGCTACCAAAGTATGTGTTAACATTCCCGAAGAAAATGCAACCAGAGACAGTTATTCGTAAGTTTTCAAGTTTGTATATTCTGTAAATTTTGAGCAACTAAGTCTTGCTTAATCTAGATTTCCTTAAATGTTTTTAGTATAATCTTCTTTTTCTTTTTCGCGTGAATGCTTATGTCTTTCTTCAAATTTTACCGGGCATGCTCGTACGCGAACGAGCGACTACGAAGAAATTCGTCCATTACAAAAAAACTTATGTTCCAAATAATCACAAACATTTATTTTCGCAGGTGCGTTTGTCCAGAAGGATATTTGGGCGAAAACTGTGACGAGAGAATAAATTACTGTATAAATTCTCCTTGCTTCAACAATGGAACTTGTATTAATCAATTAACCAATTACACTTGTACCTGTTCAAGTTTATATTTTGGAAATCATTGTGAGTTTAAAAGAAGCACGGCGTATGTGCTAAACTTTAATCAATACAGTATAAATAATTATGTAAAACTAGAACCATTTGTAGAGGACTTGTCTGAGGTAAGGATTATACTGAATATTTAATTATTATTAATAAATAGTTAGTAGTAGTTGTAAACCACTCTTGATTTATACACATTTTAATTTGTAGATTTACATAATGTCTAACATTTCTCCTCTTATGTTTACAGATAACTACTTGTCTTTGGATACAAACTTTAGATGAGGTTAATTATGGAACCATCGTCTCCTATGCAACAAGAAACGATGACAATGCGTTTACTTTAACTGATTATACAGGGTAAGTTAAAAGTTCTATCTAATTAAAAAATTGTCGGAAGTAAGGGAGAGTCGGCTAAAGGTGCGCGTCGTATAATTGTCGCGTTATCTATTAGCATCTGCCAGATATATATCACACAAACGAACTTCGGGAGATACTTTACCGGTTAAATGTGTGTTTATCGTGTGCTGTTTGTGTGTTTGTGTGTCTGAGAAAATAAGCAGTACAAAATAACAGCTTCCGAAAGCACCCCAAAAAAAAACTTCGGAAAAAACGGAAATAAACAAAAATCTCAGATATTAACAGAAACGCCTAACAGAGAAAAACTTAAGAAGGAAATTGAAAAAACAAAAGAAAGGTTATATTGTTTAAACAAACATCAAAATGGACAAAAGGGTAAAGAGAAAACCCCGAAATTGAAAAAAGGTGCAAAAAGGAAGATTTTTGAAGATAGCAACTCCGAAGATGTTCCAGAAAGTGAACTGTGTGATAATGATGAGTTGGACAATCTCGTGTCAGATGAAAATTACTTCTATGTATAATGTGGTGATGGTAGCAAAAAAGACGAGGTTTGGCACAAGTGTTTGATATCTTCTCAATGGGCTCATGCCATGTATACAGGAGAAGATAGTCCCGAAGGATATATTTGTGACTTCGGCGTTGCTTAAATTTTTTTTAATATATCTTTAACTTGGTTTATTATCTTTTTCCGTATATTTCTTTGTACCTTTAATATTTATGTTCAATAAAATACATTTTCAAAGATCAATTTTAAGTTCTATTATTGCGTACAGGTATCCAACATATGCGCACCATTAGCCAAATAGGTCGGGTAATTTTGCGCGTTACACTAAGAAGAAATTTTTCTAAATTAACTATAAACTAAATTAATAATAAATTTTATTCTCTAATACATTTTTAAGGCTAGTTTTGTACGTAAATAATAAATATGTAGTAACTGATATTCACTTGAATGACGGAACGTGGCACCATCTCTGCATCACCTGGACGCAGTTAAATGGAAGCTATGAAGTTTTTGTAGATGGAAAACTTAAGAAATCAGGCAGTAATCTTTCTCCTGGACGTAATATATTAGGTATGTATTTCATATTACATAATTTTTTACAAAAAAAAAAACAGAACAAAATAGATTCTGTTACAGAATTAGTTGATACTTTTTCGTTGTGTTTTTTAATTGTCCTAAATATAATGTAATAAGTAAAACTTATCTTGTAGATATATTAGAAGCAGTTTATGAAGAGGCAAATTCGAATAATTGTAATATTATAAGAATAGTTAAACATTCTAAGAAAAAACAGCAATTATATTTTGCTGTGAACAATAAACGAATTTTATTCCATTTGGGTTCTGGTAAATAGGAGCAAAAGTGGATAAGTACATTCTGAGAAAAAAGAGATAAAATTTTATTGCGAATAATACATTGATATTAAAATAATTTTTAATAATATGACCAATTAAGAGTCTTCACCTAAATTTATAATCTCTTCCAAGAATTTTCTTCCCACTTTTTTGCGTGATCAGGTTTTTTCCAAACTGCAACACTAAATTCGTCAAAAAAAGTTTCGCATAATTGTTGAACATTCCCAATATGAAAAGACAAATTTCTTTGTCCCGTGTATTGCTTCAGTTATGCCCAAACTAATTCGATGGGATTCAAATTTGGATGGTAGTATGGTAATCGTAAGACACTGTTGCCATGTTGAGTTAAAATTTCATCTATCTCGAACGTTTTAAATTTTGGCTTATGGAGTTTAATAATGTTGTACAAATCAGGTTTTAACATAGGTATTCATGTCAAAATAAATATTCTTAGACTTTAACCATACTATCATAATTTTTTTTCTAGTATTAGACTTAAGTTCTTTATCTTTTTGAACATTGTGATAAGACGCATTCTCAATAACCACGACTAACTTTGGAGGTAGGTTAAGAATTAATTTTTCTTCCAACTATTTTTTGTAATTCGTAAAATTAATTTCGTGATGCTAGTCTCCGGTATTTGAATTTGATTTAAAAATCAATTGAGTGTTGGGAATAAAGCCCTTCTTGCTACCAGCATGACCAATAATTAATCGTCCTTCATTGGAATTGTCGTTATATCCTACCATCATTTTATTTGACTGTCTGTACAATTTCATGGCACGTAAAAAAGTTATTCTTACGTGAAGAATATCATGTCTTTCCAATAATATTTTTCTGTTCCTCTTCGTCTTTCTCCAGCGAAATCCCGTCGATTTTATTTATTACTTATCGAAGAGAATCTTCGCCTCCTGTACATCCAGTTTCTTTAAATTTTCTTAAAATATTCGGCACTGTAGGCACTATTTTATCAGTGTCATAGTAGTTATCAAACTTTTATCTTCGTTGTCTAGGTGACGATTTAGAAGAAGAACTTGCACCACGTTCTATATCCTTTTGCTCAGTAACAATTCTTCGAATACTTCTTTCCGAAACGCCTGTTGCAGCGATCACTCTTTCGTACATCTGATCTAATGGAACGTTCAGTACCCCAGACGTTTTTTCTTCATCCATATATTTAAACACATTAAAAACATTAGTAAATTAAACAAATTTTTTTTGTTGAAACAACTTCCACGTATTTCACTGTTTAAAATCTGTTTATACAATTTACTTTTACTTTCACTAACTGTATACGGACCTGAATTTCGATGTTTACTGCTAGGATATTTTAAACAGACTGATCACGATCACAATTCTCAAAATACAGTAAAAATTTACCGCACTTCTTGAGAAAGAGCCATATTCGTTTGTCACCGGCCATGGTTCGTTCCGACAGCTGTAGGTATATGAAATGTACAAATGGCATGCAAACAGAGTAACTCATAAATCTAAAAAAAAAAAAGAAAACTCTAACAAATAATATTGAAAACAGCTGGATTGGCTGATAAAGACATACGAATAATTACAAATCTATACTGGAATCAAGTGGCGGTAATAAGAGTTGAACAAGAACTAAATATCACATAAAATAAATATAAAAGAAAAGTGAGACAAGGCTTTTTACTCTCACCCCTTCTCTTCAACTGGTATTCATGGTAAATATTTAACAGAACAATAATGTAGACGACACAAAAGCATTGTAGTGAATGGCGTAAACATGAACAACATAAGATACGACGATACGAAATATAATAGTTGTTAGCGGGTTAACAATTTGTTGGTTATGCTTTTCGCACTATTTGTAAATCGTCTTTTTTGAAAACGAGTAGTCGAAACGTCAAATATTAGTCAAAAATGTAATTTTTATTCAATCAATCAAAATGTTTTTTTGTATCCAAATTTAGGAAGCATTATTACCAAACCCATCTTTAATTATACCCTAAGCATTTATAATTATGTATGTATATATTTTGATTGATCAACTTTTTTGATTTTTTAAAGGCAAGGGAAGTTTTATATTGGGACAAGATCAGGATACATTTGGTGGAGAGTTTAGCCAAAGCGAATCATTCGTGGGAAAACTAACATACGTAGATGTCTGGAACCGAGCATTATCACAAGAAGAAGTTTTAAATCATTTCGAGGAGTGCTATGGTTTATTTTTCGGAAATTTATACGCTTGGCCAGTGATGCAAGATTTTATTCATGGAGAAGTACAGGTAAGCGAGATATGTTATTTTTTTAGTTTTTTTTTTGTAGAAGAAGGGATTTACCAGATTCATTTTGTGTCAAAATTTATTACCATTTCCTATGTACTCTTCTAACATTCTACTACATTTTACATTATTAGTCGCTTTGATTATCTGATCCTAGAAAAGTTAAACTGCCTCGTCACGATATGAGAATATGGTTGCCTATCAAAGATTTGGAAATTTGAAACTTTTTTTTGTTTTTTAGATCGAACATTCAACATTTTGTAAACGCTGCGAAGCACCTAAACCTTTATATAATGGCTATATCAATCTGGTAAAAAACATCGCATACTATTCGTGTTATCCTGGCTTTACTTTAAATAATTTGGACTATGTCAATGGACGAAAATGTACCAAAGCATCTCGTTGGGAAGGCCATTATGATCCCTACTGCCGCAGTAAGCATATTTTTTGTAATTAGTTAATTAGACTAATGCTATATACTATATTAGGCACAGAACAATCGGTTGTATAGTAACGTACACTTTCTAGTTGTATAATAAATATTTTGAAGTAATATTATCGCAGAAATGGTATGATATTATCACCAAGAGACATATGGTGTAATTAAATAATTTTTTACACATATTTTACCAAATTAGTTTCATTACATTATATTTATTCGTACGAAATAGGTACCTAACTAACTCACCTGTGAAGCTTGAAACTATTCCTTTTCAGATAGATTTGAGCCCTCCACTATTTCATTTCCATGATTTACTTAACCAATGCAGTTAAAATTTAAAGTGGGCTGTTCAAAATCTGCTTAGCGAAACTTCAATTGCTGTTTGCTGTACTATACAGGAAAAATAATGTGTGAAACATGTATTGTACAATTATTAAAATTCTTTGTAGTCTTTCACTAAGTACAACCCAATTCAAATAAAAACCAATGCTGATCAATATAAGCTGAAGTCCAAATATCAGCAAAACTAACTATATGGTAATATATTTTCTTGTATTCTGAGAACGATTTCCGAGGTGTAAATCAAAACCTCAAATATGAAGGATTTATATTAAAAGTGTGCTTTGTGTTCATGAAATAGTAGTTAATACTAAAGATCAGAATATTAAAGCGCTAAGCATTTTTTGTGCTGCTCTACAGAGCAAAAGCATGGACTACAACAGACACCGTCCTTCAAAAACTAGAATCTTTCGAGATATGGTATACATAATATAAAGAAAGCATTAAAAGCGGTGCTTATCGGTGCAATAGTATCAAACAAAAGCAAATCTTCGTGTAGTACTGATGGACCATCCATAAAAATTTTCTTTAATCTCCCAAAAAATGTGTTGGAAATCCTGCTCTCACTAATTAAGGATTCCATTGAAAAAAGTATATTTCTAGAGTGCCCGAAGATAGCCATTATTATTTCTCTTCATAAGGGTGGTGAAAAATCAATGTCTGCAACCATAGATCTATTGCTTTACTATCGGTACTATCCAAAATTATTGAGAGACTTATAAAAGCCCGACTTATGTCCTTTCTCGTTGAAAACAACATTTTATCACAGTCAGTTCGGCTTTTTATCTAATAAATGTAGCAGTGATGCTATGTTTTCTGTACTACATGAAGTCTACCAAGCACTAAATAATAATCTTTACACTGCCACTGTTTTTTGTGACTATGCCAAAGCTTTTGATTGTGTAAATCACGACATTTATATAAAAAACAGATCAGTATTTCTTTGAATTGGTTTCAATCTTACTTGGGAACTAACTAAAAACTTAAAAACACTAACTTAAAAATCAATGGAAAAATTTTTCTTTTTGCTGATGATACCAGTATCACCTGGAGGAACTCTAATATTGCAACTTTTCATGCAACTATAACTTCTGATCTACTTAAAATAATCCGACTCTAATTTATTCTCTTTTAACGTGAATAAGACGCATTATTCTATAAAGGAGCTCTTTTAACCCTTGCTTCTTAATAGCAGCCAGATCAGTATCGTTGATTCTGTAAAATTTCTTGGTATTTTTATAGACAGCAGCATTAAATGGTCCATTCATATCGATTTGTTAAGTAAGAAACTAGCCTCAGCCTGCTATGCAATAAGATCTATTTCGGAGGAAATCAATTTAAAATGTTCCAAAATAACAAAATAACTGCCTCTTTATATATTTTAGAAACTGTTTGCTTAATTCGTAAACACCCACATGTTTTTCCAGCAAGACCTAATCATGACCACTCCACCAGAAATTAGACCATTAATGTGTATCTACTAAATTATACAACCCTTTACAACTTAAATCTGCAACATCTTTCCTTAAGTTCGGTAAAATGACAAAAGCCTATCTATCTGAGAGACCATATATTATTTAGTAGAAGAGTTTCTTAACGAATAACCGTAAGAAATTACAGTACCTTTATGCAGAAGTAACTAAAGAATTTTTATATATATATATATTTGGATATCACATGCAGCAACTTAAACTTATTAGTGCGTAAGGTTTTATTATGCAATTTGCAATTTATTTAAATTTTGCAATGGATTGTTTGTTTTATTATCTTTTATTTTGTGATATTGACTATTTATGTAATTTCAGTAAATCTTAAATTGTTATTGTTCTTTTTCTGACTTTTTGTAAGCTTTGTCCATAAAGTTGTACAATTTTTAGTTACAATAAAGCATATTTCCATTCTATTCTATAAAGATTTCATTAGTGGTGGAACGTTTAAAATCATAATATTGAATTTTTTTAATTTTAAAATTAAAATTACGAAATCACGAAAATACTTACAAAATGAAGGACAACGCTAATTCACAAGGACAATAAAACACATTCAAATTTTTTTATTGTTTTAATAATTTCTAATTTTTCGCCAGTTACTAATTTTCATTTTTTGTAATACTTCTTTACTTTCAGGAATGTACTGTGGCTACCCAGCTTCTATTAGAAACGGTTACACGATAGGCAATCGATACTTTTATGAAGACAAAATCATGTTTAAATGCTACGAAGGTTATAATATGATCGGACCTCCAGTTTTAACCTGCGACCAAAATGGAAAATGGATTCCTCAAAAACCGCGATGTATAGGTAAGATTCGAAAAATACAGTGTAATAGGAGTCTATTTATCTATTAATCTAAAAAGCCCAATTTGTCCACTGCTGAACGTAGGTCTCCCTATGTTCTTGCCACTTGTGTCCTTTTTATCCAGTTTCCAGCAATTTTTTTATGTCATCGATTCATCTACTGAGTGTCATGCCTCTACTTCTATAAGCTTCGTGTAACGTACGCAGTCCCACCATAGACCAGTCTATCTGTGAAAAAATCATTGATTTCGTGTAAAAATCTTATACAGATATTTCAAGATTCTGAAAGGTATTATATGAGATGTAGCTGATGAAAAATCCGCCAAGGCGTAAAGCTGAGTTTGCTTTGTTTTTATTTTAAACAATCTTAAAAAGTGAAAAAATTATTTTTTGTCTATAAAACGTTTCCAAAATGGTTCAAATAAAAGTTGTAAATGAGAAAAAGTTCTTTAATTTTGAGAGGTTCTAAATTAAAATACAAAACAACTAACCGGGATGATTTAAAAAAAAAACCTTATTTTTTAAGTACCTAATTTATAAATGTCAATAACTTTTGTTTTTGCATAATGATATGTAATATAACTACTCAAAATTATAGCAGTTAATAACGAGTTTAAAAGTTATTCAATTTGGTTATCCCGGAGAGCGATAATTTAAACAACTGTACCTACCCAAACAATCACTCTAGAGGTATTTTGTAAATCACAATCGATTCTTTGAAGTTTTATTTATAAGGTATACTAAAAAAACCTAAACATTTTATTAAATTTGTTATTAAGAAGTCTTCACGCTTGTTAGTAGACGCAATGAAAGGATGGTGAAAAATTACATTAAAAAAAACAAAACCTTCTATGACCAATAAGAAACAAGATAGCATTTTTTTTCTTAAAATCATATTTCCATTGTTTATTAAAACAGTAAGAACTGAAAATTGAACGGATTCTAAATAAAGATCTAAATTTTATGATCAATTTTATGGATGGCGTATCTATACAGTAAAAAGTTATAACCCGTTAAAATGACAGTACTCGTAAAATACTGCCACGGAAAAGTGGAGGGGAGAAATGTCCGAGCTCCTTTTTTTTTATTAGAACTTCAAATTGGAGCGTGCTTTTAAAATTTGAAATATATCTGCTTCTATGGCACGTAGAGTCACACACCCCATCTTTTTGCTGATCATTTGATTTAGAATTCGGTCCTTTTGTTAGGCTTTCTTGGCGCTGTTAAGCCTACCATAAATTATGTCTTTTTTGTGTTTAGGAACAACTAATTTTCTTTACTTAATTTTACCACCCTATCAACCATTTGTTGTAAATCCTCAAGAAATTTAGTTGTTAGAATTGTATTGTCTTTCAATCGTATAGGTATTATTGATTGATCGCCCATGTACTTTTTTTCCTATAATTACAAGGAATTTTTTTCCTATATGTATATAGTTAGTGCTTCTAGTCCTTCCTGGATTATTTCCTCTGAGTACATCTTGAACAGAGTAGGAGAAAGGACACAGCCCTAACAGACACCCCTCCCAATCTGTATTTCTTATGAAAAAACGTTATCCTTTACTAAAAAGTCGGATATTCAATAATTATTGTTGTTAGAATCATTCTGAAATATTGTGACAAACTTTATTTTGATAAAAATGTGTTTCACATTCACATTTGTTCAATAGTTCTTTTATTAACTAACTAAAAAAACTAGAATGAAAAGTTGCACAAGTTATTATCAGATTTTGTTTAAAACAGATACATTTCTTTTAGGTTCACAACAATGTCCAGCTTTTAGGAAACCTGAGTACAGTAACATTATGGTAATTTCTGATCAAAGTTATGAAGAATTCAAAGAAAACCAAACAAAATATGAGATAGGCACACAAATCGAATTTGAATGTATTGATGAATATGAACTCGTTGGTCAGGATATAATGAGCTGTCTTGAAAATGGTAAGTGCATTTTCTTTGTATTTTAATACATATGTTGCAAGCTATTAATAAATTCAAATCATGAATGTGTTGCTTGTGTGAGTCCATTTCAAAAGGTGAAAGAAATAATAAGTTAGACTTACTCACAATCAATTTAATTTAACTAATCGGACGACCGGTTTCGCTTTCTATAATATGCAAAGCATCTTCAGGTCACGATACAAAGTTAAAATGCTGAAAACAATAATCCCATATTAGGGTGTTGTCTAACAAAGATAAAAAACATAGGTAGGTGATATAAATTATATAAATTACAGTAATTATGCCAATATTACATGTCTGTGGTTTTATAAATGAATAAAAATAATAATAATAAAATGTTTAAGCAGACAAGGTAAGACCCACAAATTGGTAACATCGTCTATTAAACTGTAATGAATCAATAAATAAATAAACCACTAAATAAACATTACTTACATGCCGGCATGTAAGTAATGTTTATTTAGTGGTTTATTTATTTATTGATTCATTACAGTTTAATAGACGATGTTACCAATTTGTGGGTCTTACCTTGTCTGCTTAAACATTTTATTATTATTATTTTTATTCATTTATAAAACCACAGACATGTAATATTGGCATAATTACTGTAATTTATATAATTTATATCACCTACCTATGTTTTTTATCTTTGTTAGACAACACCCTAATATGGGATTATTGTTTTCAGCATTTTAACTTTGTATCGTGACCTGAAGATGCTTTGCATATTATAGAAAGCGAAACCGGTCGTCCGATTAGTTAAATTAAATTGATTGTGAGTAAGTCTAACTTATTATTTCTTTCACCTTTTATTAATAAATTCTTTGTTTTGCAGCAACGTGGGATTTTTCGCCGCCTCAGTGTGTTCAAAGAACAACTACCACAACCACAACTACTACCACGACAACTACAACTACAACAACTACCACTATTGCTCCAACAACGACAACTACAACACCCTCAACCACTACAACCACAACCACCACACCCCCAACCACTACAACCACAACCACCACACCCACAACCACTACACCCACAAGTACCATCCCCACAACTATTACTACCACGCCCACAACTACAATTATCATGCCCACAATTACCACCACCATTCCTACGACTACAACTATCACAACCTCTACCACAACCACCACCCCCAAAACTACAATTTCTACAACTACAACTACTACTCCAACAACCACAATTATTATTCCGACAACTACACCAACGACCATAAGTACATCAGTTTCGACAACCCGATCAGTCAAATCTGGCTGTTCCTTAGAACAAATTCCAAAAGCTCCTGCTAATGGATATGTAAATATTAAACCATATAATACGATTATAAATGAATCTCCAAATGTTATCGAATATAAATGTAACGTAGGATTTAAGCTGGTAGGTGATAAAGTTTCCACTTGTATTATAGATGGATACTGGACAGAACCAAATATAAGTTGTCAACGTAAGTTAACTTTTTATATTGCTATCTAAAATATCTTTAAGCTCCGATTCTCACATAAAACCTAAATTGAGTATATATACCTAACCTATGAGGCAGAGTACAAAATGATTTTTTAGCATCCTAATTTTTCTAATTATAATATACCTAATCCTTTCAAAATTATAGTTCCAGTTATATTTTCGAATTTTATTTTATTATTTAAGACAATATTTTCCTTAAAAAAGAGTATACTTTTTTACTTTTTCTACGTATGATCCAGATCTATGACCAAAATCTTTAATTTTACACAAATTTTAACCCTTAAGTTTATATAAATTTTATTTCGCGCTCATAACTGACATTCAAAAGCGCCGGTTACTTCAAGCGTTGTTCGTGCAGTAGATGCATGCGATTCCTTGCCTCGGACGCATAAGGCAAACCGCTTGTATAAATTTACCATTTGAAAAGTGCACAGTACGTCGCTTACGTCGATTGCATGCAACAATCGCGTTAGAGAGAATGCACCCTTACGTTCGTATAACTATAATAACAAAAAATATGTCTTGATTCTAAATTCACACATTTTTCAGCAATTAGTTGTAACTCACCGCCTAAATTTAAAAATATGGCAGTCGACAACAGTCAAGCAACAATCAGCCGATCGTACCTGTATAAGCATCAATTGAACTTTACTTGTGACGAAGGGTATGATAAATTGGGAGCACACCTTGGTATCCGCTGTTTATCAACGGGGAAATGGTCTCGAATTCAAGGAAAATGTCTACGTGAGTAAATATTATTTTATAAATGTATAACCCCAATATTCAAGTAACAGTTCTAGCTACTTCTGTAGTATCGTACGATAACTCTTCTCGTGGTTGTATGAAATACAATCAAATTTAATTAAAGAAATGAATAGTCCTTTAAGAGACAAATTCAGATATATAGAGTTTAGCTATCCTTCGGTAATTACTTTATGAAATATTCGAGAAAATATGTAAAAATTGCTTTTTAACTAATTCAAATTTTTGTCGCTGAGCATATCAGTTCGTGTTGTTCTCGTTTATTTTTTTTTTTAATTAGGAAATTGTAATATGAAATTAGATTAATAATATTGCTGTTTCTTATAGGAAAATCTTGTGGAAAACCTGAAATATCTGATGATACAGATATAAAAGGTAGATCGTATTTATTTGGAGATAAAGTAGCAATAACCTGTCCAAGTGGTTCCACATACACACTGATCTGTAACAAAACTGGATCCTGGGACGGTGAGAGAGACAAAACTTGTTAAGAACTCGATGTTTCTTAAATAGTAAAAACGCTTCAGCAAATTTTGCACTTTATGTACTTAATTTTGTATTATCTTAAAAACAATTTAATAAAAATTTCCAAATAATTATTTATTTTCTTTAGGGGCTAGTAGAAATGTGTGTAGCATTAAGTAGCATTGTTTTATTATATAACAAATATTCTGGATACACAAATATACAGCAATTTTTTAACTTATATGAATTACGATCATATCTTATGTTCCATCTCTTAAAAAATGACAGTGACTCGATTAGACCAGTACTAATCGAGTAACGACGAGAAGTAGATCCACCAGGCTTGAGAATGGCAAGTGAGACCTTGCCGAAACGTCGCCAAAACAATGGTTTTCAAGAAAACCAGCATTTTACAACGCGGAGTCAAACCCGGAAAAATAGTGACAGCACATATAGCTCCCGCGGAAACCTCAAAACAAACATATATATATATATATATATATATATATATATATATATATATATATATATATATATATATATATATATATATATATATATATATATATTGAATAATTCGACAGTATACATCCCTGATTCAGACCTCCTATCTTTATGTCGTCTGTTGAATGATCCCCAACTATAACATCTACAGTTTGTTGCTCTGCTGTCTAGACCAAGTGAATTTAATATTTCCATCAGTTCGTCATGTTTTATTCTATCGAACGCTTTTTGTAATCAACAAAACACACATATCACAATTCTCGAGAGACACAAAGTGCGTCTCGAGTATCCAATGTATTCGTGAAGCCGAATTGTGTGTTTATCATGTATTCTTCACACTTTGTATATTTTCTTTTATGTAAAAGTTTTCAGAAGATGGTTCAGAAGGCATATTATTCGATAGTATTCATATTTTGCCGCTTCAGGAATAAGTGGTCCGGTATCGACATTTTTATTCTGTGTGACTGTGACACTCATCTTGTCTTCAAATGTTTTTGTCACATTTTATAGGTCTATGTTCATAGTCCATCTATGTTGTTTTTACATCTTCAATACATCATCATATAACGGGGGTCCTACGGCGATTGCCGCTTCCCGCATTTCAGCCTCCATCTTTTCCTATCTCTCCAATCTCCCTCTTCTAAGCCTCTAGATTGCATTGTTTTTGTCATTTCTCTTCTCCAGGAATTTGGTGGTCTTCCCCTTTTCCTTCTTTCTGGCGGAACATACATTAAGGCTTTCTTTGGCCACCGCTCCTCCTCCATTCTCATCACGTGACCATACCATTGTAATTGCCTTCCTTGTATTCTATCTGAAAGAGTATCTCTAATTCCTGTACGGTTTCGTATTTCCTCATTCCTGATTCTTTCCATTCTCGATACTCGACATGACCTTCTAAGATAATCCATTTCCACAACGTCTACTTTATCTCGTTCATTCTTTGTCATCGTCCAACATTCGGCACCATATGTGGTAATTGGTTCTACAATTGCTCTGTATACGCGAAGTTTGGTATGCATCTTTATTTTATTAGACCACAGTAATGAATTCAGTATTCGGATGCATTTTTTCCCTTGAGTTATTCGGTTTTGTACATACACCTTCAATACACTTGGATTAAAACAATTTTCAATTCACGTCTAATTTTCCGAGTTGTTGTATTTTGAATCTAGCAGGATAAACTTAAGAAGTAACAAGGTTTTATTCGAAAACTACCGACATTATAACTTATATACGGTTGAAGTACTGCCCGACATGGATTTGGGAATGGGGCTGTGCTACATCTTGTTGAAACTATATCGTATTAACTAAAACTTGTGGATTTGATTCGAAAAACTGACAATATCATTTAAAAAATGTTCAAGCCTATTTTCACATTATAGAAGCCTAAAATTAAATAATAAAACTAAAATTACTTTTGTATATAATTTTATTTTAAATTATCTATTTTTGTATATACAATGAATGCAACATCTGTTTAGACGGTCCTAAAAACAGAAAAAAGCGGATATTAGAACTTTCATGAATGAACTGACAGATATAATACAGATAAAGATATGTTTTATGATTTTTACTTGTAAATATTTTCACAACTATAAACCTTCTCCAATGATAACCATCAAGGGTCCTGGCACGTTTCTAAAATTTGCATAGACCTTGCGGTATACATCGGCAAATAATGAGACACGTCATTGTTAGAATCGAGAGGATGTATAGTTGTAAAAAAATCAAAGCCACAAAAACATTATATCTTGACCTGTCCTATATCTCTTATTATAAAAATCGGTTATGAATTCCTTGTACTTTTTTATTGCTTTTAACAAGCGGTTTTTTACATAAACCTTTTTCTTAAAAATCTTTGAGACACAGCTCTAAACGTGACAAAGTAAAACGACAGGAAATTTTGTACGAACCTCTCATTGGTTGCACAGTGGGTGAAGTATGCACGTGCCTCTCCCTTAACGAGAACAAGGAATTTTAAATAATTATCTTATTAGACATAATTGTTTGTGTAAATTGTTTGTTAACCCAATTACTACACAAACACACTTATTTAACCACTGGAAACACGAAAAAGAGAAGCAGTCTCAATATACAGTCCATTTTATCATAAGGTATCAATTTTTACGAGTAGTTTTCATTTCTTTTTTCCGAATACTTTCTCTTTCTAGACCCTTGGTTTGCACAGCGTGCCGAACTTTCACAAGACATGTCTCATTATGAGTACTGTATATATGTGATATATATGAAATATAAAAATACGTGTAGGAAAAAAGGCTCGCGTCATGTCGAAAAATGGGGCTAGGGAAGTATTAATGATCACATAGAGCATATGACATAAAAGAGGAGTGGAAGGAGATTATAATGACGTAGAAGAAACAAGAATTGATGATCAGATAATCGACGTAAAAGTCAGAAATATTTCGTCGTACGAAAAAAAGTTTTAAAGTGCTTCTTCGATATTACTGATTAGATAAAGGTAATAAAATACAGTGGAGATATTCCTCGCTAGCAATGATTTCATATATTATTATTTTTTGGCACATTATGCAGGTGTATGCATTACCTTCTTTCTCTTAATGGTAAAGTGTTACGGTGAGGACTCTTCGTTTTGAACAACAAACCGGTGTCTCCTAAAGCCTTATTGTATCCAATTTCAAACTCTTCTCCAGGCGCCTACAAAATAATTATTTATGAATAAATCTAATACAATATACAGTACGTACAACTATAACAGCAACAATAAAAGTAAGTGGTTATTTAAATACATTATTTGTGATGATAATTGTGTTGTGCCAATTGATTGTTTCGTATATTTACTCCCGTATACATTTCATTTTTTACTTCTTTAACTAATTAACCACCTTCTACAATGAAAATAAGAATTTCTTTATTTTATTCTTTAATTTTTTGTGTATTGACTTAAGATATTTGTAAAAAGTAAGTACTTAAATAAAAACAATAACTTTAATTCATGAAATGTGCCTCTTTTCCGCTACAATTTAAAATATCTCCAAAACTGTTAAGTATAGACATAGGAAATACTTTGAACAAATTAAACTATACTGACTTTAGTTTATGATGGTCATACAAAATACAGGGCAATGCATTTAAAAAATACTGAACAACTAATGCGAAATCCAAAGACGAATTACTTTAGCGTGGGCCGACTTTGGAAAACTGCGAGACATACTTAGGGTCAACATACCAATTAGCCTCAAAAGAAAAGTATTTGACCAATGCGTATTACCGGTCATGACCTATGGGGCGGAAACTATGACTCTAACCAAGACTAAGGCTTCGAAATTGAGAATGGCACAAAGACGAATGGAACTGTCTATGCTGGGAGTGACATTGCGGGACCGAATAAGAAATGAAGATCTGCAAAGAAGGACGAGTGTTGCTGATCTTGTGGAATGCATAGCGGAACTGAAATGGAACTATGCAGGCCATGTAGCGAAAATGCACGACTCACGACGGACCAGCAAAATTACAAATTGGAGGCCAAGAGCAGACAAATGTAGTAGAGGAAGGCCATCTACACGTTGGGCTGACGACATCAGGCGTATCACCAAAAATTGGCAACAAAAAGCACAAATCGTAAAAAATGGAGGAGTTTAAGCAGTGGACATGATAAATGAAGGCTGGATGATGATAATGAACAAATAATGAATTTGTATTAGATTTAAAGTATTAGGAAAATTAGGAGTACTAGAAAAATGAAATGTGACTGTCATTTAAAAACTATGACTACAACAGGTAGTTGCTTTTCTACCCTTTTTCAATTATACAGGACGTTGAACTTAATACGATTGTCTTGAAACGAGAGAAGAAGCGGATTTTAAATGTACAATCAAATAGAGAGTGTTTCATAAAAAAAACATTCATTTAACTTCGCTAGAAAAGACATACACAAAGGCACCTAGAAATCACCAGACGGACTTACAGTAAATATGATAGATCATGCTATTGTAGACTCAAAACACCAATCGAATATAATAAACGTCCGCACCAAAAGAAGAGCAAATGCGGATTCTGATCAGTAGATAGACAGTTTCCTGGCGCATCCCTTAAAATCGCAACCCCCGGCCGTAACTGCCAAACGGCTTACCGTAGGATGACAGGTGAGGTATCGTTGGAAAGGGGATGAAAAATAAGGTTGAACGCAGTATGTGGCGTGAGCATCCGAGCATGCCAAGAGGACATTATATTGTATCTTCGTTTCTATTGGTCCGATCATAACGTATGAGGGCTCGTTGGAAAGGGGAGGGGACAACGAATACGTTGAGGTAAAAAACAAAGATGGCGGCATTGCCAAATGGGCCTATAACGTATCTTCGTTGCTATTGGCCCGATTTTGACGTATGGGGTGTCAAATGAAAGCGGTGGCGACACAGAAACCAAATGTCAATTCTTCTTCTGTCAACTTTTAATATTAACTGTCAATTCTTCTTCTTTTCCGTGTAGTGCCTAACAGAACGTGACATTCGATGCAGGATGTGACATTTGACGTGACATTCGATGCAGCACGTTTTTTTTATTTAATATATTTCTGTATATAATTCCAAGTCTTTAATTAATAATGTTATACATATATGATATTTTAAAGGACACAAACAAATTTTACAATAATAATTACTGTTAGTTATAAGGCCTCTTTGCACGTCAGGTTGGCCGAGTAGTCAAAGGCGTTGGAGTTAGGCTCCGATCCCCAAGAGGGAGCGTGGGTTAAGCCATCTGGCATATTTTTATGGATGTTCAGGATGGACATTGTCATGTGCTTCACATGTTGACCTCTTGCCTTTTCAAAATCATCAATCTTGTCGCTGTTACATGTCTAACGGTGAACGTAGTGCATGCCTATCAGTAGACGTTGGCACGTCCTATCACGTTCTGCGTCGAATGTCACGTTCTGTTAAACACAATACGAAAAAGAAGAATTGACAGTTAATATTGAACGTGGACAGAAAAAGAATTAACAGTTGGCTTCTCTGTCGCCACCGCTTTCATTTGACACCCCATACGTCAAAATCAGGCCAATAGCACTAGCGCCCATTTGGCAATGCCGCCATCTTTGTTTTTTGCCTCAACGTATTCGTTGTCCCCTCCCCTTTCTAACGAGCGCTCGTACGTCATAATCGGACCAATAGAAACGAAAATATGACGTAATGTCCTTTTGGCATGCTTCGATGCGCACAGCACATACTGCGTTCAACCCCATTTTTCATCCCCTTTCCAATGATACCTCACACTTCATCGTACGTTAAGCCGTTTGGCAGTTACGACCGGAGGTTGCGATTTTAAGGAATGTGATTTAGGGTATGCGCCAAGAACCCTGTTGTCTGTCTACTCTGATCACTACTGGGTCGAAAGTAGGGTAAGAGCCAGCATTTTAAACATTTAAAAAAATAAATAGGTTCAGATGTAGAAGGACTCAAAAATACAAACAAAAATAGAGAATAAAAATATCAAACTAGAAAACAGACTAAAACATGAAAACATAAATGAAGAGTGGGAAGGGTGCAGAAATATGAAAGAAGCAGCTGAAGAATTACTAGGCACGGAAGGTGAACAAAGAAGAACAAGAACGAATGACTGTTTTTTAAAAGAATGTCAGATTATAACAGAAAGAAAAACAAAGCATATTTACTGATGCAATAGGGGCACAGAACCCAACAAGCAGAGGAGGAATATAAATAACTACGTAAGGAAGAAAATAAAATATACCGCAGAAAGAAGAGAGAAATATGAACAAAGAACTTCAAGAACTACAAGATCTAAGTAAGCCAATACAGACAAGAAAATTTTACCAAAAACTGAACAAAAGCAAAAACGAATTCAAACAAAAGAAGTGAAGAAATAAGGAGGGTAACACATTGACAGAACAGCAAGAAAAATCAAGATGGAATTCCTGAATGTGACCGAAAATATTTTAGATTATATTGATATATAGATTTTCGTTTGTAATACTCCATTTAACGTTTTTTTATATAAAAATATTGCTTTTAATTATATGCATTTCTTTATTTCTTTGCTGAAGTGTAGCTGGCAACATCGGCTACCACATCTGCTTTTCCTCCGCATAGATCAAGTTCACAGCTTAACTTACCTTAGCACTATAGTGTATTGTAATAAAAATATGATTACCTCAGCCATAGTCCTATGGTATTTATCGGCGTCCTCAGCATCGACAACCAGTTCGGGAACATTAAACGCAGGAATATTGCAATAACTCATAATTTCTTGATCTTTTTTATCGGCGTATCTAGAAATCAAAAATTAAAGTAAAGCAAAACAAAACAAATATGATCAAATTAATATGTTATAATTAAGATATTAAATTTAATTCAATAAAATCAATTCGAAGAAAAGGTTTAACTCTTAAGACAAGATCGAATTGGTGTTTTTTGGAATTTATTTAGCTATTATATACTGTTGTGTCGCCTCTAATTGTGGTCCTGTGTTTTAGCGCAGTCCAAAATTATCTTTCACCGTCAAATGTACTGCTCGTCGTCTCTTTTGATGCAGAGAATTTCTCGGCTCTCACGTAAGCGTAGCGTAAGGTTCCAGAACATTTAACTGTCCTTATATAAATCCTCTGAGGTGGCCTGTTATCATTAGTATTGACGAACTGTTTTGTACGTGATATCCGTGTAAATTGAAAGCGACAATTATTAAATATTAGAATCTATGATATTTGTTATTAAATGAGTTTTTTAAATATAAATAAAGTTAGTCAAACCACATTTGCTTCACTTATAGTTCAGTAGTCACTTATTTACTTTAATAAATATTTGACATATCTGCATAAATTTGTTAAAATACCATTTGTTGTATTTTATTGTAAATGGTTCTACCGTTGAAATAAATAAATAAATAAATAAAATAAATTGTTGATATACATATACAGTAATCTGATTACAGATGGAATTAGATGATAGTTGACTTTGTGAGTTAAAATTTTTGTAAGTATATACTGACTGGAAAATTATAAACAAAGAGGTGCTTCTTCCTTATAACAAGCCATCCTGCATGGAAAATATTTGGGAGAAAAGGTCCAGGAAAAAGAACATCCTAATTAAAGATCCTGGTTCAACACATCATCTGCGCAGCTTTTCCGCATTGCTGCAGACAAGATAAAGGTTGTCATGATTATTGCTAACATTCGTCACAGATAGGCACATCAATAAGAAAATCAAAAAGATTATGAAAGTGTTTTTTTTTTTGTGGGAAGATAGCTTCCCAGTACCAACAAAAGAGTTAACACTACACAGTTGCTGATTTTTTACCTGCAGAGTATTTTATAGAGATGTTGTAATGTCATTATTATACAGTTTCACCTCCTAAATAGTTATTAAAATTATATATTTAAAAATGTCAACATATTATAATGAATAATAACACTCATTCTCTTACTTATGTCGTAAGACTGCCCATTCTTCCTCTAATCTGTACACCCAATCCTTCATCTGTGTGTCCTGCTCATCAAATCTGTTGAAATCAATTCTTTCAATATCTTCTACAACAATTTCTACATCGCCTTCATCAGACCAATCATATACCAATAATTCAGCATGTTTACTGAAAAGTAAAAAAATTCTGTAGTTTTTAATGAAATAAATTATTCTTTGAATGCAACATACTATAACAAAAGAACTTAGATGTAACAAAATATTCACAGAAAACAAAAACAGATTTATGTCAATATAATTTGTTTACGTGAATATTTTAATGTAGTTTAAAAAATTAAAATATTTGTATGAAAGAAAGTAATAAATGTTTCTATTATAAAGAGTTTTATGAAGAATAATGATCTATTAAATATTTACCTGATCTCCTTCAAGTAATTTTGTTTGTATTGTTTCTCAATAACTCCCAAATATTCAGGAGTCAACACTGAAGAATCCTTTTCATAGCTGATGGCACGTTTCTTAATATTCTCTATAACTTTAGGTACAGGTTTATCCAAGTAAATAACTAAATGCGGTCTTAACAGTTCACCAATAGTATTATCACGGAGTTCGTAGTAAGTTTTACGAGCTATGAACATAAGACAAAACATTAAAACATATTGATGGTGATTTTATTTAATTATTATTACTAGTTAATACATACCAAGTTTGTGTATATAATTTTGACTAAACATGGCCTCAGTAAATACAAAGTCTGAATAGACACATCTGTCCAGAATGACTCCTTGGCCAGTACTCAATACATGTGCCAATGCATCAACATACTGGGAAAGTCTGAAACAGTTATGAATAATTGTAAAATTAAGAGCAAATTTTAGATACAATATATACTACTCAAGCATAACGTTAGGATCACTCTACAATTTGAAGTAATTTTGGAAATTGGTATTTTTTTCAGTTGTAAAGTGACTAATTTATAGCAAAAAGAAAGATTTATTGAAAGTAATTAAAAAAAATTATAAATGCATACACTCCCACTGAAGAAGCTGAAGAGGATATTAAGCATTCTTTCTATGATCTGTTCAAATGATGATGCGATAAAGTACCCAGACATGACCTCATTATTTTACTTGGGGATGGATCATTGATTTTTCTTTGTGAAATCCACACTGGTATCTGCCTATCTGATGAAATATGCACTCTTCACCTTTAAACCCCATTTTAATGTTTGTCAATAGGACATTCTAATCAAAAGATATTGAATTTTTACCATCGAGTTAATACAAAATCTTATCAGCTATTATGATTTGCTTATGATGTACAAAAAAGAAAAATGAAAACCACTGAAAATACTGCCTTGATATTCTACAATTTATACACTCACTATTCAATTTCTGATATGAATTTGAAGTTTATGTTATTAAAATATTATTTTTGAAAGTATTTTCAAATTAATCATAATTCTTTTTTAATTTTTTTTAAATTTAACCACTTAAAAGGTCAAATTTGCAGCTTTTTATTTTACAATTAATTTTTGATAGTTTTATATACTAAAGTATTCGATAAGAACAAATATATTTCTGTTAGAAACAGAAATTAACATCTTGGAAGAATAAACAATAAAGGTAAATCAATTCACATCATGGTAGAGGTATATTTTATAATTAAACTTACTTTACTTGGTACTGTTGCATCTGGAACCTAAGAGTATGCCTATGTTTAGGATTCTTCAAGAAATCCATAACATCCCAACTCCTGCAGCTTTCAGGTATCTCAGAATCAAGCTTTCTTAAATCAAAGCCATAGCTATTAATATATTCCATATCCAAATTAGCCTCAGGTAAATATAACATTTCAAATTCTGCTGCTAGTTGTTTTGCAAGCTTTGATTTTCCTGCTGCTGGTGGACCCTCTACAACTATTATCTAAAATATTAAAATTATTGTAACTATCTTAAACGAAATTTAGGTACATAAAAAAAATAGGCAAATTTAATATTGATACAACTGTGGTCAATTTATTACATTTTTCTCTTCAAGAGTTACAAAAGAATGTTGCCTACATTTGAATACTAACCTTAGAATTTTCATCTAATCTCGCAGTTGTCTTATCATACAAATAATGAAATAAATTGAATCCTTTCTCTTGATACGGCCATGGGGCTGGTTTAGGAGATCGCTGCTCTTCACCACTTCTTGTAGTCTTACTAGAAATTGCTCGAATTAAAGTTACATTTTGAGTTTTGTTTAACACATTACATAAGCCTTGATTAACTCTGCTAAAACCGACTCTTACAAAAGTAGACATATTGAGTGTCTTAAGAAAAATACATATACTTTTTAAAACACTGCCTTCTCTCTATTTTATGTAACTTTAATAACCCCTTTCCAGCTGTCGCAACTGACAGTGACAAATGACAAAATGGTTAAAATTGGTTTAGATGTACCCTTCAGATAGGCAGCTATTATTACACTACTTGAAAATTTCCCAAATTTTCAATGTCGAATCTTGATAAAATTCTTTTCTTCTACTGTATTACGTGTTGTTGCAATATTCTTTCATTCTGCTGTGTCTGTTCGTTCAGTGATATTTCACGAGGTCTTCCGCATGTTGTTTTCTTGAGGTTCCAAGGTCCAAGTACAGCTTTGAATTATTTTCACAGCTCGATTATCCAGCATTTTTTCTATGTAACCAATCCAATCTAATATTTTTTGTAACTTTAAAAATGTAATAACGTCTGCATTAATTGATCCAATTATCTTTCTAAGTCTTTTGTGTTCAAAGATTCTTAGTTGATTTTCATAAACGTTTTGTAAATGTATAAAAGCACTTATTAGCGCTATAAATATGCGTATCTATTTATATTTCTTCAGTGACGTTCTTCCTATCTTTTTTTTTTGAGCTCAGGTACTCAGCTAGATTACGTTTATTAGGTTCTCAGGTCGGATTTTAAGCACATATTTTCTTTTCTTTTCGTTAACATTTAAGCAAAGTTTAGCAGGTTCTTGTTTAAGGTCTATATTATTTTGGGCTCATTATGGCAATATCATCCGAAAATGCGTATATTTGAAAAGATTTGAAAAGTATATTGATACAGACGGTGATTACTAATATTTTAAAAAGTACTGTTAACTGATCATCTTTTATTGGCACCACTTGAAACCATTCAAAACCATTTGTATAATTTTTAACCAGATTTTTAATTATATATGGACAGATAAATTCTTGGATGCCCAATGTATCCCCAAGACCCAATACAACTGCCCCACTCAGAAATTGGCAAAACATCTCACCGTACCCCACAAACCATTAGCCGAAAACGCCTGGTTCTTTGTCAAAAATTCTTTCTATTTCATTGATCTTCCGAAGAACATTTCTATTTCACCCTCAAATATACTAGTTAGTGACATTTTTTCTTTATTCAGTAACTCAGTAATTTTCATGTTTATTCAAAGAAAAACGTTTATCCAAAGAGTAATTGGAATCATTAGTATGTTCTTAAAAGTTTTCCCAGGTTTCTTTAGACCTTCATTTCTATGTAATGATTTGTTTAGTCTATTAATTTTCCACTTGGGCGAAAAGACTGGATAACATCAGGTAAACGAGTGATAGAAAGACTGAATGTACAATAGGAGGAAAATTAAGTGTAAGACAACAATTAGAAAGAAAATGATAGGAAATATGAATACACTACGTATTAATACCAACGATAGATGGTACATAAAATAGGGTAAAGTGAAAACAGGTACAGCTTTAATGGGGCTAAATGATTACATTAGAAGTTGTACTAAACGGTGTGCAGAATTTTAAGTGGTATTATGAGGTCGAATTTCTAAAATAGAGAAAATTCTTAAAATAAAACATATATTTATACAAATTTTAAAAAAGTACATAAATAATTTATATGGCCTTACGTCTATCAAGTATATTAAATTATCAATCTTCAGTTTTACTTCGTTTGACAGGGGGGCTATCAGATTCGGAATTTGTCCTGCTACGTTTTGTCACGTCTGTGACATTGTCACCATCATCTAGTGAATTTTCATTAATAATTAACCGTTCCATATCACTATCTTCACTGTCGGAGACTAATTTGGGTCGAGATGGTTTATGTTGCTTTGGCATCTCATCTTCGCTGCCGTCAGAATTAGAATTAATATTTGAATTTGATTTATTATTGTCTGTTACAGGTAAATCTTTCTCGGCCTCACTGTCATCATCCGAGGAAGATATAATTCGAGTTCGCCTGACAGTTGTAGATGGAGACTCCTGAGAACTATCGTTTTGATTTTGCGTATTATCTTCCGGTAAGTTATTATCTAGACCTGTTGTAATCAATTCATAGTGATCCTTTAAAGTATTAAGCTTAATGTGACTGGGTATCCTCCAATAGCTTTCTTGTTCATCAAACGGCGCTGAAAATCCGAAAGATCTTAGCAATTTTTGGAAATCTTCAGTCTCTAGAGCACTTTCCACATCTTCATCCAAAGGTACCAAAGGAATTCCTTCATGGTCCTCTTCAAAATCATCAATAACATCAAAGATGCTTTCTTTTAACCAAGTTAAAGCATTTTCTCTTCCTGCAGTTATATTTTCTTTAAGTAGTTTTATAATCGCTTCCTTTCCAGCAGTAACTGTATGAGGTCTTCGTTTTTTAGACGTATTTTTCGATTTATTTTTTAACAGGAACTCGCTTTGATGTGCTAGAGGCATCAGAATCGCTACTTAAGAAACCATCGGGAACTTCCTTTTTGTTGCTTTTAGTCTTGCTTTTCTTTTTCAAATCGTGTTTATCTTGAATTAATCCCAATGTTAACATCTTATCTATAATTTTATTTTTAGGCCTAGGATAGCTTAATCCACTTACTATATATTTCAGTACATCTGGAGAATCTTTGAATTGAGAATATAATTCACGTAACTGTGTCTCCTCTTCTGCAGTCCAGTACGGAGAATTATTACGTCGACTTTTACCCTGTTTTGAATAATTTTCCAAGATATCCAACTCTTTTAATTTTTTCAGTACCATTCTTCTTGATCTAGTTTGGTTAACTAAGTTACTTAAAATCCAATCAACGACATCCTCTTCAATTTGCTTATCTTGATGTTCTTTGAATAATACTCTCAACTCATTTTCTTCTTCTTCAGTCCACATTTTGCCAAGCGCTGCACTCGACTTTTCAGTAGTACCATACCCATGTTCAATTTCATATGCATCTTTCTTATGTTTCCAAAAGAGAACTTCAACAAACACTTTGTCGTTTGTTTGAGTTGTTTTAAAAAACTCCCTTAGTATGTATATCGCAAACTTTACCAACTCTTTATATTGAGGTAAATTCTTCAAAGAAAATATTCTCTGGAACGTTCTAAATAGACTGAGTTGAAACATCATAACATAGCATTTACAATCAAAAGCTATTCTATGCATTAATTTCAATATAGCATGATTTGTATTAACCGAATTAGTTTCAAAAGATTTCAATGCATAAGCAGCAGCTCTTACAATTTTTGGATGCAACAACCGACAAAGGAAGTCATTAAAATTAAAATTAACTTCCTTTTCTCGAGGCCTGGATGGTTCATCTGATTCCTCTTCATCTTCTTCCTCCTCATCGTAACTATCAGCATAAGAGGTATTTTCTATATGATTATCACCAAGATCGGCATAGAAAACATCTCTTAAAGCAAGAAACTCCTCTTCAATTGTCATGTTATCATTTCCGAAGGAATTATTTTCTGGCCAAACTTCTCTAGCAGCCCTCATCAAGCCTATGGCACTTTCATATTCGGAATGCCTCAATTTGTTTTGAATTTTTTTCATCGCCATACCTTTTTGGTCATCAATAGGTATGTCTAAGGTGGCATCAAATGGAGCATCTGTAAGAAACTCCCCACCAGATTCTATAATTGCTGACAACTCCGGACTCACTTTATCCCACATTTCATCCAAGTTTAGTTCAGTTGGACCATTTGAACTGGTATTTTTAGTTCGCTTCTTCTTCTTTCCTTTTGTTTTTTGTTTCACTACAATTAAACCTTCAGATTTGCAGTACATCTCAAACATTTTTACAAATAAATGCTGAGTTTCCATTAAGTCTCTTAAATAGAGATCAGTCATTTTTAATTCATCATACATTATTAATAAAGTTACTATAAACTCTCTGTACTCTGGTAGGTAAAAAATATTACTTTTGATAACTTTGGACGATTCATTAACCACCTTATCGGAAGACTTATCCATAACAAAAAGTGTTGATAATAGTTCTTTATAGCTTAACAATGCTGTGTGTAGTCTTGTTGACCAGATTAATAATTTCTTTTTGTCAGTTTTCATGAGATCTAAATAATTTTCACTTTGTTGTTGAACATAATGGAAAGTTTGTACAGACAAGGTTTCACTGACAAGTTTTACTTCAAATTTGTAATATCTATTAAAAGATATGAAAAAACTTAAGGCCCAGAGATAATATGACTCATCATGATTTTCTCCACCACTTCTTACTAAAACGCCCTTTACATACTGCATCATATTGTTGTAAGCACCATTCAGATACTCTATACAAAATTCTTTTAAAAATAGTCTTATTGTAAAAGCTGATCTTCTCTCAATTTTATTATCAACCAGAGGTGCTCTATTCCTAGGAACTTTCTTCTGTCTTTTGTTGGTATCAAAATTTAACGAGTCTAATTTATTAAGAGGTCTATGAGAAATTAAATCATTATCTGTAATACTTTTCATGGATTTAACAACAAAAGTCCCTCCAAATCTGGAATGTCTGGAGCCCGTATACTTTTTAGCTTTATTTTGCTTTATATTTTGTTCAGTGTGCCTTATATTAACTAACTCAGCCTCATCTCTGATTTTTTCACCTTGACTTCGCTGTAAAGCTGCACTGGCTAGTTCACTAGGCTTTTGTCCTTTCAACATAAAAAACATAATTTCTAATATATACATATAATAACCTTGCTCTGCAGGATTTGTAGTAATATATAAAATAATATCCAATAAACCAGAGTGGTGAAGTGCCCATAACACTTGATCGTGAATACTAGCGTCATTGTCAGGTCTTTTCTCCATCATATCAGCAGGAACAAACATAATATTTCTTATAAGAACTAAAACTCGTTCTATCTTAACACCATTCTCATCCCCTCTATCAGTGTAATCAACGTCGAGGATTTTACTGAGATGTGTACTAAAAACAGCCCATACACCTTCATCCACAAAAGCTTCTTTGTATGACTTCAAGTGGTCTTCCAAGTCTAGGTAGTGATTTCGGAGAACTGAATCTGTTGGTATCTCAAAATTAAACAGTAACAAAGGAGGAGTGGTTAAATTCATTATGAGTCGTAACAGAACATCAAATAGATCACTTTCTTCATGATAACTTTTTAATAGAGGTAAGAGATCAGTTGTTAAAACGTTTGTGTCACCTAGTTGCCTTCTAATAGTGTGGATGTCATCATCTCTCCTCAGATAACGAATAAGATCTTTGACTGTTTCCAGAGTGTTCGTATCAGCATAATATTTATTCGTTTTTTCATCAAAATATCCCAATGCATTGCAAGTGGCAGATATTTCCGCAGATAATAAAGATGACATCTGAAAAAAAAAAGTTAATCTATATTACAAAATAAATTTAAATTAGTAAGAAATATGTTTGCTTAAGAAGGGTATGTAAGCGTAAGAAGATTATATCCGAAAACACTAAATAAAAAGCTACAAGAAAACTATAACCAATGTTCCAATGGTTTTTAGCAAATCATCTTTCTCTCAAGAACTCAAAATCACAAACAGTGAACTTCACTTCAAGACATAATACCATTGCACATCCCATTTTAACCAATTCTAACACAAGCATAGGCAGTGTACCAGTAGCAAAACTGGGGAGCAGTTTATGAAAAAAAGATGAAAAATGAAAAGAATACATACAAGAAACACCTTAATAAATGCCAAAAAAGAAATGTATAGCAACACAACAATTAAAATAAAATTGGAAAACAAAATAACAAAAGGATTTTAGGCAAGTAAAGGCCTTAACAAGGGTCGCTCTTTGTCCCATACTTTATTAAATATATATATATATATATATATATATATATATATATATATATATATATATATATATATATATATATATATGGAATAAACTGAAAGAAAAAATGTCACAGGATAGGGATTCTGAAAAACATATAAGTGTTACAGCCTTGTAACATATCGCCAAAACATCTTAATACAGTCCTAATATATTTCTTTACCAATAATATGTCCAAGTGCAATGGTTCCTCCAATTTATTTAAATGTATTTACTACAAAAAAAAGGGTCGAAAAATAGTAAGTCTCATATATCTTTTTACTTGTTTTCAATCTACACCTGTAACTCCAGACTACTTTTTATATACAATTGAATTGACATTTAATGTAAGTCTATCTCGATAAAAAACTGAATCGCCCCAAAAACAAGTAATTTCAGCTGAAGCTTGGAAACTTGATATGGCAACTGTGCATAGGTGCACAGGTGTCAGTCCTAAAAGGTTTTTTATTACCTTTTAATATAATAATGTAAGCCATAATCCATTCACTTGTATTTTTTTATCCTTCTAAAAGGTTTATATAAAACAGTTGATTATAAAAAGGTTTTATTGCTTTGATTTTACAAAAGTATGTTAACAAAAATATGTTAATGCCAATAAATTACAGATTTATCAACCAAGATTAACACAGCAAAGCACACAAATATGTTGTTCAAATGGGAAATACTACAGAAATAAATTCACAACTGGAACATATTTCAGGGTGCATACATCACAATCAAACACAGTGCAAGAAATAGAAGTTTTTCGTGGCCCAACAAATTTAATGGAAACAAAAAAATTTGTAATAAATGGTTTAAATTATATTGAACTTTTATATACTCATTCATAATTTTAATCTTTTTTGTCATTGCACTCAACCATCAAAGCATCATGTTTTTAACAGCCCAATATTCAGTTTTGTACATCATAACTGGTCTTACCACAGTTTTATAGAATTTTTCTTCCAGTTTCATTAAAATCTTTCTGTCACATAATACACCACTCACATCCACTTCATCCATCATACTATGATTATTATCCTACTCTAATTATTATCATTTAATTAAACCATTGATTACTCAGAATATAAGCTGAGCCCACATAAGGATAAAGGCAAAGAGAATCTTCTTGAATTCTCAATTATTAGAAACTTTCTCTTTATTCTATGTTTTGGCTATGAGTGCATGCATATGTACTGCTAGGTGTTTGTCACCTAATTTTAATGGTTCAGAGAGAAGATCATCAAATCCTGGCAGCTGTTGTATCTTTGTGCCTGTATTGCTTAGTTAACCTTTTCAATAATCGGGGTTCTTATTTCTTCATCCCTGTCCAAACTTGTTAGGGATGTATACCCTTGTTCGCTTTTGCATATCTGCCCTCTATAATTCCTCAAATGTTGTTCTTCTTTCTCTAGTTCTCCTTTTCATATATCTCTTGTGTGTTTTGTTTCCTTTTTGTATGGCCTACTTACATTTTTGATTGTATCATTATGCTCTTTTTTTTATTTTTGCCTATAATCTGTCACTGCACGAAATACTTGTGACTTTTTACAAAAACAATTTACAAATGATCAAGCTATGGAAATTATTACAATACTCTGTTTACTCATATAGTATCAACAAAAAAATGTTAAGAAAATCAAAAAACAAAATTTAAAATATGAAAAAAATAGTATCTCTAACTCCTCTAGAGAAACATAATTAAAAGGAATATTAATGAAACTGAGAATTCAGGCGAAAGTGAATATCCATATATACAATTTTATGATTCGTGCGAGCTATAAATCAAGTAGTCATAATTACCGATAATACATTTATCATTATTGTAGTTCTTTACATTTCTTCAGAAGTTCTACATCTATTTTTGTTAATACATCATAGTATACCTACTCGACAAGAATAATATATTCCATTACATAAACTTAATTTTTCTTTGGAAATCGAGTCTGTTGAATTAATGGCAAGTTTTACTTGATATATTTGCAAACAATTAAAACAATTGAGAATAACTATACAATAGTACACACAATAGTATATAATACAACTATACAAAAAATTTTCAAACTTACAATTAAACAGCAACAAAATATATCAACTTCACATATATCATTGGAATATAAGATTATTTCGATCACTTTTATACATCCAAAATATTGTTTACCACTTTTAGGTTAGGCGGGAAAAATGACAGAATTTACAAATTTTTATCACAGAACAACTAATTATTGTCTTACTATGGATGAGTGGCGGTGCGTGGTGAGTTGTCTACGAACTACATTAAAGCTAAAAGAATGAAACATTTAAAAATCTGTAAAATGCATCGAGTGTCGATGGTAAAATTTGAACACTGTTGTTGTGTTCTTTTAGCTTTAATATAGTTCATAGACAACTCACCACGCACCGTCACTCATCCTTTACAGTGCGAATTTAAAACAAATTTTAATCCCTTTCCAAAACTATGACACCGTCAATATGTGCAGTATTTTGAGGGTGTAAAATACCCTTTAGCGTTTATGTCTGCTGTCATTTCCTTTCTAGGACCTCTTTCCTTTTTATTATTCTAGTAGCAGTTCTTGTTAATTTGTAGCAATTATTTGTTTATTACTCTCTCATAATCTTTCTTCTTCTAGTAACTGACAGGAATGTAGAGCGACAATATAAGCGTGTTTGCTTCTCTTTATTTTTAACTATATGCATTTTGGTTTAGTCTGACATTTTTTTAAATCTTTCTTGAACCAATCTTCTTATAGGTAGAGTTTTCCTCCTCCCTCGACAAAGGACCAGGTGTTTCCCTTTATTCCTCCCCTTTTCAGTAGCAAATTCTGCCATTTTGATTAGTAGGTACATTTCAATTCCCCATTTTTTTCTAAATATACCCCCATCCCAGATCTATAGACTTTAATCCCAAACTTCCCATCCAGACACGTATCAACACGACACGTTACAATATTAATGCTTCTGACTGTGAAATAATCCCTCTCCAAGTTCTGCATGTATGGGGATATTTCCATTTCTTATGGCGTCTCTGAGAGACCTGCCTTTTTTGAACCCATACTGGTGGTCCAACAGGCCTCGCTTTTCTTCTATTTCTTTTTCGAGCCTTTCAAATAGCTTGCCTAGTGTATTTAGCAATCATATTGGCCTGAAAACATATCCAATTCTTCAATTTCTTCCCAGATTTATGGATGAGGATAATGTTTGCTGCTTTTCAAATTTCCGTCTTCTAAGGTCATCCCATATGTTTTCCCCCATTCAGCTTTTTCCTTAATAATAGTCTTTATTATTTCCGGCGCAATTCTGTTAGGTCCAGCTGCTTACCTTGTCTTTAGTACCTTTCCTGCTTCCGTTGTGAAGCCATTTGTTGGTGCCTCAGATCTGCTAGATGCTTTCGAGTAACATCTATCCCTCAGACCAGAGGTCCTTTTGTTGGATTATGTTGCTCTCCGAGCGTAATCATCGTTTTAACACCCTTGTTGAATAAATAAGTATTATAGGATGGTCTGAAAGATGACTTACATTGATAATTAATAATTCTCACATTTAAAGAAAAACACTACTTGGGGATTATTTTAAAACTTTATTACTAATAATTGCTTATACAATTTTAATCTGTAAGGTTTGTGACAAAATGTTGAGAAACTATGATCGTTATAATAATATAATTTTTGAATAATACTTTGGTGAACGCTTGTTTCGCAGTTGAGATCATAAGACTCTGCTTCCACATTCTTTTGGCAAGCGTTGTTTCCATAATTCTTCCGATTAGAATCTCTTCTCTTCTTCCTTATTTTTTTACAATATACACGCCATCACCAAGTATCTTGATTATCTAATTAAAAAAGCTCCTCTAGATCGTAAAAAATATTCATTATGGATTATCAAAAATTTTAATTTTGTTGCATTAAAGTTAATTATCAAGTGTGCCATTTCATATAGGTATTTGGAAAATATTTTAAAACAAATTTCACACTTTTAACAAAGAATATATACGAGAAGAATCTTTCTCTGTCATTTTTTAGCGTCGGCAAAGGTTATACAAAAAACAATGAGAAGTTGATCACGATTTTAGTTCCTTATTTGTACCACTAGAGAGCGGTCATGCCAGCGCTATTACTGCTTCTAAAATAAGAAAGAGTGGGGCAACACTTTTTTTTAGATATTTTTATATATAGATGCCGCGTGGCCGTAGAATAACATTAAATTTTTGCGTTTCATAAAATTTTTTAAAGAAAAAATATATAAAATTATTTAAATTTTTAATAAATGAATCTTTTTAGAAAAAATATTATGACTTAAATTTTTAATTGAAATATGTACAAATCTACAAATATAATTAAAACTCTCTTCTTATAAACTATAAATAAAATTAATTAAAGTCAATTTGCGAGAGAGAAAGCTCAAAAATTGTAAGGTGTTTCGACCAAAAACCAATTTCTGATCTTGTTAGTACGCTAGAGTTGCTTTTTAGCGCATACACCGAAGAATTATTTTTTACAATTCTGAAGAATAATTTCTGATTTTTAAGTTAAAAAAATAAATAAGTAAGTCTCAAATAAAGCCTCACTAGAGCTCAACAAGCTCTAGTGAGGCGTTATCAAGAAGATCAAGATGAGAAAAAAGGCAAAAATGGTTGCTGGGACATGGACCATAGCAAATCCTACGAAAACCAAATCAGCAACACCGGAGGATAAAGAGACTTCGGGAGAATACCATCATCCCCTCGTAACAGAGTTGCTAAGAAACTAAGGGGCTCTAACGAGCAGACCAGGTCATAAAGCACCGTGGCAAATGTATTCATAATGATGGCAGCAAACAGACAACATCCTGATACTCAACTAGATCGGGCTCAAGCAAATTTGATCATTAACAAAGTGGAGGCTCCTATTGGAGGTCAAAATGAACTTCTGCAGTTCCATAAAACATCGTTTAGCGAAGGGACCCTGTGGGTGAACTGTGTTAACGAGTATACAAAAAATGGACGACTGAAATGCTAAAGACTATTGCGGCCTGTGGAAGAGATCAAACTTAAATATAATTGATCCAAATAATATGCCCAAGCGCCCCATGGTCCTCGAGAAAGAGCTTGATGAAGAAACCATCAGGATCCGTCTAAAGAAGCAAAATCAAGACCTTAACACAGAAGACTGGTTGTGATCTCTATTACACACTGAACGACAGTAAAGATAAAGGTCGCAGAGGGAGGAGTTATGAAGGAGATAGTTCTCAGATCAGCATACCTCCCATATGATGATCCCGAACAACCATCAAGGCAGTTGGAACAGTTAGTGAGAGATTGCATGAAAACTGCAATTAATCATTGGCTATGATACGAATGCGTACCATCTGACCTGGGGCAGTACAAACACCAAACTGGTAAAAAATGGCATGCCAATTTATACATAAAATTAATTTTAATTTTAATTAATGTCATCAGTTTATTTTCAATTAAGTATAAATCAGTTTAAGACTATATTATAATAATTTCACCAATATTTATTCATTGTGAAAATTATGTTTTACTAGTAGTTATTTTAAAAGAAGATTAAATAGTACCCATACAGCGTAAAAACTTTCACATAGACTATTAAAAGTTACTGTTAAAGGTTTCATTGCATGGTTTTTTGAACAGGAGAATTATTGTTCAATGAAATAATTTCGAAAATAGTCTAAAAAGTTTATAGAAAAGTCCTGAGAAAATGAAATTTTTAGTTGAATATTGAATAATTAAATAAAACGAGGGGTTCGAATTTATATAAATATATTTATTTATAAGTTTCCAGCACGATTATCTCTTATCAACTAAACTCACTCATAACATCGTTACATATATATACCAAAAAGTATTATTCTCGAATCTTCTGGGGTAGTACCACCTCTAATTCGTTATTTAATATAACAAAAATAAAGATTTTATTGTGTAAAAAAAACAAAAAAAAGACAGTTTGCAAATCAATGGTGTCGAAATTTGATTAGGCGTGGATGCATAAGTTAATAAATAGCTACGGTCGTACTCCTTTCCCACTTCCCCCTAACTACATCTTTCATGATGGTTTTAAGCCGATGGCCCCGGTGTGAGTTTATCGGCCACAGTCGCCCTCTTAAGGATTGTTTTGAAGTATAATAACCGTAACCAAATCGCCCATTTGAACTGTTCTTCTATATTCTTTGCTTTTAAGATCAATATCCAGTGTGCACTATTAGACACCTTTTAAAACTACTTAATTCAATAGTATTAGGCAACATTAACTTTTTCTGCAGTGTGTATTCTCAAATGACTTTTCAAACTACTTGTTTCTCTAAACTGCTTAAAACAAATTTCACACTTGTAAGGCTTTTCTCCAGTGTGCAATCTCATATGTCGTTTCAAATCGTGTGCTCTAGTAAACGTGTTAAAACAAATTTCGCATTTGTAAGAAGTTTCTCTAGTGTGTACACACAAATAGCTTTTCAAATCGCATGTTTGAGAAAATTGCTCAAAACAAAGTTCACACTTGTGTGGGTTTTCTCCAGTATGAACTCTCAAATGTTTTCTCAAAGTACTTGTTTCTATAAACTGCTTAAAACAAATTTTACACTTGTAAGGCTTTTCTCCAGTGTGTAATCTCATATGTCGTTTCAAATCGTATGCTCTACTTAAGTGCTTAAAACAGATTTCGCACTTGTAAGGTTTTTCTCCAGTGTGCACACTCGAATGACTTTTCAAATCACATACTTGATTAAACTGTTTAAAACAAATTTCGCACTTGTAAGGCTTTTCTCCAGTGTGTACACTCATATGCCTTTTCAAATCGGATTTTCGACCAAACTCCTTAAAACAAATTTCGCACTGGTAAGGTTTTTCTCCAGTATGCAATACCATATGTCGTTTCAAATGAGTTGCTCTAGTAAACTTGTTACAACAAATTTCGCACTTGTAAGGCTTTTTTCCAGTGTGTACTGTCAAATGACTTTTCAAATCGTATTCTCGAGTAAACTGCTTAAAACAAATTCCGCACTTGTAAAGATTTTCCCCAGTGTGCAAACTCACATGCCTTTTCAAATCATATCTTCGAGTAAACTGCTTCAAACAAATTTCACACTTGTAAGGCTTTTCTGCAGCATGTGTTTTTATATGTTCCTTCAAATGCTTTTCTTGACCAAAGCACTTACAACAAGTTTCACACTTGTAAGGTTTTTCCCCAGTGTGCACACTCAAATGATTTTTCATATAAGTTGCTGTAGCAAACTGCTTAAAACAAATTTCACACTTGTAAGGCTTTTCTCCAGTGTGCGTTATCATATGTCGTTTCAAAGAACCTGCATGGTAAAATTGCTTAAAACAAATTTTACATTTACAAATAGAATTTTTTGACTTTGTTTCTTCAGTATCGGCACTTATTTGTTGTTCTGTAGTGTATGGTAGTTCATTTTCCATGATTTCCATTCGGTTCTGAGAAAAACCTAAAATAAAAATGAAACTATAAAAATTTGTTTATGCAGTTAATGTTTTTAAGAAAAATAATCCAATGACTAGCATCAGCAATAAAGTGGTACCAAAAATTTACGCTAATTGAATGTGGAAAGGAAAAAATTGCCGTAGAGCAATGAAGATTACTAGAGATGAAAATAGTTCACTTTCTATATACCCTTGACCACCTTCTGCAAAACCTTCCTTCATTTTAGTTTTTAGTCCCATTGCTAATAAATACCAATTATATCAATTTTTTAACACTAATTTTGATAATTAATTAGCAAGAGGGTAGCAAAAAAATGCCCAATATTTTCCTTGATATTTTATTATTCAAAATATAAAACAATGTAACTTAACCTAAAATTAGCTGATGTATCGTTTACATAAATAATTACATACAAGTACATACAAGTGTAAAATTCAGAAAACGTACATCAGATTACAGTTCTCAAATCATAATGTTGTGTACCTAAAAACGGTATGATGTATCATGCTCTGCGTAAAATGGCCAATTCACAGCAGAAAATTACATAAAATGTTATTTTCGGTTCTGTCATATCCTGAAGATCTGTCAGCTAATAATTAACCTAACCACAGAATACACCACGCAACAAGAAGCGAAACGAAGGGCTTATTCGCAACGCAAATTTCTGTGAGAATCCGCCATGTTCTAAATAGTTTATATGTCAACCCATGATACTATGTTAGTCATCGTATCATGTGTCAACCTATAAAAACTGAAGTTTGTTTAATTGAAAAGTGTTGTTTCGTGTGTGTTGTTTAATAGTAAAAAAAGAATAATACTATTATACACATTTTTGTATATACATATAGGTACATATTTTAATACAATAAAAAAAAGTATAATATAATAATGAAAAAAGAATAATACTGTTATACATATTTTTTTATACACATATACATATTTGAACACCTTAAAAACTCGATAAAAAATAATAGAAATAGACTGATTTTCATCTCTATTTTGAAATAAACTCTCAAATTCAATCGATTTTTATCGTACTAAAATTCTTTCAGTACGTTAATTTGTTTGTTTAAAAAAGAAGTCGATATTTTTGACTTAGGACCTTTTTACTTATCAGTACAGAATTGATATATGGGTTATATTAAATTTTACAGAAAAATATACAATTCGTACAAAACAGATACAATCATAGATGGTCCAACTTTGATGCAATCTTGCAAAATTCAATCTCTGAACCCTGTGTTCTCTGGTAAGCAAGGGTTTTTTGGTCGACTCATATATCTCTGAGAGCACGTTGTCTCAAAAAACGATCATCAATTTGATTAGTACAACGTTTTCACCCTTGCCCTGGTCTTCGATGGTACGACCTTGTTTCATTATATCGCCTCACCTTGGGACTGATGCTGGAATGATGTCTTCCTAACAAACCTGCAACGTATCGCATTGAATATCCTTCATCTAGGAGAGTCGAAGGTCGCACTGCCTCCTCCATTGACAAATTTCTTTGGCGGGATTTTTTTTATTTTATTTTTATGCAAATGAACTTCCAAACATGCATGTGATGAAAAATATCACAATAAAAAGCTTGTTTTTATGAAAAGTTTAACTCACTTTTAGTCTAAAACGAAGATTAATACAAATTATTGTTAAAACAAGACTATTACATAACAACTGTCACTGTCAAACAAGGTCCATAGGCAACTTGTACAGTAAATTATCAATAAATAAAGATTATTGAGAAAAATATGAGCGGTGCGTTAATTTTGTCCAGGAGTTTATTATAAACATAAATCATGTATGTTACAAGTAATAACAAAAATGACACAACAAAACTAACAAAATAAAAGTATATTACAACCTGTTCTAGAAGTTTTGAAAACCCCTATGATAATATGAAGAAATGTTATTGCTGCAAATTTTGTGTTATAAAATAAAACTGTTTTTGATCAGTATATTTCATAATTATTAAGATATAATTTTATAATCAATATATTTATATATTGTTAAATAAAAAAAAATTGAAACCTGCATATAACAATTGCAAAAAGGTCAACACAAACAAATTTAAAATATATTACAAAGTGGTCCAAAAGTTGTCAAAACCCTTAGAAAATTAAAACATACGAGGGTGGATTGATATAAAACTAGCCTTTCATAGAAAAAACAAGTTTTTTGGAATTAAATCGATTTATTTCTCAACATAGTCCCTTTTTAGCTCGATACACTTAGTAAGACGATGTTCCAATTTTTTATCCCATCCGAATAGTACTTTTGCTCGAGCTCTTCAAAATAGGCCGAAGTTTCAGCGACGACTTCATCATTTGTTGAGGAAAAAATCGCTGTCGGCAAGATCTGGGGAATACGGTGGGTTTTCAACCAATTCATAGCCCAATTCGTGTAATTTTGACATGGCGACGGCCGATCGGTGAGCCGGTGCATTGTCTTGGTGGAAGAGCACTTTTTTGCGTTCCAAACTGGGGCGTTTTCGACGCAATTGGGCATCGAATCGATCCAATAATGCTGCGTAGTACTCACCATTGATTGTTTTTCCTTTTTCCAAGTAGTCGATGTGGATGATGAACTTCGCATCCCAGAAAACAGTCTCCACAACTTTGCCGGCCGAATGTGCACTCTTTGCCTTCTTCGGCGGCGCTTCGCCGCATTTGCGCCACTGTTTCGACTGTTCTTTGGTTTCCGGTGTGTAATAATGCACCCAGGTTTCATCAACGGTGATAAATCGGCGAAAAAAATCCTTCGGATCGCGTCGTATCATCGCCAAAAGCGTCTCCAAAGTGGTCACACGGTTTTGCATTTGATTGATTGTCAGCAAACGCGGCACCCATCGCGCGGATAGCTTTTTCATGTCCAAATGATGGTGAATGATGTATACGCGTTCGTAGGAAATGTTTAGGATCTCTATTAACTCTCGGAGCTTAATTCGACGATCTGTCATAATTATGTCATGGACTTTGTTGATAACTTCCGGCGTGATAACTTCATTTGGCCTCCCGCGACGCTCATCATTAAAAACACACGTACGACCACGAACAAATTCAGCTTTCCAAAATTTTACTGTTGCTAACGAAGGTGCAACCTCACCATAAACTTCGTCCAGGTCGGCTTTGATTTGCACATTCGTTTTAAACTTTTTGTGAAGGAACTTAATCACCCAACGATACTCGACTTTTTCCATTTCTCCAAAAACACAAAATTTGCTTACTTTTGATGACTGTAAAAACCAAACTAATTGTTTTTAAAACTTAAAATTTTGACAGACGTCATGTCATGAATGGCAAATGTCAACACCGAAACCAATTCGGTATCAAGTAGCGCCATCTATCAAAGGCTAGTTTAATATCAATATATCCTCGTACAAGTAAAGAATACAATTTCAAAATATAAAGCAAACCTAAAATATACTATAAAGTAAACCTACAAATATACCTAAAATATACTACTGCAAAGAACAAGGTTTGTAGCACAGACATTACAACTTTGAGTTGTATAGAAGTTTTGGGGAACCTGACGTAAAATTCATTAAGGCAGCATGCCTTGCATGGATAGAGCATTTCATCAGACAAGATGTAGGTGCAACAGTCAGAAAGGTTTTGGCAGAAGAGGGCTTATGGGACAATAAACCGAAGGAAGACCAGGTATCAAGACAATTTAGAGGATGATTTAAAATCTATTGCAGTTAGAACATAGAGACTAGTCATTAGACACAGGGGTGAATGGAGGATTGTTCTGAAGAAAACTGTGATGCCACAGATAAAGATAATAATGCAGTGTCACAGACTATCTACACATTGTCCCAAAAGTCCTTAAATCCGTCAAATGTTTGAAATATTTTAAAATATTCCAATTTTAATTTGGCCATTTTGTTTTTATTGCCTTTCGCAACTTCTTGCCTGATTGCCTTTAATTCTTCTACTATTTCCGATTGGCTCCTGCCCCAAACTTCACATGCCTCCTTTATGTTTGATGAGGAAAACCTTCTTTTTGATGAAGTTTTATCTCCTCTAGTTTTAGCTGGAGTTTGTTGACTTGTTCCTGTGAGATAAGAATTTTATGCTAACATTGTCAAATGTCTCTAGACAAAGTCAAATATATTTTAAAGTAGTGCAATAGAATAAAATATTTGTTTGTACCTGCTTCTGCAATTTCCTCCACCTCTACATTAACTGGCTGGCCTAGTTCAACTGGATATAAATCTGTAATCAAAATAAACAGTTAGTCTTTATCCTTCTACAAATAATTTTTGGTAGTACATACTTTGGTTGGTACTCTCCAATAGAACTCCAATAGACTGAAGTGGGAAATTGTATGTTTAAAAAAACATATAAAGTAACTCAGCTTTCTAATAAAACAATCTCTTACCAATTGGGGTTGAATGAAGTTGATGAAGATAGCCCTATTGTGCCCTATTTACTATTTAAACAATTTCATATTTTTCTTTATATTTTACTATTAAAAATGTAAAAAAATATTAATAAACCTAATCTAGCCTAACCCTGGTAAAAACACAGCAATTTTTTGTAAAAAGTAGGTAAGGATAAAATGTTAGAATTTTTTTTCATGCTAACAATGGCTAGAATTACCCTCCTTGAGCATAAGAAAATGTTGTGATCTCTGTCATTTCTTATCCTTTCATAGTTGCATTTTTTTTAAACAACAATTTTAAAAGGAAAAGACATAAACGTGAAAGTTGAGCTCCCAATAAAAAGCATTTTACATTAATCAGTAAGTGAATCAGAAATCATTGACATAAACTTCAGTTTCGTATATGCTCTACTCTCTTGTCTAGGTAACTAGTAACCAATTGGTAGGCTAAGTCCACAAAAATTGGACATTTTTGAGTACCCTCTAGTAATTAACAATTGAGTACAAACTAGTATTCAATTTTTGCTACTTGTCTTACCTGAGTTATCTTTTGATTCATTTTTGAAGTGTTCCAGATCTACTGATGTGGATAGCTGACACTCTATATCTTTTTGGTCATATTCAATAAACTTTTCCTTAACTTCAACTTTAAATTCCATAGCTAAAATATAAACTGAATAAATATATTTGAAATGTAGTACAATTGCAACAAAACATGTGGTACCAGCTATGCATATTTATTTGTTTCGTTCATTGGTTGATACACTGTTTATTGTTTACATCATGTTTACATGAACATGAATATTATCAGAAATCAGAGCGAGAGCGATGATTAGAGTATCATAAAATATTGTGTTAGAGTCAGAATATATGAAATGAAATGATTAATTTCTTAGACTAGGTATTAAGCTTATAGACACGCTGTAGCTGTATGCATGGTACAATGAACACATGTACTATGCGCTGTTTGCTATACCCCCGTTTGGAAGAGTGAAGCCAACATAACTTGTTTTGCGCAGCTATGCGTGACATCAGTATATGGCAGAAAATGTTAGAAACTAGACATTTTTACAGGTGTTTGCAAACTTTTTATAAGTTCCAATTTAATACTTTTCCAATATATTATTTTTTTAATTATAGTATTAACTTGCAGTGCATTTAATTGTATGTGGAGACACAAAAAGGGGACATATATTATTTGATGAGTAAGTAAATTCGTAAATTAAACTTTGAAAACCTACCAGAAATTTAGCACCTATTAATTTACTTTTCTCTTCTAAAGTGTTTTAAAACAGATACATATGAGAGTCTTATTTAATTTTTATTTTATAATTACGTTGAAAACTGAAGGATAAAGCAAATAAATTGTTTTAGATTTCCTAAAGATTCATCATTGCAAAAAAAAATGGATTATAGCAATGTGAAAAATCATGTTTTATGCTTTGATGGTTGATGAAATGTCTATACATCAGAAAATAGAATGAGATGGTGAAAAGTTTTTAGGGTAGGTTTAGCTTAGCATTTATTAGTAATTATAAAAAGTATCAACATATATTTTCTATTTACATAATAGAAAACTTTAATTATACAATTGTTGGTATGTTGACATGGGAAGTAACCCTCAAGTACAAACTGATTTATTATAATTAATAACATAATATATAGTCCCAGTACTACACAGTATTCATTGTTTATATGAAATTCAAGAGATTGCTGCTGTAATTACATTTATTAATTTATAAAAATACTTTTTCCAAAACTCAGTGTTTTTGTTAATTCTAGGGATGTTTAGAAAATTAAAATTGCCACTACTTAAATACTCTACATTACCATCATAATAATCCAAAGCAGGTTTTTGTATGTCAATGATTTATAGAAAATCATGCAACACTAATAACTGGGTGACAAATGTAATTTTATCAAAAGTAATGATACGGAGTAAAAAATGAAATCTTTTATTAGTTTAAGCAAAGTATAAGCTTTGGTATAAGTGTGCCAGCTTAATGTATTCAATTTATTTTATTAACTTACTCTCTTCCATTGCTTGTTTTTCTTCTAAAGGTATAAGTTGGGCTTCATTTTGTTTCATTTCCGTTTTTATATGGTATTCCTTTGAATCTAGATGATTGAATATATCATCTGTATATAACTGGTCCTTGGGTTCTTCTTTAATTTCAGTTTTAAAAGTATCAGGAAGAGCATCGCACGCCCCATTATTATACATTTCTATTTTAATCGACTCCCCCCTAACTTCCTGTTTTACTTCCATTTGATGAATGGAAAATATTTTAAACACTTTTACAAAATCTCTCTATAAACACCAGCGAGAGATATTTGCTTTGGTTGGGCGCAAAAGTATAGAGAAAATGCCGATGAAGTTGGCTATAAACGTCATGTCAAATTTGTGTTTGCGGTATTGCCATGTCCTTATTATGTATGTTTTATGCCTCAAATATGCTTTGAAACAGTACATTTTTATTATATTTTATGAAATCAGGTATTTTTAAAAAAATTTTAAATTTATATGAAACACGAACGAATGAATATTTGTTTCTTTTGATATTAGTTGCAGTTAGTTATTAGAAAAAAAAATTATAATTGGCCTTTGGTAGATTAGCAAATAAACTTGGCAATACTGTCAACATTTTGAAAACACTAGTTGCCAGATTGCAACAGATGTTTAGCAGATTTCAATGTTATGACTATTTTCTTATAATTTTGGGATGAAATGGTACCTGAATACCGTTTTGTTAATGTATTAGCTAGTTACTAGAACTTGTTCAGATCGTTACTACATTTAAATTGTGTGAATTTGTGTATTTTATATACAAAATTTAAATTAAAAATAATGCCTACAACAATTGTTGAACCAGAAAGGGTGTTAAATGTACAAGAAATGCGGGAAGAACGTTTTAATTTAAGCGATTTAAGTTTTATAAGTGCGTTTGACGCTTTAGTGTGGTGCGTAATTTGATTAAAAATCGCATCCTTAAATTAAAGTTAATTTAAATTATATTAAATTAAATTTAAATTAATTAAACTTCTTTTAAAAACTTTTAATATATTTGTGATATGGCAACACTGCCAAATTCAAATCTGTCCGTCATTTATAGCTAACTTCATCGGCACTTTCTCTATACTTTTGCCAAGTTTTATTAACATTGATTAGAATAAATTGTTTTGGATGTTTCCAATTAATTTTTTCAGTTCATTTGTTAGCTATGGAATTTAAAGTTGAAATTAAGGAAGAGTTTGTTGAATATAACCAAAAAGATATAGAGAGTCAGCTATCCACATCAATATATCTGGATCACTTCAAAAATGAACCAGAAGATAACTCAGGTAAGACAAGTTGCAAATATAGTGGGTGTTAGTTTGTACTCAATTGGTAATTACTAGAGGGTCCGCCTCAAAATGCCCAACTTTTTATGTATTTAGCTACCAGTTGGATACTAGATACGCACGAGAGTAGGGCATCTAATAAACTGAACTGTTCACAATGAATTCTGTTGCACTTACTGATTAATGTACATTTTTATTGGGTGCATTCATGTTTATGTATTTTCTTTCCAAGTATATCTTGCTTAAAAACCACCCCCCGTGTAACAACAAAACATGACAGGGAAGACAACCCTTTCTTATACTGAAGGAGGGTAAAACTAGCCAGCCAAAAAGAAAATATGATTTTTTTTTAATTGTAAATATTGTGGGCTTCCCAGACTGATTTTAGATTAGTTTATATTGTTTTACATTTACAGAATACAGTTTACATACATAAACAGAGTACCAAGGAAAATATTGGGCATTTTTTTGGGTATCCTCTTGATAAATAAATATCAAAATTAGTGTTAAAGCATTAGATATACAATTAGAGTTGCACAAGTTTGACTTGAATGTTTGAAATTGACTTAAGTTTGAATTGAAATTACGTCAATGCTTCTGACAAAAAACTCAAGTTAAATGGTTACAGGTTGAAAATTAAAACTGTCAAACTAGTTTGAAAGAGTGATGGATTCAACCGTTACTTGATGGAAATTTATTTTATCTAATACTTCATTTTATTCTAGACTATCTAGACCATAATTATTCTTTTAATGACAAATTTCAAATTCTTCACTTTCAAAATAAAGGCCTTAAGCTATATTAGAATCTATGGAAATTAACAAATTAAAAAATATAGACACAATTCTGAATGACCAACTTGAGACAAATAGTTCGCGCCCTCTCAACTTATTCAGTTAAAAGACTATAAAATGTAAATGCATACCACAAATACCTAGATCACCTGAGAAAGACACTCTCCCAAAACAGCTGTGGTAATAATAATATAAAATAAATTTTGTGGAAATGTTAAAAACAAAAGTTTCCAGTGTTTTATGGTTAGATAGTTTGAAAAAGTTTATTTAATAGATATACCTAAAATAGGTCAAATATTTATGTTAAATATAGTAAGTAGGTATAACAAATATACATTCATTTAAAACAAAAACAATACATTATTTTAAACATTTTTCGCCCTTACACCTACTATGTCTAAAAATGTAACAAACGACTTCTGTGTGGTGTAAACTCCTTTCGAGTTCTGACACCAGATTGGGCAGAGCGGCTTCACCTGATTTCTCTGCTTGATGGTTTTCAACGTGAACGAAGTCAGACTTATAGGCCTGTATGATTTTGGTAATAAACGCCATCCTCGCTCTTCTCCAAGCTTTGGAAATGTATCCCATATTGTGATGAGGGGACCCATAAATATTTCCAGTCATCTTGGAGTAGTCCAGGAAATATGACATTCGGTCCTGCAGTATTGTATGTTTTAAAAGTTGAAAGTTTCAATAGCTCATCTGACTTTGTGAGAACCAAAGATCATTTCAGAGGCTATCCAGTCACTTCTTATTGGGCTTAAGTTTACTTGATGTTTATTACCACTAGTCAATTGCGTCGACCCTGTTAAGTGAACATTTAAAAGATCGTCTACAGCCTCCTTCTCTGTGTTTGAATTCTTCTCACTTTGCAATGTAACTTCATTGTGTGTATTAATGTTATCTTCTTTAAGGATTCTCTTAACCCTGGTACTTTCAATGTTTACCAGGAACAGGGACTTTCCTTAGCAGATAGGATTGTCTTATAGGTTTTCAGTTTAGCCGTATATGCTTACCAATCACCTAATTTCTTCACCCCATTAAAGAGCCGTCTTGTTTTTTCTTTTGATCTAAATAGTTTTATTTCTTATCTTGTTTTATTATTGCAGCAGTTTATGCCAGTGGTCCTTCGATTTTCCCTCTAGCTCCTGAGCCGCAAAAAAGTGTATGAGAATACTGATAAACAGGATTTCGTAATCTTGGTTTTATTTATCGTAACAGTCATGATCTCTCACCTATTGTATTTAAATTATTGTATTGCTCTCTGGTACGCTCAGGTCTTGAATACTGCTCTGTTGTTTGGTCCCCATTTCATCAAGTATACATTGATGGATTGGAGAGCGTTCAGAGGAAGTTTCTAAGATCTTTAGCTTTTAAAGCACATATTAATATAAAAAATACTGAAAATTATTTCATAGATTATTCTATAATAATGTCTCAATTTAACATTGCTACATTGAAGAACCGCAGGTTGAGAGCTGATATGTTATTTTTGTTTAAAATTATAAACAACTTTATTAATTGTCCTTCGTTATAAGCCAATGTACACTTAAACACAATACATAGAACTCGACACACTGCACTCTTTTATATTCCTTTTCATAGGACTGATTATGCTCGTCATTTTCCCTTGTCGAGAATGCTGAGCTCTTGCAATGACCTCCTATTGGATCCTTTCTGTACAAACATTAATGCTTTCAAAAGGCAACTTAAGAATCTAATTATCAATCTAGATATGTGATATTTTTTTATATATATATTTTTTTTAACTTTTGTGATTTGATATAGGTACTGTTTTAATGTACAAATTTTAACTGTTTACTTGTTTCTTTTTTATTGTTTGATGTTTCTTGTACATGATCTTTACTTTTTACTATTTGTTGTATTTTATTGTAAATGGTTCTACCGTTGAAATAAATAAATAAATAAATTTAAGATGATTGCTCCAACTCATAAAATCTTGTCTTTTTTTTTGGCATACACTTTTAGTCATTCAGCTAGACTCAACATGGTAGAAAAGGTTGTCTGAGTTTATATTAAAATAAATATACAAAACAGTAAACAGGTAAACAGGGTCACTCTCTTCTCGCCTAGGCATTTTTTTTTAACATACAACACTAGGCCACGGTAAGAAAGGAATTTAAACAATTGGGTTAGAGACAAAGGTTACGTTATTAACTAATGTATAATTATTTACATGGTTATTTTACTATCTTTTAAAAGCATAACTAATAAATCATACACTGCTCTCGAGTCTAATGATAATAGGTACTGAAGGTTCCAAGGGGCTAATATATTGTGTTTATGTATTATTAATCTGGATGAAATTATAGTATTTCTGGGGCAACTGAAAAATATATGATCTAGGTTTCCTTCTTCTGTACAAAATTCACATTGATCATTATCTAAAACCTTAAGTTTAAATAAATGTTTGGGGTAACAAGCATGCCCAAATCTCAGTCTTATGATCATGGTAACATATTTTCTAGGTACATTAAAAAACTTATACCAAGGAGTTTTAGGAATATCTGTTTGAAGAGAAGTGTATCTATTTGGGCTAACAATGGAATATTCCTTCCAAATATTATTCCACCTTTGGTATAATCTTAATTTTAAAGAAGCCAGAAAGTCGCAAGCCGTGATTTTATACGAAGTTTCTCTACCAGACATAATACTTTCTCTTGCTAATTGGTCTACATGTTCGTTATTTTCCAAACCTATATGTGCTTTAATCCAAACAAAAAGTAGATTTTTGTCCCTTGTTACTAACTTTTGTTTGATATCCTTAATTTTGTAAATATAAGGGCAACTGTACGTATTTGGCCGTACGTAATCCCGGTTTCCCAATAGAGGTCAAAACTGATAAAGAATCTGATAATATCACTATATGGTCCGAGTTACTTTCTGTTGCATATTACATATATAATTTTTCATAATTATTCATAATTTCTATTACTTTCTATAATTATACTTTCCATAATTAATCTTGTCCTTAATCCCTCCATTTTGGTATTGCAGTAATCTTGGAGATTGAATTTGCCACCCGTATATAGACTTAAAATCTGCATTTGTAATTGACATTTGCACTAAGCATATTTTTATTAGTAGTTTATATACCAAATGAGAATTGAACGCGTCTCACAGTACAACTACTTGGGAACTATAATCAATGAGTCGTGGGACAATACCCAAGAGATTAAATGTCGCATCGGAAAGGCAAAAATTGCATTCTTAACTATGAGCTCTGTGTTCAAAACCTTACTCTAGAAACAAAAATAAGACCCCTTAAATTTTACGTGTACTCAGTGCTTCTGTACGGAGTAGAAACGTGGACATTGAAGGCGGAAACTCTATCAAAACTTTGAGCTTTTGAGCTATGGTTATACAGAAGGATCCTGAAGACAGCGAGGACAGACAAAGTCACCAATGAAGAAGTACTACGGAGGATGAACACAACCGCGGATTTGATCAACATCGTGAAGGGCCGTTAGCTGCAGTACTTGAGACATATAATGAGAAATCAAGGCAGATATGAGCTACTCCAATGCATTTTGCAAGGTAAAATTGAAGGAAAAAGGGCACCAGGATGAAGAAGAATATCCTGGCTTGCTAACCAAAAGCATGGTATAGAAAGACCTTAACATAGGTATTCCGTATAGCAACCATCAGCAAGTCATCATAGCCAGAATGATTGCCAACGGTCGAATCGGACAGACACCCTAAGAAAAAGAAGTTTATTTTGATCTATTATGTCTGATTTTCATTTCTGAGATTTTCCGTCCAAAATGTTTACTTTAGAGGCAACCAATTTGCAAGTTTCATTCGGTTTTTCTTTTAACTCTTTTGATCTCACATACTTCCTTCACCAACTTGGGAATTCCTTAAATGCTTCTCGACATGCTACATAGAAAAGTATTAAGAATCTGCTTTTCAGTACAACTCCCCGAAATTCAACTGCAGCTAATCCCAAGCATTTACCAATAGAAAAAAATCTCAGCATACAGCTATTGAACTATTACATGATACACTTCTACTTCTACACTTCTAACCGCAAACTTTAGTTTTATAATTTTAACACTTAAAAATGATTTACTTTCAAAAATATAGCAAAAATGGCAATTGTCAACAATTAAATTGCTCAGTGTATCACAACAGTTAGATTTTTATTAAAAGATCTTTTAGAGATAATTGCAATATGAACTGTATCCCACAGACATATAATACAAATAGACTGAGCGCTACAAACAATAGAGGCTGGGTTTATCGACCACGTGACCTTCTCATTTGTCATTTAGGTCACATGGTCGATAAACCCGGCCCATTTCAAAGAGATGCACATCTGTTCTATCTATCTATGACGTAGACACAATCATTGTTCTCGTATATTAGTACTATGGCAATTCTTTTCCCTTTCAATTTCAGTTTTGTTTATAATTATATTCATTCTTACTAAATTTTATTACTCTTTGTTTTACCCTGCAGTCTCTGCATAAACAAATTTTTATTTTAGGTTTTTCTCAGAATGGAATGGAAATCATAAAAACTGAACTTACATGTACTACAGAACAACAAATAAGTGAAAATACTGAAGAAACAACGTTAACAAATTCTATTTGTGAATGTAAAATTTGTTTTAAGCAGTTTAACCGGGTGGCTTCCTTGAAACGCCATATAAAATCGCACACCGGAGAAAAGCCTTACAATTGCGAAATTTGTTTCACCAAGTTTATTACCAGAACTCATTTGAAACGACATATTATGAGATTGCATACTGCAGAAAAGCCTTACAAGTGCGAAATTTGTTTTAAGCAGTTTGCTCAAAAATGCGATTTGAAAAGTCATTTGAGTGTGCACTCTGGAGAAAAGCCTTACAAGTGTGAAATTTGTTTTAAGTGCTATTTTCTAGCAAAAAATTTGAGACAACATATAAAAATACACGCTGCAGAAAAACCTTACAAGTGCGAAATTTGTTTTAAGCAGTTTACTCACGCATACGATTTAAGAAGTCATTTGAATGTACATACTGGAGAAAAGCCTTATAAGTGCGGAAGTTGTCTTAAGGAGTTTGCTCGAAAATCCGTTTTGAAAAGGCATACGAGTTTGCACACTGGAGAAAAGCCTTACAAGTGCGAAATTTGTTTTAAACAGTTTACTCACGCATATGTTTTGAATAGTCATTTGAATGTACACTCTGGAGAAAATCTTTAAAGTGCGAAATTTGTTTTAAACAGTTTACTCGAAAATGCTATTTAAAAAGGCATGTGAGCCTGCACTCTGGGGAAAAGCCTTACCAGTGCGAAATTTGTTTTACCAAGTTTACTACATCAACTGGTTTGAAACGGCATATGATACTGCACACTGGAGAAAAACCTTACAAGTGCGACATTTGTTTTAAACAGTTTACTAGAGCATGCCATTTGAAACGACATACGAGATTGCACACTGGAGAAAGGTAGAGAAGTCTTGTGAAATTTATTTTAAGCCGTTTAGGGAAACAAAGCAGTTTGAGATAACTTTAGAGAGTTCATAATGGAGAAAAACGGTACACGAGTGTTATTTGTTTTAAACAATTTACATAAGCAGGTCATTTGAAATATCATTAGATAATGCCCATTGTAGAAAAAGTTAATTTTGCCTAATACTATGGAAGTAAGTAGTTTAAAAAGGTATCTAATAATGCACACTGGATATGGTCATCGAAAAAAAATTACGATTTTGGAAATACAACATAAATTATTTCTAGTAAAATTTAGAGAAATTTTATGCAGTCAGTTACTCCACTATTCTACTGCTGGCGATGATCGTAATATACGCTCGAGAGCAAGGCAGAAATTATGCAGTAGAAATGATAAAGACCATTCGATATATATGCCCTGGATGTCCCGAAAAACGACATATGTGCCAAGATTGTTTTTATACAATTTACAAAATTGCTTGAATACATTTATTTTCTTTTTTTTTTTGTTATTAACCATTCTATTCCTTTTTTTGAGAAAAATAAATTTTTTACTGAACAGGCTTTTATTTGTGCAGGCCACTTCTAATGTAAGTTCTACGTCAGTAAAACAAAAATTGAAGATACTGCGTGTGGGTCGATAAGACGCACATGCAGTATCATCAATAAATATTCTGACTTAAAATAAATTGCGACGGTGCCACTTTTATATTTTTGAAGCGAAGCTCTGGCGTTGTTCTTATTTTTCTCTATAGCAAAACGAAGATTGTCACAGATAAAATAGTTGGAAGAGTCAATTTACTCAAAAATGGAGAGTCTGTTATGAAACATGTAATAATTTCATTTAATTAACTACACGAAATACATAGTTGGAAGAGACCATTTCTTCGATGAGGGAAGTCCATATACACATTTCAACCTTTTTGTTTTAAATGACTGTATGTAATGTTTGTATAGTATTAACTCCTTGTAATTCTGAAAATGTCGAATGAACAATATTTATCACATGTGAAAGATAAATACAGTAGAGGTAATAGTGCTGGAAAAACAAGTTGAGTCTAAAATGTAAGCATCTTTGAATATTTTCAATAATTTTAATGAAAAAATTATCAAAACTGGTCATAATTGTTATTTTTAGTTAAACTTTCTGTAATGAATCTAAAATAAAAAATTTTATGTATTTATTGTTTATAAACTTATATTTTCAAAGCTTTTGATAAGAAAGTTATAAAAAGTGTCAATAATTTGTTATTTTAAGTTAAAATGCCTGTATTAAATCTAAAAAAATTAATTATTATTTATTGCAAAATTATTGTTTATAATAAACTTATAAACTGACGTTTTACAAAAGTCAACGATTTACCAAAATAAAATAAAATTAAAACTAAATAAAATTACATCAATTTAAATAGAATTACGTAAAATTAAATGAAATTAAGTAAAAGCTTTACCTGTAAAAAGGTATTATTTCCTATCTAAAATCCCATAAGAAAATGCTAAGTTTCATTCAGCTCATTTTTTAGCGTTTTGTGGATCGTGACATGATACATCATTGGAAAGAAGAGGGTAGCGAATATATTGAGACAGAAAAAACACATTGCGGCATTGCCGAGAGGACATTACATCATATCTCCTTTGTTATTGATCCGATTGGAGCGTGTGATGCGTTAAATGAAAGTGAAGGAATATATAACGAATATATTAAGATAGAAAAAACAAACAAGGCGACTACCAAAAGGGCACTACACAGTGTCTTCATTATTAATGAATGTATAGTTACATACGAGATATCATAGGGCACTATGAATACAAATAGATTTACTATAAGACAAATTTTGATTTATTGAGTTAAAGAAGGCCTCTGACTGAATAAAAAATAAACAACTGATCGAATCCTAACATCTGATATAGTAAATAAAAGAGGAGTATATAACGAATATATTAAGATAAAAAAACAAACAAGGCGATTACCAAAATGGCACTACACAGTATCTTCATTATTAATGAACGTATAGCAACATAGAGAAAAACTTGTATCTCAGAGATCCTTTGTCACCCAATTCTTCGATCATCCATACCATGGGAGCTGCAGCTTTTCCGAAATATTTTTGATATCTTCATTAGATCTAGGATTTTTTCCCTGATATACTTCAAAGTTTATCAAATATCCGCTAGGTGTATTCATACATCACACCTTACAGGCTTTCCTCTGATAAACTGTTTGCATCGATGATGCCCAAAGTAGCGTATCATCTATTCATCATAAGCTATATTTTCTTCTGAGACAAAATGCTCTATGAACGATTTTTTTAACATATCTGTAAGTTTGTACATTTTTGTCTATATTATTATTGTCTGCAAAATAAAGTAAATGACAAATTTGTAAAAATCTGTCACGTCTCATGGCATCAGACACCAGAATATTTTGCATGTCAGGATTTCTCTCCCAGTAGCTTCTTTTAGATGGTAGCTTATTATATCCGCTTACTAAGAGAATTGCCAGAAGGTCCCTTAAATGTTACGTGTACTCAGTGCTTCTGTACGGAGTAGAAACTTCTGTAAGCTGCCGTACTTGCATTTTGCAAGGTAAAATTGAAGGAAAAAGGGCACCAGGACGAAGAAGAATATCCTGGCTTGCTAACCAAAAGCATGGTATAGAAAGACCTTAACATAGGTATTCCGTATAGCAACCATCAGCAAGTCATCATAGCCAGAATGATTGCCAACGGTCGAATCGGACAGGCACCCTAAGAAAAAGAAGTTTATTTTGATCTATTATGTCTGACTTCCATTTCTGAGATTTTCCGTCCAAAATGTTTACTTTAGAGGCAACCAATTTGCAAGTCTCATTCGGTTTTTCTTTTAACTCTTTTGATCTCACATACTTCCTTCACCAACTTGGGAATTCCTTAAATGCTTCTCGACATGCTACATAGAAAAGTATTAAGATCGAAATTCAACTGCAGCTAATCCCAAGCATTTACCAATAGAAAAAAATCTCAGCATACAGCTATTGAACTATTACATGATACACTTTTATCTTCGTCACTTATTGCTGCAGAACGGGTTAAGAAATACCACTTCTAACCGCAAACTTTAGTTTTATAATTTTAACACTTAAAAATGATTTACTTTCAAAAATATAGCAAAAATGGCAATTGTCAACCCTTAAATTGCTCAGTGTATCACAACAGTTAGATTTTTGTTAAAAGATCTTTTAGAGATAATTGCAATATGAACTATATCCCACAGACATATAATGCAAAGAGACTGAACGCTACAATACAGGCCGGGTTTATCGACCGCGTGACCTTCTCATTTGTCATTTAGGTCACATGGTCGATAAACCCGGCCCATTTCAAAGAGATGCACACCTGGTCTATCTATCTATGACGTAGACACAATCATTGTTCTCGTATATTAGTAATATTAGTACTATGGCAATTATTTTCCCTTTCAATTTCAGTTTTGTTTATAATTATATTCATTCTTACTAAATTTTATTACTCTTTGTTTTACTCTACAGTCTCTGCATAAACAAATTTTTATTTTAGGTTTTTCACAGAATGGAATGGAAATCATAAAAACTGAACTTACATGTACTACAGAACAACAAATAAGTGAAAATACTGAAGAAATAACGTTAACAAATTCTATTTGTGAATGTAAAATTTGTTTTAAGCAGTTTAACCGGGTGGCTTCCTTGAAACGCCATATAAAATCGCACACCGGAGAAAAGCCTTACAATTGCGAAATTTGTTTCACCAAGTTTATTACCAGAACTCATTTGAAACGACATATTATGAGATTGCATACTGCAGAAAAGCCTTACAAGTGCGAAATTTGTTTTAAGCAGTTTGCTCAAAAATGCGATTTGAAAAGTCATTTGAGTGTGCACTCTGGAGAAAAGCCTTACAAGTGTGAAATTTGTTTTAAGTGCTATTTTCTAGCAAAGAATTTGAGACAACATATAAAAATACACGCTGGAGAAAAACCTCACAAGTGCGAAATTTGTTTTAAGCAGTTTACTCACGCATACGATTTAAGAAGTCATTTGAATGTACATACTGGAGAAAAGCCTTATAAGTGCGGAAGTTGTCTTAAGGAGTTTGCTCGAAAATCCGATTTGAAAAGGCATATGAGTTTGCACACTGGAGAAAAACCTTACAAGTGCGAAATTTGTTTTAAACAGTTTACTCACGCATATGGTTTGAATAGTCATTTGAATGTACACTCTGGAGAAAATCTTTATAAGTGCGAAATTTGTTTTAAACAGTTTACTCGAAAATACGATTTAAAAAGGCATGTGAGCCTGCACTCTGGGGAAAAGCCTTACCAGTGCGAAATTTGTTTTACCAAGTTTACTACATCAACTGGTTTGAAACGGCATATGATACTGCACACTGGAGAAAAATCTTACAAGTGCGACATTTGTTTTAAACAGTTTACTAGAGCATGCTATTTGAAACGACATACGAGATTGCACACTGGAGACAGGTAGAAAAGTCTTGTGAAATTTATTTTAAGCAGTTTAGGGAAACAAAACAGTTTGAGATAACTTTAGAGAGTTCATAATGGAGAAAAACGGTACAAGAGTGTTATTTGTTTTAAACAATTTACATAAGCAGGTCATTAGAAATATCATTAGATAATGCACACTGTAGAAAAAGATTTATAAAATTGCTTGAATACATTTATTTTCTTTTTTTTTTGTTATTAACCATTCTATTCCTTTTTGTGAGAAAAATAAAAATTTTTACTGAACAGGCTTTTATTTGTGCAGGCCACTTCTAATGTAAGTTCTACTACGTCAGGATAATTGAAAACATAAATGCTTGTAAACTGTGCGCACCTTAGACACAAAACAAAAATTGACGATACTGCGTGTGGGTCGAATGCAGTATCATCAATAAATATTCTGACTTAAAATAAATTGCGACGGTGCCACTTTTATATTTTTGAAGCGAAGCTCTGGCGTTGTATTTATTTTTCTCTACACAGATAAAATAGTTGGAAGAGTCAATTTACTCAAAAATGGAGAGTCTGTTATGAAACATGTAATAATTTCATTTAATTAACTACACGAAATACATAGTTGGAAGAGACCATTTCTTCGATGAGGGAAGTCCATATACACATTTCAACCTTTTTGTTTTAAATGACTGTATGTAATGTTTGTATAGTATTAACTCATTGTAATTCTGAAAATGTCGAATGAACAATATTTATCACATGTGAAAGATAAATACAGTAGAGGTAATAGTGCTGGAAAAACAAGTTGAGTCTAAAATGTAAGCATCTTTGAATATTTTCAATAATTTTAATGAAAAAATTATCAAAACTGGTCATAATTGTTATTTTTAGTTAAACTTTCTATAATGAATCTAAAATAAAAAATTTTATGTATTTATTGTTTATAAATTTATATTTTCAAAAGCTTTTGATAAGAAAATTATAAAAAGTGTCAATAATTTGTTATTTTAAGTTAAAATGCCTGTATTAAATCTAAAAAAAATCACATATTATTTATTGCAAAATTATTGTTTATAATAAACTTATAAAATGACGTTTTACAAAAGTCAACGATTTACCAAAATAAAATAAAATTATATAAAGTTAAATAAAGGTAAATAGAAGTACATCAATTTAAATAGAATTGCGTAAAATTAAATGAAATTAAGTAAAAGCTTTACCTGTAAAAAGGCTGCTATACCGTTTCTGTTTTATTTCATATCTAAAATCCCATAAGAAAATGCTAAGTTTCATTCAGCTCATTTTTTAACGTTTTGTGGATCGTGACATGATACATCATTGGAAAGAAGAGGGTAGCGAATATGTTGAGACAGAAAAAACACATTGCGGCATTGCCGAGAGGGCATTACATCATATCTCCTTTGTTATTGATCCGATTGGAGCGTGTGATGCGTTAAATACAAATGAAGGAATATATAACGAATATATTAAGATAGAAAAAACAAACAAGGCGATTACCAAAAGGGCACTATACAGTGTCTTCATTATTACTGAATGTATAGTTACATACGAGATATCATAGGGTACTACGAATACAAATAGATTTACTATAAGACAAATTTTGATTTATTGAGTTAAAGAAGGCCTCTGACTGAACATAAAATAAACAACTGATCGAATCCTAACATGTGATATAGCAAATGAAAGAGGAGGGTATAACGAATATATTAAGATAAAAAACAAACAAGGCGATTACCAAAATGGCACTACACAGTATCTTCATTATTAATGAACGTATAGCGACATATGGAATATTATAGAGCACTATGGATAAAAATAGATTTACCATAAGACAAATTTTTATTTATTGACTTAAAAAAGGCCCCAAGCTGAGTACAAAATAAACAACTGATCAAATCGCCAATAGTTAGTTATTTTCTTTTGTATCGGACATACTCTACGTCTGATCCAAAGGGGGAGATTGCTGTGAATTGCTATTTCGCCATTAGATTGCAAGCAATGAACATAACGTTTGTTGTAACCTATTTTTAAGAAGTTATTGTTCTTTTCGATAACTGTACCGCTCACGCTAATGTGCATTTTATTTATTCCAACCTACAGTTGCTACTCGTATTTGCAGTGTAATTAAAGTACCAGATACGAAGAAACACGGAAATAATATCCCTGTCGTGTACCTTACATCGTATAACCTAAAACCCTTAAAAGTTCATTTTTATTGGCAGGAAGGAAATTCTTCGATAACAAATGGTGTACTAAGTATTCGCTAGATGAAAGTTAAGATCAAAACCTAAGTGAACAATGACATTTAGATTATTAGGAGACGGTATCTACTTTGAATCCAGAGATGTTTCTCGGGTCGTCCGAGAAAAGGTAGAAAGAAAAAAATTGCTCAACGAGAGGAAAACTAGTAAAATCAAGAGAATTTACCAGATATGTGTGATACTCAGGATACCACGATTTTTTAACAAATATAGCAGACAATGTTATAATCGAAGATATAGGTGGTTTTAACAGAAATAAGATTTCGAATCAGATACGGATTGTTAGTGATCTTTTAAGTTATTTATTTTATTATAGCAAAAATACTCACAAGTTGTAATAAATGTTTATTTTTGTGTCGTTCATTATTATTTTTATATATAAATAATTTCTTTAAAAAAATAAAACATTTTCTTGATTTTTTCAAAACTAAATTAGTGTCAATTGGTTCCTTGTTGCATAATGAGGTCCATTTGTATAATGCTGCAAACAGTGTGGAACATGCGTGTATGGCGCTTGAAATTATCACTGTTATTAAAGTTTTTAGAACAGATTTCACATTTGTAGGGATTCTCTCCAGTGTGTATATTAATATGATCTTTGAAATAACTCTTTCGTCTAAACTTCTTAGAACAAATTTCGCATTTATAGGGTTTATCTTTAGTATGCAAATGCATATGGCGCCTAAAATTACTACTATCTGTAAAATGCTTTGAACATATTTCACATTTGTAGCGCATTTTCGCAGTGTGTAATTACATATGACTGTTTAAACCACGCTTGTGAGTAAATTGATTCGAACAAATTTCACATTTGTATGGTTTCCCTTTGGTATGCAGTTGCAAATGGCGCATTAAACTACTGCAGTCTGTAAAGGATTTTGAACAGGTTTCACATTTGTATGGTTTCTCCCCAGTATGCACTCGCATATGTCGCTTTAAACTGCCAGTGTTGGATAGGTTTTTTGAGCAGATGTCACATTTATACAGGTGTTCTTCCGAATGCAATTTCATATGGGTTTTAAAAGTAGAATTTGTACAAAATATCTTATCACAAACTTCACATTCAATCAATTCTTCTTTTTGTGTTTGATCAGCTTCTCCCTCATTTTTTATTTCAATCTCCTTTGGAGAAAACCCTAAAATGAAAACAAACCAAAAGTTAAACATCTCTTTTTGGTAAAAAGATTATTAAAAAGACAGTTAATTTCCCGAAATTTATTATATAAGAATGAATCTCTATTTCACATTTCCAAGTAAAATTGTGGCTTAGCTTATTTTCAATCAAAATAGTAAATTACGTTAAGATACCATAAAATAGCTTCAGAACAAAATTAAGTATTATTGGATGTTCTTGTTTCTGTCACTTAGTATTTTATCATGTAATAGATACAAAACGTTGTATAAATACTTATTGTATTCAGACAGCATTCATATGGTAATTCTTTACCTCCTCAAAAATATTTATTTCAAACTGATAAAGAATATTGTTCTGAAGCTATTTTCTTGTGGCATTTTAAATTAATTACTATTTAACTGGGAATAAGCCACAATTAAAGGTTAAAATACGTTTATTGACGTTTCAATTTCCACTTCGGAAATCGTTCTCAAAATACAAACATTAGTAAATTAAACAAATTTTGTTTTTGTTACTTAGTGAAAAATTCTTCTATTAATTTAATTTTATCTGACTCATCTATATTGACAATTCAGACATACATTATACATTTACATATACAAAAATGAAATGATATGCATTTGACACAACAGATGTACCAGCTAATACGAGAGATATGGATAGAAGAAGAAATTCCCCAACAATGGAAGAAAAGTATAATCTGCCCTATTCATAAAAAAGGAGACAAACTGTTGTGTCAGAATTATAGAGGCATCTCTTTACTTTGTTCGGGATACAAAATACTCACAAACATCATTAATCGAAGACTACAACCTCTCACGGAAAAAATCATCGGGGAATATCAAGCAGGGTTTAGGCAAAATAGATCTACCATTGACCAACTATTTACAGTTAAACAAATACTAGCCAAAGCATGGGAATATGACATGGACGTTTACAATCTCTTTGTAGATTTTAAACAAGCCTATGATTCAATAGATAGAACAATTCTACCTAATATACTGAAAGAATTTGGCATACCATCAAAATTAATACGACTAGTGCAAATGACAATGACAGAAACAGAAGCACAGGTATGTATTCAGGGACAGATCACTGATGCGTTTACGATAACGCAAGGACTGAAACAAGGCGACGGACTAGCTCCAACGCTCTTTAATCTTGTTCTGGAATATGTAATTAGACGGTTGACGGTGAGCGGAAATAACATACTTACAAACAAGTCTACCCAATTAGCAGCATACGCAGATGACATAAACATAATGAGCAGAACAATGAATGCAGCGGAAGAAACCTACGTTGAGTTGAAACAGAGTGCAGAAGCAGTAGGGCTAGCAATAAATACAAATAAAACAAAACTACTCATACAAACCAGATCAAATATAGTCTGTGTCAAGTTAAGAATTCATAAAGGAGCCTTATGGGAAGCGGTGATGCCAGAACTACCGATAGACTGAGATAGGCGAGAGTAGTGGAGTTGCAGCGAAAAAGCAGGGCCGAACTGCATGTTATATTGCACATTAGACGTTTTTTCACTTAGGTAACTTTAAATTTTTTTTGTTTTTTTGAAAAATAAAAATTAAAGACATGTCTTTTTCTCACAACAGTTATTTATTAAATTTCGGCTTAGGTCATCATCAGACTCTTAAAAATATTCTTAATTGTTTAATGAACAAATTGAGTGAGTATTGTGGTAGATATTATTAGTGTCAGTAAAAAACATAAAAAAACAATAAAAACTTCTGTATATTTTAAAAAAAATACAACAGAACCATAGAAATGTAACAAATTATTTGGTTTTTTAGTTTGACATTTATATATTTACAATATTACAATTATCAAAAACTATGTACATTCTTCGTCCATATCCAAATCGGAATTGTCACTACTATCATATAAATCTATAACTATGGGAGTTACGTCTTCCATTAGACCGTCCACTTCCCAAAATTTTTTCTCCAGAGTCATTACATGTTGAATATAGTTTTTCCAGTTATCAGACGTAACATTTGAAAACGCTTTTTTTATGAGGTCCTCCATATCCTTCGCTTTGAAGGTGCTGTTATTTACGGCCACATGCCTTTTTACTTGGCTCCATACCATTTCAATTGGATTTAATTCGCAATGGTATGGAGGCAAACGAAGCACTTTGACATTATTTTGTTGTTTACAAAGTTCTTCAATTTTGTAATTATCAAAATTTTGTTTAAATTGCGCGACTACCTCCAAAAGCTCGCACTTCAGATAATTTTCTTCAAAAAATATGTCTTTTTGTCTTAACCAGTCCATAATGTTATTCTTATTCCACGATTGGTTAGGCAACAACTCGGTTTTTACACTATGATATGGAGCATTGTCCATAACAATAACCGTTTTTCGAACTAAGTTGGGCAACAGTTTGTTTTCAAACCAGTTCTCAAAACACGGACCGTCCATTTCGTCGTGATAATCAGCGCTGTTTTTTTTTGCAAGGAAAAACATTTCAGCACCGTTTACAAAACCATTTTCACTTCCGGCATGGACAAGGATGAAACGTGGTCCACGCTGAGTGGGATGCTTTAGTCCAGTACTTAGCCCTTTTATGAACGCATCTCTTGCCGAGGTGACGGTTTTGTCTTTCCATTCTCTGGAAACCGAGTGCCCCACATTGACCCATGACTCATCCAAATACACAATGTCATAGCCCTCAGCCCGATATTGTTTAATGGCCCTTAAATATCCATGCCTCCATGCAATTATATCAGGACGTTCTATTAGCACGGCACTTTTATCACGTTTTGCATAAACAAAGTTCATGTCTTTTAACAACCTGTACATTGTACTGCGGGTAAAATTTGGCAAGTTTTCGTCTTGGTTCACTTTTGGCAGAAGACGATTCAAAGTAGGAGGAATGTTTTCAAAAAAAAAACTATGCACTGTTCGACGAACGCCGATACGAACACCTTCATCGTAAGTATAGTCTCTGGAGTTGTTTCGGCAACGGGTTCTTTTTCTGTTTGTTTTTACCTCAGAAAGCTCACCTTCTTTGTCTTCCTGTACGATTTTTTGAATCGTACGAACTGACACTCCTGTCATCGCGGATACTTTGTCGAATACAATACGTTGACTTTCATCTCGAAGCAAATTAATGTGGTATCTCACTACGTTTAAGATCACTTTTTTAGCACTCAGATGTAAAATTTGACCACTTTTAAACGGCAAAACTGGATCCATTTTAACAATATAATTTTTTACACTTGAGATTTGAGTGCGCGATGGTTATGCCTTAACCCTTGTCCGGGCAGAAGAATTTAAAAACGTAATCGGGCAGTTTGGGCTTATGTATACAGACAAACATATAATCTCCACTTCACCTAATTACACTATTTTGAAAAACATACCGCTCATTTATCTATAACTCATAAATCTGTCTGCTTTCCAAATGTGCTTTCCAAATGACACTATTGTTTGGAATGACTAAGTACATAAAGAGAATTAGAAAACTATTAATAGTCAATTATAAAGTAATCAATATTGTTTACTGTTAGGGCCTGTTAGCCCGGCTTGCCCGATAATGGAAGTTTAAGCACAATATCTTAATTATTATTGCTTTCTATTTATTAACTATTGTGAAAGTAATATTTTATAAATAATTTTGAGAGTTGACACCTAAGCTGTCAGAATTACCTGTGCCATAATAATTAACCAATTGCGTAAAACCTAATATTTTAACCACTAATAAAGACATTTTTCTAATAATCTTTAAAATCACTTCCCTGAAAATGTAACCATATTTATAAGTAATTGTAGTCGTTAAGCTTATTAAATAGATACGTACCTATCTTTTTAAAATAAATTTGATTAACATTGGAAAATATAAATAAAAATTTGAATATAAATAAAGAATGGGTTATTTCGGCCGGCCCTGCATAGTCCCGTGAACTATTGGCAACATACGCCCGTAAGAAATGCACTGGCCTATCTGTTCAGTTGTGAATTCTTAACTTGAAACAGTGTATAGACCGGTGCAACAACACTTTATTGACGATATAGAACATGTAAATAGATTCACATACCTAGGAATGGATCTGGTCGCAAGCAATGAAGAAGAACCGGAAATAAATAGAAGGCTTGTGCTGGCAAATAAAGCCTATTTCGCGATGGGCCACATATTCAAATCGCGAGACGTACACCGGAAAACAAAACTCCGGGTCTATAAAACAATAATCAGGCCCATAGTAAGTTATGGTTGCGAAACATGGGTGGTGACACAGAAATCTGCCAATGCATTAGATGTGTTTGAAAGAAAAATATTACGTAGGATCCTGGGCCCAATAAATGAAAACAACAACTGGCGAATTAGGTACAATAGAGAAATATACGAGCAATATAGCGAACCAACTCTAGCACAACATACTAAACTGCAGAGATTACGATGGGCAGGGCACGTGGTCCGCATGCATGAGAATAGAATCCCCAGAAAATTATTAAATGCAAGAATGCAGGGAAAAAGACCTGTTGGAAGACCTAAAAAGAGATGGGAAGATGAAGTCGATGAGGATGCCAGGAACTGCCTGGGAACGCGTTCATGGAAAAGAACAGCGGTAAATAGAGATGGTTGGAGAAGCCTGTTGAAGGAGGCCAAGGCCCGATTTGGGCTGTAGCGCCATTGGATGGATGGATGGATAATAGATTTATGCATTAAAAATACATATTTGTGTAAATTATTAATCTTATTCGTTTCCTTATGAAATTACCACACTTAGAGGAAAGTCACCTAATATGGGGATATGGCCTAACATGGGATAGGTCGCTTTCGCGCAAGTACTGATTCCGACATCTGTCATATGCATTGTTAACTACCACTACTTTATCAGAAGATAACCATTCACTCTTTTTGCACAAACTTGTTCTCTTATTTGATATTTGCAGTTTTTGTGTTCTAAGAAAAGTTTTTTGGTTGTGCTCCATTTTGGGTGTTTAAGGAGACTTAAGTCAGATTTGTAAAGTCACAAAGACTAAACTGGCTTGGTCACCTAGAAAGAATGCCAGATAATCGAGCTGTAAAAGTAGTCCAGAGATGGAAGCTCCAAGGAAAGAGAACAAGAGGAAGGCCCCATAAAAGATGGATAGACTACGTAGAGAGGGAGCTTAAAACCATGAACATCAGGCAGTGGCGAAGGAAAGTATCTGACAGGGCAGAATGGAAGAACATTGTTAAGCAGGCCAAGACTCACAAAGGGTTGTAGCGCCATTAGAAGAAGAAGAAGGAGACTTAAATATTGTAATATTATTCTATACAAATTTTTGCACAGTTTATGAAAATAGTTTAATTTTTTTAAAACAGAACCATATTTTTTGCAAAAAGTCACCCCTCAAATTTATTGTGTTTGTAATATGGGGTACTTGACAATTCCTAATTTGGGGAACCTCATATTAGGCGGGGCACCGCTAGGACTATTTACTTTTAGGTATTGTTGGGAAAGATTTAATGTAATTTCTTATAGGTTTCGGTCTATCTGTAATCTAGTAAAATAACGAAATGGAGATTTTATCTTAAGGAAATATCTAACTACTTTAATGGAAAAATATTTTTGCCTTCTTTCTAATACGGTCTCGATAAAACAAGACTGAACAAACACTTCCCTATAATTAACTCCAAACATGAAATTTCGGAGCTGTTTCCCTATGAAACTGAGGTATAGAAATATCTGTTAGGTTTGTTGGCTATAAACCAAATGGATATTAATTTAATAATAGAACATATTACATCTACAAAAAAGAATATTCCTGCAACAGTATGTCATATCTATATTTTCTTAATAACTGTTCCTTGGAAAAGAATTATGTTTAAAGCAGAGTTTGTCATACTATTCTAAGGCGGAAAATGTAGGATAAAAATTAATCTTGTTATGTTTTTGTGGTGTTTAAACATCAAGATGTTCTAAAAATCAAATGTTTAACGTTTATTTCCACAGTATCTTTGCTGGAGTAAACAGTTCTAAAATCTAAAAATAGTGAATTAAAGCTAAAGTTAACTTCTCACCTGAGTTTTCAGTTTCTGTTTCACTTTTAAAACTCTCAATTTGAATGTCAGTGGATAGCTGGTCTATATTACTCAGTTGCATATCATATTCTTGTTCTTCCTTAATCTTAACATCTGACATATCCTGTTTTATCTCTATTTGCTCAAAAGAACACACATTTTTACATCTTTGTGTACCTTCCTTCCATAGTTTTGAAAAAAAATGCATATTATGTGGCAACTGGCAAATGACAACTAAATTTTTCTTAAACTAATAACATTTTTCTTGGTGTTCTGTGCTTAAAACCAGATGTCGGAAAGCGAATTTGGTAAGTCTAGTGTTAACTTTTTTGAATGTTCAAAGATATTATATTATTTTTATTATTATATTTTATATTATGTACATGTTAATCATACAATGTTTAATACCTATTATTTGAATTAGACTTCTCTAAAGCACTTATTATAGGTATAATTATTATTTTCTAAAATTTGTTTGTTAAGTCGACTTTACACTACATGATTTTATCATATGAATATCATGAGATTTGTTATGACTCCTCGTTTCTATATTTTAAAAAATCGTGTTTACACTGAATGATAAGTTATGACTGTGGTTATGACTTATGTTATGAGTGACAATGGGGTTTTATTGATTTTTTTTTGTTTATATAGACACAGTATAGGAAACAACTATTAGATTTTTAAACTATTATAATGGAAAATAAATGTATTTTAATAATAAATATAAAAGTGTTGATATTATAGTTATACCAAATTAAAAATAATTAATAAAGAAACTAAACTAAAGTTATGACTAAGATGACTATAAAACACTAAACTAAGAATAAAATAAACTAAATAAATAATAAAAGAAAAATACGACACAATAGCACAGATTAGACAATAGGCTCAATATCAATCATCATCACGTAGCGCTACAACCCTGGGTGGGTCTTGGCTGACTTTTTTCCAATTTGTTCGGTCTTCCATCAACCTAGGGTCAAACGGAATGTTCATTTTCCGGAGATCTGCTTGGATGGTCTTTTGTCTGTGGGAATCTCTTCCCATACCAGTTTTAAAAGTCTATCGTTATGCAGTCTGTGCACGTGGCCTGCCCATCTTAGTCGCTGTGATTTAATTTCTTGGAAAATATCGGCGTCAGTGTAGAGTGTTTTTAATTCGATATTGGTTCTTTTTGCCGTTAGGTCTCCAATTTTTTCCTTCATGGCGTTGACACAACAATAATTGTTTTTTTTAGCTGTGGAGTTGAGCAAAATGTAGGCAACTTTTAGTCATCCTTGACAGTGTTGCCCAAATTTCAATTTTTCTTTAAACTACCGTATCAGTTTATCAAAAAATCAAAATCATTTTAAAATGACCCAAAAAGATTTTCGGAGCAAAAATGGAATTTAATTACTATTTAAATGGGAATAAGCCACAATTAAAGGTTAAAATACGTTTATTGACGTTTCAATTTCCACTTCGGAAATCGTTCTCAAAATACAAACATTAGTAAATTAGTTTAAATTAATTTACTAATGTTTGTATTTTGAGAACGATTTCCGAAGTGGAAATTGAAACGTCAATAAGCGTATTTTAACCTTTAATTGTGGCTTATTCCCATTTAAATAGTAATTAATTTAAAATGCCACAAGAAAATAGCTTCAGAACAATAAAATGGAATTTGTTTATATCTACCCAAACGTTTCGCCCAGCACCCTTCAGAATTGTTTAAAAGAAACATTTCCGAATCCTAACATTTTTTTCCTACGTGAGCAGCCTAACAATTGACTATATTGAATTGAGGTAGCTAGTACTACTGCCAGTACTTGTTGATTATATATGATAGAAGCAATGCCCGAAATTGGATAATTCTAGCATTGTACGGAAAATTTTGTCCACTTAAATTGAAAAAGAATTGCTGTATAATGTTCAATTTCAATAAATAGCGATGCATTCGAAGTTATGATTATAAATATAAGATATGATTATTCCTCATTCGTTTTTAAAAGCAAACAAAAATTATGAAGTTATAAATCCATAATTAATCAGGGTTTCAGACTTCTGGATTAGATTATTGGAAAAATCCACCAATAAGTTTAAAATAACCCAGGAAGAGATTTTTAATTTACACACAGCATTTAATCACATTGTAGATTCGAAAAAGAACAAACCTATATTATATAAATATAATATATTTACCATGTACCAGCGAGTTTTCAGAGGTACAATATTTTCTGTACAAAGCTAAAAATTGTCTAATTTAGGGCATTGCTCGTAATATATAGAAATAAAAGTGACTTACACCCGTACCTCAGTCCCTATTTCTCTTATTGCTTGTCGTTACTCAGTTTTTTCTCTGATTCTCATACCTACGCCGTCAATTTTTTTTATTTTCCATCCGTAATGGTCTTAACTTAGTCTCTCAATTATTTTTTAGCTCATCACTAGTGGAGTATATATATTCAAATCCTCTTTTAATTACATTTTGATTGGTTAAAAAAAATAATTTAAAAAATCTGGTGTTAGAACATTTATTGGATACTACTAACTGTAAGTCACAAATTTAAAAAAAAAATCTTAAAATTAAGTCATAATAAACACATGTTTTACAAAAAGAAGTAACGGATTGACTAAAGTATTTGAGTTAGTAATTTTTCTGTTCACAATGATGTAAACAATGACAGAAGACTGGACTTTCCAAATTTATCGCATACATTTCTTACTAATTTCCAATATGGATTATGTCAAAAAATATACATTTAGGGTAAAATCATTGACCAAATCCGCAACTAATGCCTTAAGGTATAAAACTAGATAATTTATATCTACGGTAAATTAAGCCATTACAATCTAGGAAAAAAATTAATCAAACTAAGTGCATCCAAGAAGATAGAATGTTTAATAGCGGCGAGGAGAATAACTTCTAGATCTAGAGTAACGTCTTCTTCGGCTACTACTATAGTAAGGCGATGGAGAACGCCTGTAGCGAGAACTACGGTAGTAATCATCTCTGTCCCCTCTGTCTCGGCCTCTGCCTCTATCGTAACGATCGGAATATTTGTACGTTGGTTTTCCCATATAAATTCCAGGAGTAGGTGTATGGGCTCTTTCAGTAATGGAATAATCAACACGAATACTCTTTCCATTAAGTTTCATACCGGTGCATTGTTCCTTCGCTACTTTTGCATCTTCAACATTCTCGAAGTAGACAAATGAAAAGCCTCTAGAACGTCCAGTTTTAGCATCGATAACAACTTGAACTCTTTCTACGGGACCATATTTGGACATTAAATGGTATAGTTCATCCTCGGTGGTGTAAACGCTCAATCCAAAGACTCCCAAACACCTGGATTGTTTGGGGTTGTCCCTGGTACCGGTATGACGCTTTCTGCTCGACATTGGACTGTGAGAAGACCCACGTCCGTAATCAGCTGAACGAGATCTGCTGCGAGAGTACCTTGAAGATCTGTGACGTTTTTCAGAATGAGAACGGCTTCTCGATCTTTTATCTTTGTCACCGTTTCTATAAACTTTTCTGTCGCGACTGTGACTTCTGGAGCGGCTTTTGTATTCCCTAGGTGAATCGTCGCGCCTGGGAGAATAATCGGCCATAACCTTCGGAGACAACCTCCAGAATTATCGCTCGAATGACGATGACGCCTGAAATTAGAATTAAAAATTACTGAACATAATAATTGTAATACCATAATTTACTAAATTACAAATGCCACCGAAATATTATATTGCCAGTAAAGTAATCAATTTCACGACTTTTCTAAGACTATTTACAATTTTAGTTACAAAGATATGCTCCCATAATAATAATCTAAGATCCCACTAAGATCACTACGTTCAGAACGTAGTTAATCAAACTCACATTTTTACATACATTTAAGAATAGGAAAATACATGGTTGCCATACTAACAGGTTGCTAGTCAAAAAGTGTGTTAATATTTTTAATGTAATTAATTTTCTAACAAAAATTTTATTTCGCTCATTTATTTTTTAAATAAGAGACGCTGCTCATGAAGTATATGGATGTTTTCTATTATTTATTTCAAATTAAAGCTATATTTTTTTAATATTAGGGTTGTTAGCTGTTAAAAACGCGAGATATCAAAGATAAAGTAAAATATAGTTAGCGCACAACGACGCATGCTTTAAAACACACACACTAGCCATGTGAAACCAGTGGCGTTTACGGGCTATACAGCGTTCCACGTTAAGAAAATAACATTGCGGAGATAGGGCCATGTATTTCTTATGGACGATAGAAGCGCAGCGATGCCACGATGAACACAAGCACGATTCAGGGTTGTATAATTTGTATTTTCGTTTTCAGACATGAATTAAATAATTGTTTTTTAACGTAATTGATCAAAAGTGTCCATTCGAAACAAGAGATGAAAGTAGGGAAAATGATTTTAACCCTCCTTCCCACGGGTGGGGTCTATCAGTACAACTATAAATGAAATTGCTTAATTTTTTAAATTTTTTTTTGTATTTTTTTCCTAGACTTGGTGTACCTTTTAATAGCACTGAATAGTACATTTTAGCATAATTTGGTGAAATTGTGTGAATCCCTTCAATCGCTACCTGCAAAAGTATCCTGACAGACCCCACCCGTGGGTGGGTGTTTCTTGTTTTGTACTATGGCTTGGTTAATATTGCAGCTATAAATGCATTTATTATATACTGAGATCCAATAATACGAATGCAGAATTTCGGTTTTCTCGTCGATTGTTTCTTTAGGAAGTCTTTAGGAATTGCGTTAGTCCAGAAAAATATGAAAATACGAGCCCTAAATATGCGTATATAGAGAACATCACAGTTACTTGCTGCACAATTTTCTGAAATTGAGCAAATGACGAGGGATGACCCAGCCCCACGAAAACGGGGATGTATAAGTATTATATAAAAAGAAAAACTAGGTATTTTTGCCAATTGTACAAAAACTGGTTATGTATGGAACATATAAAAGCATTTTGTGCTGATCATGTAGAAAGAAAATTTACATAATTTAACCCCCTCTATTTTCTGTTTCTAATTTTAATTTTGGATGTAACCTTTTTACTTGTATTACTGTAAGTATATAGAATAATAATGTATTCTTTTATATTTTTCTTTTGTATTTTGCCGTTCATGATTTTTTTAGTAAACTCTTGTAAAAAAATAATGGTGTTAGTTATTTCGCAGTAAACTATAAAAATATATATTGATAGACATATATGTACATTTAGGTAGTACAACATTACACGAGTAAGTTTCCTTAAAAATATTTAAAAAAAATATTTTTTTTAATAAGGAGAATATTGTTTTAAATTTGGTCCTGATAGACCCCACCCGTGTATTTGTGTCACAAGAAAGTCACCCGTGGAATGGAGGGTTAATTAAATAAATAGTATTTACAAAAGATAATTTTATTTTATCTTATTTTAATTATAGTAACGACAGTTTATTTGTTTTTCGGTAAGAATATCATATACCATGAATCATAAAAATCAGTAGAAAATATTGCTTAGTTAAATCATGCACTTTGCCGGCTATTAAAGATTTAAAAGCAAATATACGAATCGCTTGGAATGCGTAATCTAATATGCGACGATTTTTTATCAGACAACCATATATCATATTAAAAAAAAATAGCTTTAATTTGATATAAAAATATGCATATACGTCGTGATCAGCGTATTTTATTTAAAAAATAAATAAACGAAATTTTTGTTCAAAGATTATTTACTATTAATTGAATTAAAACTATTTGCCGCCACTTTTTGACTGGCAACCTATTATCAATGTATTCTATTAAATGTATGTAAGAAGAGTTTCATTAACTATGTTATGAACGTATTGGCATTGCAGTGGGATATCGTACTGTAACAATTGAATACCCCAAAATGATGAACTCAGTAAAAACCAAAAAGGTAATTAAAAAAAAAAACGATTTTAACGAAACCGGTTTTTATTTTACCTACACATTGTTATTTAAATGCTTTGTATTAAAATGCACTTTTTTGTCCAGGTCTCCGTAGCTAGACAGTGTAATTTCCAGGTATTTTATTTCCATTACTTGTTCAATCAATACTGATGCCATCAATAATTGATGATTATTGATAAAATACCTGGAAATTACACTATCTAGCTACGGAGACCTGGACAAAAAAGTGCATTTTAATAACAATGTGTAGGTAAAATTAACTTTTTGATTTTTAGGGAGTTATCATTTTGGGGTATTCAATTATTTTGCATATCAACGACACTAAAATGTAGAAATAATAAGCAATGCAAGTAGTTTAAAAATTAATTAAAACAATTGCAAATTATTTTGTCAAAATAAAAATTTGTTAATGAAAATGAGATTTGATTATAAAAAACATATTTGGTTTTAATGGCAATCATACTTTATTAGTTAGTTAAACTTTTTTAAATGAATCGGAAGATAATAGGATCAAATAAAATAATGTGTTAACACGCTTATTTATGTTTAAATATAAAAAGTTTTATATGAATAAATTTAATATAACTCCATAATTTTAATACTTATAGTATTGTACTAGCTTCATATTTACCAATAATTCTTAAGAATTGGCTTAATTACTTAATTTTACATTTTACTAAAAATAAAAAGGAATCCAATATATAAAATGTATTTCAATTTTTATGTTGCTTAACCCTCAATATTTATAATAAAAATGGGTTGAGTTTACCGAAAGTACAAGCTGATTATAGCCGCAAATGTCAAACATGGAACAAAAAATTTCGGTTTAGCAGTGTTGGCATGTTTTTTATAATGTATATGCTGTATGCTTCAAATATAAACAGATAAAAGTATATTTTGATTATATTATGTATTCTGTAATTTTTGATTTATATAAAACAAGAATGAGTAAATTTGTTTCTTTGGAGATTAATTGCAGTTAATTATTAGAAAAAATTTTTCGCAATTGGCCATTGATAGATCTGGGGATATATTTGGCAATTGTCAAATCAGCAGTTGCCAGACTGCAACATATGTTTGCCATTAATCTCGAAAGAGACAAATATTTACTCGTTATTGTTTCATTTAAATTAAAAATTGCAGAATTCATAAAATAGTATAATCAAAATATACTTTTTAAAAGCTTTCTCTCTTTATATTTGAATCATACAACATATGCATTATATAAAACGTCCCAACACTGCCAAACCGAAATATTTCATTTCATGGTTGACATTTGCAGCAATATTGCTTTTACTTTCGGCAAACTCAACCCAAAAATGAGACTGTATAACGCGTAAAAGATAATACATATATGTTCAAATCAATAAAAAATCTTTCTGCGAACATAAGGAATGTCCCTCTTATGTAATAGGACACTTTAAGCTAATGGCCAGATAGATAACCAGGAAAACATACCAAAATGATGAAAGTTAAAGGGATGACACAAAGCAGAAACAAAAAAATAACTAAGAATATACTAGAAATGTATGTATGTGTACCAAAAGAAACAAAGTAGAGAAACGCAAGATAATGAAGAAAAATTAGACCCATAACATTAATATTTATCCTGTAAGGATAAATAAGGAAATACCCGACGATGGCATTTTATACAAGTGAAAAGAATATTTCCATGAGCTAATAAATCATGAGAATGTAAAAGAGGTAGAAAATGCACCTGTTGTCCTATCATCTGAGAAATTCATAGACCTTTCAAAGATGAAATTATAAGTTCTTATGGAGGACCAGCTTTACGAAAACACATACATGGTTTAATCACCCAAATATGGTATGATAAAACAATCCCCGAAAAATGAAAATGTGGCCTTACCCAATTCAAAAGAAAGAAAATAAGTAAGAATGATCGCAAGATCATCAGTGACTACCAGTGCGGATTTCAGCCAAACTGATCTACTAGTGGTCAACATACTTTTGCTGAGGCACGTGATATAAGGCAAGGTCAACATAAACAGTCTATTTTATGTTTTTCTCTGCTTAACAGCAACTTATAGTATAATGTAAATAAAATATATACTGTTCTACTAACCATAAATCAAACATTGATATAGGTTCATGTTTCCACTGACAAAAAATTGATGAAATCTATATAATATGAGCAGATTTGGCCTAGCATTAACATAATAAAAATATTAACATGATTGCCAAAAGGTTCAGAACGTTCGTAGATAAAAAAAGTATCTACTAAATTTTTTAACTCTATACTGAAATATAAAAGTATATCAATATAACTGAAGAAAAGAAATATCAATATAAATAAAACAATTAAAATTTAATGATTATTATTTATAATAAATAATAAACAAGACATTGCTCAAAAAAATACAGTATTTTTACTTACGTCAGTGAACGTCTTGCATAGCTGATGATTTTCGTATGCTTCATACTTTTTTGAGCTATCTTGTATTTTCTTGTTAATTCATATATTTATGTTTCATCTGAGAGATGTGAATGACAAAAAATTTTCATACAAAAGAGGAAAATAGCAGTGTTCCGGAATATTTCTTTATGCAACATATGAAAGCAATATTTTGAACATTCTTCTAATATAGGATACTTCAAGACATCAGATTATTTTTCTATAATAAACATTTCTATTCAGATTTGATTTTTCGGGATTACATATCGCATTACCAGGTTTCATTTTCTCATATCCTTACAAGCAAACGTAATATTTATATCTTTAGATTTTATGTTAACACAAAAAACAAAATATTGCGCTTCCAAATGTTTCTTAATTGATTTTCAAAGAGTTTTCTTTACGTCGTTAATTTTTCGTAACTTCAAATTATTATTTGTGACATTCCTGATTATTCTGATATAGTAAGATATTTTCGACAGTCATGTGAAGATATCTTCAATATAATTCATTAGACAAGGTAATCATAATTTAACCAACTTGAATTTCATTCTGTCTTCTTGACAGAAGTGGAACAAACATTATTTTTTCTACTCCATAAATAATATTTGCTTTTACATACTTGTTACTGAGAATAAAAGATGTTAATGATAATAAACTTGATAGTTCTTCCTAAAAAATATCAAACTTGTCAATATGTACTGACAGACAACCTCTATGCAAGTATCCATGGGCAGGATTTAGGATAATGGGGGGTACTTTCAACATATATGCAAGAACACATACAAATCAGCTAATCATACACACATACCAGCTGGGGACCTTTAATTGTAACATTTATATTTAGGAAAATCAGAGACTTACCATTAAAGCTTAGTCTCCGTTTTCAAGCTCTTCTAATTTTTTTTTCAAAAATTCTACAACCGTAATAGGTGTTTTCTTCTATTCTTCCCTCTTATGAACCTCTTGCCCAAATCTTGTTTCTAAACTTGATAAAACTGCCCCTATTTTGGCCAAAAGCAGTTTATTAGTTTTTTTTGTATGTTTACATAAATAAAATAAAATAACCCAGCTTTTTCTGTATTACATTTGATAAAAGAAACAAAAAACGAATACAAGCAATGAAAGTTTCAACAAAGTTTTCTAAGAGCCACAGAAAATTTTTAATGACAAAAAAATTTTAGTTTTCAAAACTACTATATATGTATTTGTAAGTATGCCCTAAAATAGAACAACAGTTACTAAGACATAATGAATGAAAATAAGATAATTAGATTAACCAGATGATAAATGATTCAGACTTAATAAATTCCAGGGACTATTAATATGAGAGGCATGTGTGCCGCAATAGCTAAGAACTTATTTCCATAGAAAACTTATGGAGAAGTGATAATGTCATTGCAATACCACTGGATGAAATATGAAAGCATACATTCTCGTTTTCATCAAATCACTAACATACAATTATAAATCCAAATATTTTGAGTATCAGATAGGGTTTGAGAGTTCCTACCAGAAGTTTTAATTTGAAAATCTTCTAGCATATAGTAACTGGTGTTTTATATAAATAAAATTATAGCCAAAAACTACAACTTAAGAAGAAATGGTTTGTAACAAAATGAAAATTGTAGAATTCAGCAGTATTTTTTGAAGATTATTATTTGTTCAATGTATTTCATGGATGTACCATTAAAATTTCACATTTATTCATGTTTCAATTACTAAACTCTTCTTGATTGGTGAGACGTTTCCATTACTACTTGCAAAACAGTGTCATACGAGATCCGTCCCAAAAATATTCAAAGTGTATGCTAAAAAGTTACAAAACACTCCCCAGCGAGATCAGTAACTCAACATACTTGCATACACCATAGTTGGAAAATTATCTAAAAAAAGTAACCAGTTCTTAATCTTTTTTGCGATCGCTGCATTTTGTTATGCTACCAACAATTAGTCAAGCTCTCAAAATGTTGTAAACAAACTTTTCAGTTTGCTTTTAATTCAAAAAAAGTTTTACAGAAACTATTGAAAAGCAAAAGTCTTTTAGAGATGAATGTATGAGAACATCAAATAATGATTTAAATCACTTTAAAAATAGATCTTTCGCCACAACAATACCAGAATGTGAAACTTATGATTGAATATCATTCTTTGTAGTGCGTTGAAAGAAAGTGATTATGGAATTCTGAAAACTTTTGTTTGGAGAATTTTAACTCAGAAATTTGGAAATAACTCTGTGATCTAATTCCAGTTGCTCATCCATAGCAGAAAAGGATTCATTAGATGTCGATATTGACAACTTGTGTTAGCAAATAATGAAAATAAGCTTAAAAAGATCATTAACGGTAACAAAACGTGAGTTTGCAGTTACGATCCAGAAACAAAACAGTCTTCACAATTAAATACCCACAAGATCAGACAAATTAACCAGTAGTTTTGTTCATATTCTAAAACAATTGTGTGAGGCAATGAGAAAACGGCCCATTTTGGGGAACAGAGAGTGAATTCTTCATCACAATATAGCACAAACACTATTATTGTATTGGTGCAACAGTTTTTGGGAAAACATCCAGTGATCTCCTTGAAGTCATGGCAGACTGTAACATCTCGACTTTTTTAATATTAAAATATTGCTTAGGCAACGCTTCATTGACATGACACCATATAAAATAATGTGACAAGGGCACTGAAGGCCATTATAGAAACTGAAGTTTACAACTCCTTCAAACTGAATTGCTAAAGGATTGATGGAAGCTTGTTGGTCAAGTTGAATGTGGATTACTTCAATAGTTGCAAGGGGCTGTATGATGAAGAATAAAACATTATAAAGTTATGAAGAGACAGTATATTTTTGGGATAGACCTCAAATGTTTAACTGATCATCATTACCAAGGTATGCTGAGTGATATATTATGTTACAATATTTTAAATTGAGTAGTAATGGTAAAATTTATTATTTAGTTCACCTATCTGTTATTTTCTATACTCACCACCATTTAGAATCGAAACTAACAAAAAAAATGTACTTATTACTACAAACAAACTTCTTGACTACGTTAAGATGAGTACTTGTCTTGAATTGATTGTCTAGAGTGCTTGTCTTTTTGTACAGTCTTGAGTGGGTATAAAAGGACATGATGAGATCCATTATCCTCGCTCTTCTAAACTTGATACAATTGAGACAAACACTCTGACTTTATTTTTCGTAATTTCTTTAGTGCTGTGGAGATAACTTGCCTAAATTCTTAAAACTTGCTTAAATTCTTAATCTTAATTGGAGGTACTTTTCTTAATGCATGCCTGAAACAACCGAAGCCCAACAATATAAACAATGTTTGATACTTTCAATTGGTTAGTACAAAAAGAGCTATTTTATGAGTTAAGTTCAAAAAAGAATAATGTATTAGAGATTCTTAGAATTTAGCTATCTTGAAACATTTATGTTCTGGTTTTACACAATTGAAGATGAAACAGAACATTTTTGAAATATAGTACAGTATATAAAGGACAACTATTCTGAATCTGACAAGTTGTATTATGTGTAACATTCGATATTATTTATCTTCTGCATCCATATAGAATGTAGGATATTATTATAAAAGACATGAATGATAAATTGTTTGAAAATGTAAAGACATTTTTTGCCTTATACTGAATCTCATCAAATAGTGCTAGATCAAAAACAAGAAACAAACATCAACGAAATTTTCCACTATAAGCATGGTACACAGATGATTTCATCAATCTTGGATGGCAGAAAAAGTCAATATAAAAGAAAACATGGTTATAGGGTGGCCGATTAACAAACTTAGAATAAGTCATTCATGCCTTCTAGTGCCAATATGTCATCCTCTATAATTGTGTTTGGTCAAGACTATTAGTAATACAGGGTGGTGATAAAAGGCAGAAAATAAGTGAATAATGAAATTGCTTGAAGAGATACTGATGGTAATGGCTGGAAACAAGTTGAAATTTAAATAGGATATAATTTACAAATTCTAAGAATTACGAATATAGATCAGGTGTAGAAAGTATATGAAATTTGTCCGTTTTGGTAAAAATATCAGGTATTTGATTCAGTTATCACAATTGTTTAAAAACTTAAGGCACATTTTCAGAGAGGCTAACGAAATTTAAGAATGCTTGATTAAATATGATGGATTCCACACATTTGAGCAACAGACAGGTTTCACGGCACACAAAGGCTATAAAAAAATGCAGATATAAATACAAATCATAAAACACATTGGAACATACTGTTTATAATTTTTTGTAATTACACATACTTTCTAAAAGCCTGGATGTTTAACATTTTTAAATTACTATGAAATAGCTCTTTCTGGTATTCTTATTACAAAAATAACTTTTATAGCATTTAAGCCAGCTTTTTGAACAATATATGCTTGATTGGCAATATCAAATATCTCTCAATAAAACTTAGTATGGTTATCTGTACAAAATTCACATATTAGAGGCAAATTTGTAAGAGGAATTATAAAAGGTTCACTACAAAACATGAATTTTGGACAGAACTCACATCCACCTCAATAGTTCCATGTATGAAAAATTAAATCAATTCCTTGGGTTTGAAGATCCTTACAAAAATAATCTCACCATAGTCGTAACCACTTTTTTAGTTTTGCTAGCTGGCTTTGGTTGAGGACAAAAACAAGCATTTAGTTGTCAAATAGATGTTAGATAAGATTCAACATTCTCAAAAAACTGCAAAAGATTTTGACAAATGTACTATTTAATTGTAAGAATACATTTCTTATATTCCGTACTGTTTTTTGTGAATATCAGCTTGCAGATATTAGTACCAGGATAAATAAAATAGATGTGTTGTGAGATTGTGTGAATAGAAATGGGAGACAAGTTGAATACATTTGTGTAATCCACAAAATAACCCATGAAAACTGCCAAACTAAAATTGAAGTATACTTCCACTTCCATGTCAAGTAATGAGTTACAAATCAAACATCATTTTGTTAAAAATAATCAAGAGCTTAGTGGGTACCACTTCTAACTGTCTCAGGAAAATGTAATTAGATAGACCAATACAGAAGAAACCAAGGCAAAGTTATGATAGTTATGAAGTTACTCTTTTTAACAACTTGAATATTTACAAACTTACACAAAACATTTTAAAATATTAAAATTATTAAATTTTTGTTTCAGCTGGCATATTCTATTATTTATGGTAGTTTTGGAATATATTAATCAAGATGATAATATTCCACCCAATTAAAACATAAAATTGTATTCCAAATATCACATTCAATATTTTTGTTTAAGCGATAAAGTACATATCTCCATTGAGATAAGGATACCAACAAACAAGCTGTTGGTAATTTAATTTTATTATTTAAAAATAGAAAACGAATAGTTCGAGAAGATCAATAGATTGCTGGGTTCAATGCCATGGAGATAACAAACAAAGAAATGAATCTGGATTTATTAAAATAAAAACTATGCCTAATATATTATTTCCATGTAAAAACTTTTCTGTGGAAGCTATTTCCGTACACGTTTTTCAAAACCGGCACCGAAGCGAAGCAATTGAACTGGGCAAGGTCATTAAAGTTATGAAATTTCTTTTACACTTACATCTTAAAAAATATTTCATATTTGGCAAAACTTTTGAACTTAAGTTTAAAAATACAAATGAAAATTCGACTGATTCACAATGGCAGCCAAACGCTTTTAGTAGTTTGGTAAGAGCACGCCACCTTCATTTGCCGGCCATTGGAATTATCACTTACTTTTATTCATCTTATAATGCAACTAAATTAACAGAAATACACTACTAATATGTATAATATAATACTACTTACTTGAAATAAGCTTCTATAGCGTTGAATGATAAATTAAACACAAACCCCGCACATCGAGGTTCAGGAAGGAACGCTTGGTTGTGGTATGGCGGGACGAAATGACGTTTGATCGTTACAGGAAATGGACAACGGACATAGCGGAAATACTAATGTCACGTGATTAGAGATGGAAACTATAATATAAATCCACGATTATAATAATACATATAAATCAAAATTGATAGTTAACTTCCAAGCTTACGAACACAATTAAATTCTCCTTGTGCAACTTTCTTTAGATTAACAATTATATTATATTATGACTTTATCTTTTATTTACCTTAACTTGAAAATATAGGTTCTCAAACTGTCTTCTTGTGAAATGTCGATTATGTAAGTAATTAAACTTCATTGTAATTAAATTGATTATAATTAAATTTTTAACTGCAGAAAAGTAAATTCAATACCACGGTTCCTAGACTTACAGTTTTTCTGCCCAATGCTTTCAATACAGCCGACTGGCCTTTGGCTCATCGAGCAAAAAGACAAAAAAGACAAATGTCTTTTTGCTCAATGCTTTGGCAAATTTATAAACCTCAAATTATAAAAGACTATTGCCATCTCTATACGTAAAAAGTCTGTGGTTTATCTGTACATAGTTGTCAATTTGCCAAAAATGATGTTTACGCAACTTTAGGAAGATTTATTTTAAATATATTTGATCAAACTGTTAATTTGGTCATACTATAACGATACTATACAATTATTGGTAGAATTCTATATTTATTTAATCATACTGTCATGAGAAAATCATTGTATATATTATAATCATCGAGTTTATAATGTACCCTTAATATAATTACAATACATGTGTAATATTTTTTTATAGCCATTGATATATTATTATTGTTTAATTTTTAAAGAATGATATTATTTTGTTTATAGTAATGTTTAGGTACAAAATTTTAGTGTTTGGTCACAGAATAAATAAAATTTTGTTTATTATTCTGTGGCTTGGTACACATGACGTGGCTACACCGCTGTCACCGCTTTATAGTTCCAAGTCTTACCGCATGAAAAAAAATGGTTCTGTTTTTTTGACAAACACATTTTTTAGAGTATATACCACAAATTTTCACATTTTTCAAACTAATTTTTACTTAAAGGAAAGTGTTTAGGAATTTTTATTTATAATTCATAAAATACAATACGAATCCATAATGTGCGGTGAACGAAACATGGAATAATAACATTCTAGTCAAGAAATCATCCTATACCAGCAAAACTTTTTGATAAGCCTTTGCTTATACTGAACGACATAAAGTTGTCTAAAATTGTTAAAATAAATTCAATTCGTCACTGCTTGACCTCGTTCCTATTATAAAATATGTAATATGCTAGGGTACGAAGTTAGTTTAAAATGGACGATATCTTGTTGTTAACATCAATTATATCTTATTTTACAGTCTAGTAGTATTAAGTGTAGTATCTAGTACCTAAATATTTTATTACAAGTTTTCTATGGAATTTGAAGCATACGGCGATAGAACCGGCGATACGGCATATTAGCAATAATAACTTTGTTTACGGCAACTCGTAACAGATTATCTGATGTCTCTTGATACCACTCTCGGAGATTTCGGAGCAAGGATGTTCTTCTCCGGCCTGGGCCTCTTCTTCTGGCGGTCTTGCTCGGTATTATGCGGTGTAGAAGGTAGAAGGTGCTATTCGATCAACGCAACTTATCCGCAATATTCGTCGGTATAATATATCCACATCTCAAAGGCATCCAGTTTTTTATTAGTGTTGCTGTAAGAGTCCAGCTCCTTCATGCCATATAGCAACGTGTAGAATATGTAGCAGCGTATTAATCTGATTTTAAGCTTTAATGTAATATCTCTGTTAATGGAATTTTCTTTAGTTTATAGAAGGCGGCTCTGGGCTTTTCAATGCGTATTCTTAAATTGTTGCTTATATCCCAGTTATCGTTAACATTGGCGCCCAAATAGGTGATATTGTGGACTCTTTCTAACTCTATTCCATACACTCTGATGTTCATTGGTTGTACTCTGTTTTGCTGACAACCATAAGTTTTGTCTTAGAATTATTAAACTTTCACCTATATTTAACATATGTTTCGGTCATGCTGTTTATAATGCGGACTTTACATTTACGAGTACTCGTATCCGAGTAGCTCGGATTTGAGTTACGAGTCGAACTGCGATCGATTACATTAAATCCGAGCGATCAGAGTTATTTCAAAGAGAATTTAAAAATGGCGCCATCAAGAAAGAAACAAGCTGCTATTGCATTAGTGTTATTAAACATTTTAAAGGAGAAAAATAAATGTGGTAAGTGGTAATGGTCATGATATCCGCAATAGTCTCGTACGCCTTATTTCTTTTGATAATGTCCCGATACTCCTTCAGTTTCACATTCCATAAACATTCAAAAGAACGGTAAAGATTGATAAATTGATCCATTTGATCTGCAGAAAATCTTAGTTCTGCCATTTTTAATTTGGAATTTCCACCACTTTGACGCTCACTCGTACAGGAACTGACAGGAACTCGTACTGCTACTCGGTTTGCGTTCAACTTCAATCCGAGCTCGGATCCGAGTGACAAGTGGCTCCGTGTAGACGTTTATACTTCCGAGTTGCACTCCGAGTAGAGTAACTCGGATCCGAGTACTCGTAAATGTAAAGCGGACTTTACTTGGATCCGAGTACTCGTAAATGTAGAGGACTTAAGTCGTTGCAACTCTTTTTCAGTGGATGCAATCAGTACTGTGTCGTCTGCGTATCTGAGATTGTTAACATTAATTTCGTTGATTTTAATGTCTGCATGTTCATATTAGCAGACTTCTTTGAAAATAAATTTTGAGTAGAAATTAAAAAGTACCTAGTGGCGATAAAATACACCCCTGCCTCACTCCACGTCGTATTTCCACTCATCATCACCATGCAACCTTTTCTGTCCACTGCTGGACATAGGTCTATCCCATTTTTCGCCACTCTTCACGGTTCTGTGCGTCTTGTTGCCTGTATTCGTTTAATGTCACCCATCCAGCGTGTTGGTGGTCGTCATCTGCTGCGTTTGTTTTCTCTTGGGCGCCAGTCAATTAGTTTTCTGGTCCATCTTCAGTAGTTCCAATACTTGCGTCGTATTCTGAACAGTTCGTATGTTTGCACATTGATGCCAATACAAATTTTTAATAATACGGAGGTCTTGGTTATCAATTCCCACCTGTTTCAAAGCACCTACGAATTTGTTGTGGGTAACCTGGTCAAAGGCCTTTTCGAAGTCGATAAAACACATATATACTGGTTGTTATGTATCCCTACATCTTTGAACCAGGACCTGGTTACCTTACCTTACTATTGTTAATATGCTTAAAATGGGATAGTTTGTAGATTTGGGATTTTAAATGGGATTTAAATTGTAGATATCATACTTAAAAGTATTAAATTAAACGGCATAATGCCGATGTAAATGGATAACTAACCACTTCGCCATGGCTCAACTGAATCCATAGTCCTTCATTTTATATACCAGCCCTATATGCCACACTCTATCGAAGGATTTTCTTACATCCAGGAAAGCTGATCTTATGTATTGCTTGTCGTTAAAGCCAACTGCTATATACTATGTTAAGTTGAGTAACTGAAATTCGCTGGAATCTTGTGCTCTGAAGCCGAATTGAGCTTATAGGAGTATTACCAATATTTTCCTTTTCCTCTGGACTTTTGTTTGTATCAATCTTTCAGAAATTTTTCTGATTGCTAGAAGTAAGTTTCTTCTTCTTGATGTGCCTATCCGTGACGAATGTTGGCGATCATCATAGAAATCTTTATCTTGTTTGCAGCAGCGAGGAAAAGCTCACAAATGTTGTGTTGAGCCAGATTCTGAGGTTCCTGAACCAGGATGATCTTCTTCTTCTTGAACCTCGCTTTCCACATACTATTCCTTGCAGAATGGCTTGTAGGAGGGCATATCTGGAATTATTTCGCATAATGTGTCCGAAGTATAGCTTTCGGGATTTGATGGTGGTCAGTACCTCTCGGTTCTTCTTCATTCTTGGAGCTCCTCATCGGCCAGTACACGGGATCTTAAGTATTCTCCGATATAGCCACATCTCAAATGCTTCCAATTTTCTGCACATATCTTCGTTCAAGGTCCACGATTCAACACCCTAAAAAAGTACAGAGAATACGCAGCATCACAGCATTCTTACTTTTATTTATTATTTAATTATTATGAGCTTTGTCTTTTTTAAGTTTCTATTGCATAAGAACTTGCAGGTCTTCTAGGTTGACCTCAAATACTATTGTGTCATCTGTATATCTGATGTTGTTTAACTACAGTTTAACAACAAATGATTGTTGAGTAGAATGCCTTTTATATGCCCTCTACGGTTTAGTAGAATGTCTTTTTAGGAGCCGTGCAAAGCTTAGAGATGACAAAATACAGCCTTGTCACACTCCACGTAAGATTTTCATGTATTCGGTATGTTAAACTTCAATATTGAGGTTTGCGGTCTGATTTCAGTAAAGGTTTCTAATTATTTTCAGATCTCGGTTACTAATTCCTGCATCTTTTAGTAATTGCATCATCTTGGCTTGCTGTACTGGATCAAACGCTTTTTCGTAATCAATGAGAGATTTGTATGCGCCGCAGTTGGCGTATCTGCAATATGACTTTTACTGAGAACAAAGCCTCTCTCGTACCAACAGCATTTATGAACCCGAACTGATTAAGGAAAATTTGATGTTCACACAGCTTGTCAATTCTCTTATGGATTGTCTTAAGGAGATAACTCATGAGGCTTATCGTAGAATATTCTTCGCTCCTGGTTTTTTTGAAAGCGCAATAAACTCAGAATTGGTTAGTACTTCTCCAGTTGGTATTTCTCCAGAGTTGTATACGTTATTCAGTATCTTTGTGATTATTACTATTGATTCGTGGTTCATTAGTTTCAGTAGTTCTGCTTATATATTATCGGAGCTTGCTGCTTTACCATCTTTTAGCTGTTTTATTGCAGAATAAACTTCCTGCTGTAATATTCTTGATCCATCATTTACCTCTTCTTCTAGCACAAAGGTGATATATCTTTGGTCTTGAAACAGTGTCTCTAGGTATTCTTTCCACGTTCTTATTTTACTCTATTTGTCCAATATGCTGTTTCCCGTCAGAATCAGTTATAAGCAAACAAAAAATGAAATTAGTCATCCAAAGTCACGTGTCGTAACTGGTCAAAAGTAATCGGAATCACGTGTCCATCATGAATTATCGGAAATTTTGAATTCGATCATTGGCAGCGCGTAAGGAAAATGTTTCCTTGCGAGTCATTTTACATTGTAACAATAGAATATTATATTTCTGCTTATAATAAAAATAATACATTATAATAACAATATTTAACAAAAGCAATATATCGTTAAACACAAAGACACCTGTATACTTCTAACACACAATGTACTTATAACTCTGAGAAATCTAAATATATACTGATCAGATACAGATCCTTTCTCCTTTACTGAAACGCTCCTTGGTAAAAGTCATAGCAAGAGTCAAACGATACGATAAACGTAAGTAATCACGCTCATGACTCATTTCATTTTTTATTTGTGGAACTATAGATTTCCTTTCCGTCTCCGTGAGTTCTTTAACTTTCTCAAGTACCTACATTGTGACTACCGTACTTCAACTATCTCAAGTTCTTCGCAGCTTTCCATTGCTTCTGATTTTTTTTATTTGTCTGTTTTTATCTGTCATCCATGATTTTTTCTTGATTAATTTATCTACCTTTACCTTACATTTTGAACTATTTCCGTAACCTTTTCTTCGTTCGATTTGTTTCCAATCGCCGTCACTAGGTTGCTTAACGTGGCTGGGACCCCAATTTTCGTATTAAGGTCTTTCAAAACATGTATGATCGTGATTTCCTTTTTTGCAATCTTTTGAGTTTGAGTTGACAGATGTGAAGCTGTTTAGGAATCCAAAAAATAAGCTTATCAGCCTGTAATTTTGCGGAAAAGTGCTGCTTTTGCCTGGATTGTGTCGTAATAAAGTGCTCTTGTTTCATTGAGTTGCATGCCGTTTATTACGTTGGTAAATAAACAACTGCTTTTCACTGGAAAATATTTCAGAGCCCTGTTTGATAGTTCTTGGTAAGCTCATTGACCTCCTTTGGGAAGGTGGATATTAGTAATACCTATTTCTTCTTGATTTTTGGGCATTTTGTCATAGGCCTCTTTGACTTCTTCAATAAAGTCAAGTCAAGTTGGTAATTATTTTAGGGTGCCTTCTCTCTAAAGAAAGTGGTAATGAGGAGAACTCTCTACTTGAGAGTTCTCCTCATTACCTTTGCTTTATCTTCAGTGGAATAGATATTTCAAAGTGAATTGTTCTCTTGTTGCTCTGTATTATCCTTTGAAGCTTCCATATTTCTTTCAATGTTTTTGATACCAACATGAAATAGCATAGCTAAGATGGTGAGGGTATGTTCAATGTTAAAATGATATGAATAATCACTGTGTTTTTAAGTTCCTGGATCATACATACAAAAGGAAGATAAAATATATAAATAAAAAAACACTCAGAGTATAATTTCAACAAATAAATGCAGACTTTTAATGATTTTGTTTTCATTTTATATTTGATTAAAAAAATTTTTAAAAATCAATGACTAATGAAAATAAATAAAATAACACCAAAATAGTTTAAAGAATTTATTGCAAAAAGGTAACATCCTACACAATAAATAAATTCATAAAATTACAAAGCCTTTTAGGTTTATCATAAAATAATAACTTTCAATGTCTTAACTCCCTAAAATAGCTTTCTATTAAAAAGACTAGGTGCCCATTTGGAAGCTTTTGAAGCCCCTTGTTCTCTTTTTGCAGCAGCTTGAGCCTCCATTTCTTCTAAAAGCTGTTTTTGTTTTTCCCTGAAAGTGGCAATGGGATCATCAAAATGACTGTAGTGTTGTAAAACTTCTCTTACATCTTCTACATCATTATCAGCAATGGTTTTCAAAAACGAAGCTAAGTCAACTAGCGAGGAATCATCATCATTTCCAGACCACCTTTTAACATTTAATAAATTCTCTGGATTGAATTTTACATTTTTTGCATTCCAATCTATACAAATAACTTTAGACAAATCTCTATTAAGATTGTTTAAACTCTTTACATGATGACCCCCTGAAAAATGAGTGGCATCTCTTACCAGTCTATAAGCAATTATATTCTTAGGATCTATGGCATCTATTAATGGAAATACAGTCATCCCTTGTTCAGCAGTATATATTATTATTTCATAGGATCCATGCAATGATTCTAAAAAATAGTCTAACATTGGACGTTTCTTAAACCTCCATCCAGTGCTGTAAGTCCAGTCAGGATGCACAAGTACATCTGTTAATTCTAATACTAATGTATATTTTGGTTGTAAATAAGGATACTCTAATGGATCTGGTAGTAATTTTTCTCTTGATGGTTCTTTAATCAGTTTTCTATAGTAATCTAACTCTCTGTAGGTTCTAATAATGTACTGTAGAACAACAGGCTTATCAGCAAGATCATCTTTTATGGGATTACCATGAGAATCCTTTTCAGGACTTCCTAGAGTAAATATAACATAAGTTCCTATACATGTGAAAGAGATTCCAAGAAATGCAAGGGTAAGTTTCATTGTTCTCCATGAATTTTCCCTCTGTTTCTTTCGCTCTTCTTCTTCAGCTGCTTCTTGTGCCTTATCATTATTTTCTTTCAATAAACTTCCCAAAGGAGATGTGGGTTTTGTATCTTCTATTTTAGATGTGGACTTAGTACTTTGACAGTAGAACACACATTGATTACAGCTGTATATGTTAATCTTAACTAAAGCACAACCGGATTTATTGTGATTAGCTAGTAAATCAGAATGATTTCTAGCAATATTGCTGAATAATTGGATTGATTTTCTTGTAAACCTCATCATTTTGTAGCAATGTCTTTTTGCTCAGATAATTTTACTGAAATACAGCTTAGATTTTCATTTTCCACAATATCACAAACACAAAATTAGTCTTATAATTGGTTTAGTCTATAAATTAGGGCAATATGTTACTAATGCAAATTCAGTCTACGCGTACGTAACAGGTCTCTAAAGTAAAAATTCACCTTATTTACATTTTTGAACAATGTTTAGTACTAGGAACTTGAAATTATATCACTAAAACTGCGAAACTGCCCCTGCCGAATAAAATATGAATATGAAGTATGCCGTAATGAAGGTTATGTATACTTTCCTCTTCTGCGCTTTTAACCTAAATCCACCACATCATGGTTAACGACACTGTGATTATGTAGCTACTTTTCAAAATCATTTTTAATTTTATTCCCAAATATAAAAAAATGATAAATTTTTGAATGAAGGAATTGAATTCAGCAACGAGGATCGCGGATGCATTGCTGAATTTAATAGTGTAAATGGAGATAATTCATTATAACCTCAATGTTTGCATATTTATCTTTTAGCAGAAATCATTTTTATTTGTATTGTACATAGTTTTAGTAATGTTTAAATCGCCATCCTGTCATAAACTTCTGACAGTAACTAAATATTTTCAAAAATTAAGGAAAATGTCTTCATTAAATAAATGTAAAGTTGCTGTTTGTCAATTTACGGCTTGCAATGATAAATCTAAAAATTTAGTTACAGTGAAGCGCTTAATTGACGAGGCAGTAACAAAGAATGCTAAAGTTATATTCTTACCTGAGGCATGTGATTTTATTGCACACAATAAGGACGAATCTAGGAATCTAGCAGAAAGTTTGGACGGCGAATTGGTAGATGAATATAAGAAAATTGCAAACAAAAACAAAATTTGGCTCTCAATTGGAGGTTTTCATGAAAAAATTAATAACAATACTATGTACAACACTCACATATTAATAGATGATACTGGAAACATATTGTCTTTGTACAGAAAAACACATTTGTTTGATGTGAGTATTCCAGAAAAAAATATATTATTACAAGAATCGGATTATTGCACAGCTGGTTCAGCAATTATACCACCTGTTGAGACACCTGCAGGACTTATAGCATTGTCAATATGTTATGATTTACGATTTCCAGAAATTAGTACTCTCCAAACAAAATTCGGAGCCAATATTTTGACTTATCCTTCAGCATTTACAGCAACAACAGGTTAGTAATATAGGTAAGTAATACTTATACCAACTATATTCTTTACTTATACTCCTGTAAATGTAGTTCCTACTATATTTATATACAATGTTTGTTTAATATGTCCCTTATGGCATTTTACCTTTTAACTGTCTATATGTAAGACTATAATTTAACTCATAATTCTCCCTGTATCTTTGTTCAAGCATAGAAAAGTTTCTTTAATGATATAAAATTTTCTATTGGACATTTTTTTTTCATTTCTTCTTTAATGCCAGAGTTTTGCATGAATTTTTCAGAGCTCTTTTATTATTATTCCATGTATTTATGTTATGACTACTATTTTACTTACCCATCCTTACTAGTTTTTAGAAATTTGCATCATGTTTGCAGGTCCTGCTCATTGGGAAATTCTGTTAAGAGCTAGAGCAGTTGAAAATCAATGCTATGTTATTGCTGCAGCTCAATATGGACAACATAATTCAAAAAGAACCTCTTATGGACATTCAATGATAGTGGATCCTTGGGGCGTTGTTGTAGCAGAATGCCCAAAATATAATGAGAATAATCCAACAAATGAGAGTATCGCTGTAGCGGAGGTAAATACAGAGTATGTTAAGAAAATCAGACAAGAAATGCCTGTACAGAAACATCGTAGAACTGATATTTATAATCTTAATTTGCTGCCAAATAATAACAAAAATGACGAAACAAGCTCATATACTTTTGCAGATAAAATTATACCTGCTTCTACAGTCTTCTACAAATCCAATTATTGTTATGCATTTACAAATATTAGATGTGTTGTACCAGGTCATGTGCTTGTGGCAACTTTAAGGTGTGCTCCAAGGTTGCTAGATTTAACTCAAGAAGAAATTGCAGATTTATTCCAAACAGTAATTAAAGTGCAGCGGGCAATGGAAGTGGAACATGATGCAGGATCCACAACAATTTGCGTTCAAGATGGCAAATTTGCAGGGCAAACTGTTCCACATGTTCATGTACATATTTTACCAAGAAAGCTGAACGATTTTAAACAGAATGACGATATCTATTGGGAGTTGGCAAAACATGATTCAGAAGAAAATGTTCAATCAATCAGGTCAATCGAGGAAATGTCTGAAGAAGCGAGGAAGTTAAGGACACATTTTGGTATGTAAATGTTTTGGAAACCATTTTTTTTGTTGACTTATATCAACTGAAAAATGTGACAATATGAAATATATATTTGTTATTAATTGTGTTTTTTATTCTGTAACACACTTATCTTGCCTTTCATAATCAGGGGCAGTATAAATCAAGTGATTAATTTTTTTAAATAAAAATTTATAAAAAGTATCATTTTGCGTTTTAGTATTTCAAATGTTTGTAATGTTTATTTACGGACTTGCCATTTTTTTACAAATCAACTAAACTATTAAAGTGATTACATAAGAAGGTATTTTCGATCTTATTCTTAATTAATAGTAGGTACTTAGCGATAAATGAAAAAAATCATTACTATTAAATTTGTTTGCATTTCTACACATTCTTTGTAAGGGTTTATTTACAGAATAAATTCGATTATGAAATTCTAAATAAAATAAGTCTTGGGATCTGGTGTCCCTAGAGGGAGTATGGAAGTAAACCTTTTCCAAAACATCAATGACTCCTCGTATTAATTTATATATAAATGCTATATCTAGCAAAATTCGCCTTCCTTCAAGATTAGGCAATTTAAGTAAACTCTCTCCGGCTTCGGCACACAATGTAGCTTTTCTTTAATAATTTTAAAGTGTTTGTTTGTCCTTTTGTAGTGTAGTGTAATGTACAATTATATGTTTGACATTTTGTTCTTGTCAGATAGGCCGCAATTGACGAAATGCCCCTGAAGATGATCTAGGGATCGAAAGTACTTGGGCAAGATTAAATTAAACTGTGCTTGATATATGCCTTTTATTTGATCAAAGTTAATTTAAGTAAAGACTGCAAAACAATGTATTCAATTTCATTTACAGGTATTCTCAATTTAAAAGCAATAAATCTTAAGAACTTTTTCTGTACTCTTTCTAATAGATCTTTGTAGCATTTATAATGAGGAGACCAAATATTGCTACCATATTCCAAAACCGATCTAATAAGGGGAAGTAGATATTTTTGAGACAATAAATATCAAAATCAGAGAGGCTACGTTTTATGAAACCAAAAAATTGACACATTTTACCCGATACTGTAACTTCATGTTTCATATCATAACAATTCATTGTCAGTCGCTATGCAAAAATACAATATTTCGTGCAGATTCATTTTCTGTAAGGCACGTGACAGCAATGTAATTTTTAAGGAATTATTATGAGGATTGTTGAAGGATTAGGGATTTGAGCTGGCTTAGCACAAATTTATTGTTTTAGGTGTAGGGTAGATATGTTTAGTCTGGTTTTATTTAATTAGTTTTTTCTCAGTAGTATAGATTTTAATTACCATTTTTAAATGAATAATTATCATTATCAGATGACATGTACTGACTCGATGTTTCGAAACAATAAACGTTTAATGTATCGAAACATTGAAACAGTTCTGTGACTCAACTCATTGCTTCGAAACATCAACTCACTAGCCAACACTAAAATAAAGACTTCAAATTAAAAGCGATTGAAAACTTTACCAATATATCTGGTACTAATGGATAAATTTTGATGTTTTTTTTAATATGGGGTACCACTTAAATTACACAGCTCCTTTTGCAATAAACAATCATGAATTTTTTGTAAACAATTTTTTTTTATTGAAAAATTTGTTATGTTATGTTAAAATCTACATTATTTGGAGATTATTTTTTAAGACTAATTGACCAACAATATTTTGACTCAACCTAACAATAACATATTTAGTGACAAATGTAAAGACATACAGAATATTCCAATAAACTGTTTTTCATTTATTATTGATTAAAATTCTTTGCAACTTTTCAATATCACAGTCTCTACATTAATTTACCAGGTTATTAAGAAAACTATGTAACATAAAATTATGTATTTATTAGAAAAAAAGTTATAAACCTATCATTGAAATGGAAATTCTCACAGTATTACATAATTTATAGACATAACACACGAATATTGTAAGAACAGCCACCATCAGTGAAATATTAAAAACTAAATGTAGTTATTACATATCTTCTGTATCTGATTCTGAATCTGCTTCCATTGCTTGCTTAGCAGCCTTTTCTGCATCAGCAAACACTGACTCAGGCACTTTGGTATGTAAACCATTTGTATCCTTGCATACCCATGAAAGTTCCAGTTCAAAATTCTTATCCTTCAATTCATCATGGACCAAATAAATTCTAGAATATACAACACATTCATTCATTATTTTACTATAAATGATAAACTGTGTTTTTTATAATTCAAAAGATACCTACATAATCAGCAGTATGATCACCAGTGGAATAAATAGATAAAGGATAAAATGGCATGGAAAAAAATTGCAAATATTGGATGAAGAATGACTGGATACCATAAAATTAAAGATGAAGTGGGAGATCAAATAATATACAATCAGGTTCAGATAAAAGAAAGATTTGTTAACCTAACATAAGCACAGGATATTATCTATATTTCTGTGATCCTAACTTTTCAGAGATCAGATTTGCAGAAAGATTTTTATATTTAGATCTCTGAAAATGATATGTTGCATATTTTAATATTGACGGATACCCCTTATAAAAGATACCTGATAAAAATATTGAAATGTCTACTCACATTTTGGCTGCTTCTTTAACAAGTTCTTTGCATGTTAAATTCCCCATCTTCAATTTTTCTATTTCAGTCTTTGCAGACTGTTTAGCTTTTCCTGTAGCACATCCAAAGTATCCCTAGAATTTAAAATGAAAACTTCAAAATATCAAGCAAAAGACATACCATACATAGCTAACTCCAGATGGATCAATCAAAAACATAGATGGGTCATTATCTTCATAACTGGACAATATGACACTGCAACCAAATGGTCTGACAGCACTGTATAAAGTGTATGCATGCATGTACATGCTTACTCTATCATTTAGGTATTTAAGAGGAATATTTGATCCATATTGGTGCCTATAATTTGATGCTTCTTTTCTAGCAATCTCAACTATTTGCCTTGCATCAGCTATTAAACCTGAAAATGCCTAAAATAAAAAAAAACTTGTGAATATATAAAAGTAGGTATTCGTTAAATCTGGTCTTAGTTTCAGCACTTTATGGAATAATTTTGAGTAATACATTCACAAACAAAAACCCACCATTCCTATATGTTTATCAATGTTGAAAATTCGTTTGTTTGTACTGGGTTCATGCAATTTTGACATAATAAGCTTTTCAGCAGCTAATACAATTCCATCTGTACCTCGGAGACCTATTACAGTGCCACTATTTTCAACTGCTTTCATTGCATATTCAACTTGAAAAACCCTTCCATCAGGAGAGAATTGGGAAGCTGACAAATCGTACTAAAAAAACATCATTAAAACAAGTCTTACAACTAAAATTTAATACGAACCCCAGTTCCAATAGAACTCATTTTGATTTTCTAATACAAAATTAACACTACTACAAAATCCGGCAAGTCGTAGTGATTTGCTTTTTCATGAAATTGATGTTGACGACGTTGACGTTTGACAAGTTCCCATTTCTTTGTCTTTTCCAAATTATGTATCTATCCACCAAATATTTGTAAAAAATTTATTAATTCCAGTTCTAGTCTTCGAAACTATTCAATGTATATTATAAACCATTAATCAGCCCAGCATCAATAGTACCTATTAAAAAATTAATAACCTGAACAATATAAACAAATAAATATTTTGTAATATTCCTCTTCTGTATCACTTGTCATTGTTTTGACATTCTATAACTTATTTAGAAATAGTTGTCAAGTTTGTTGATAAAAATAAAAATACCGAATACAAAGGAAAAATGTGTACGGTTAATAATGTTAAAGGAGAAATAGAGATTTATAGATTACCAGTAAATGCCGAAGAATATGTTATTAATGACTGGACAATTAAATACACAAAATCTCACATTCTTCATTCAATTTGTGCAAATACTGAAACATGTAGCTCTAAACCTGAAGAACGATGTCTCTTATGCTTGTAAGTTTTTGTTTTCGTATTTGATGTCTCCATTATTAAAGTTTACACCTTAAAAAATCGTATTTATTTCGATAAATTCAAAATCAGGTTTACAGCAGTTTTGTAACTCACTATCATACTAACATTGTCATCTTTGTATTCCACTTTTAGCACCATGTTCCAGATAAAAATTATATTTATTATCCACTAAAAGTTATTTCTTTTTTTTTTCACTCAACATTCACTAATATGCTACTTTTTTTTATTGTGTGATCACTAAAATAGACAATAAGAAACATAAAAAGGACAATTAACTTTTATTTTTGTCCTTATAATTGATCAAAAATAAAAAGAAAATTTGGGCGTGCCTATTTCACTATTATTTGAAAGAATAATTAGAAATTTATACAATATATATATATACATACCATTTGGCACAATTACCATCAGGGATATTAAATATCAGGCTGATTTTAAGTATTTTAGTAGTTAGATTGTGATTGAAAAAATTATATTATTTAGTGAAACCTGATTAGCTCAGACAATTTGAGGAGAATATTCTTAATTCAGGCTCATAGATGAGCATAGTAGTCATTGTGAGAGCTGTGCACCCAACTTCATGCAGCAAATAGAACCAATACATTTTTATGTGTGGTATTAGATGAGTGTTAAGTTGTAAATCATTCGCTTGTCTATTACCATTACCCCACATTGTATTGCATAGTTCCAATTACTGTGTGGGTTCTGGTGTGTACATAACGAATCCTACACCCTTCTATTGGTCCTCTTAGAAGTAATGTAGAGAACAGTGTATGCATATTCTTAATACTAAGTAAGGTACTTAAGTAGTTATTATTACTTTGTACATGTGTATTGATATATCTGCATAAATGAATAAAATCTAAGCATAATTACAAAATGTTAATTTTTATCTTTCTTGTGTTTATAATTTAGGTACAACAATGAACTTGAGCTACCTCATTTACCTGAAATGGTATTTCCTAATAATAAGTTAAATCTTAACCATAAGTCAGGATTTTCAGTAGAATTCAATGCCTTGGATGCTTTAAAGAGTGTCAGTAATGGAAAACAGTCAATAAAAGTTGCCCATTCTGACGCATGGAAAGATTCAAGGTAAGTAATTAATATGGGTGTATTTTGGAGATAGTAGGTTGTAGATAAAGGTGTTGTTTGACCTTGTAGATCTTCCACACTGCTACTTGAAAAATTCTTTGTGATTATATCAAATTTTGTGATTTTTGGATATAATTTAGCATTTGCCATGGTTTCTTTTTTAGATCAAGTACTTGCCTTAACAGATACTTAAATCTTTTACTCGCTGCACTGCTTATCCCTTTCATCAGTGATCAGTTCATCACATACATCTTTTTCTGTCTTAGTTTGGCTCATCCTCCTCTTCATCTTCGAAGGTGATTACAATTCCGATTATAGCATTGATAACACTCAGCTGTCTAGGCAGGACTGTGTTAAGGATTTAGGTGTTTATTTTGATTGTAAATTAACATTTCTAATTAATCTTCCTAATTAGTTCATCTTCTTTTCTTCTTTGTGTGACCAAAAAATCTGTTTTTGTGCTTTATTATAAATTGTACTATATCTTCCCATTTGGTTATATTTATTATTTCATGGTTCATCAGTCTTTTTTATTCTCTTTGTTCTGTCTTTATTGGTGCTCAATCTTTTTCTTTCAACTTAAGTTAGTTTTTTCATCTTCATCTTTTTTGTGTAAGACACATTGCTTCTGCTCCATGTGCTACAATCACTGGTCTAATTGTTGCTCTATATATTTGTATCCCTGTTCTTTGCTCAGGTTTTTGTCTCTTAGTAGTCAATGATATTTCCAATATACCTCATTCCCTGTTTTAATTTTTTGCTTATTTCTGCACTCCTTTCATTTTTGCCACCCACTATCACCTCCCAAGTATTTAAAGCAATTGAACCTTTGTGTTCATTGTATATGTATATTGTGTCTATTACTGATTTCCCTTTTCTAAATTCCTCTTAATACTATCCCATGTTTCCATATCCAAGAGATATCTAATAACCCAATCATTTTTTCATATTGATGAGGTTTTCAGCCTGTATTGGGAAAGTAACTGATGTAAGGTGTTTTTGTACATTGTCATTATTACTGTAATTTAAACTATTGTAAATTAACATGTCTAAGCATACTGCTTTGATAATTGTTATTGATATAAAATTAAGACCAGTGAAGATCCATCTATTGGTCTACAAATTGTTCAATTGATGTGTCATCTAGCTGAATCCCAACAAGTCGAATCCCAACAAGTCAACACATTGTGATCGATTTATCATTTAATCTTCATTATATTCTCTAGATTATTGACTGTGTAACGACATAACTTGAGGACTTCTTATACGCTCAACATTAATATTAACACTTTTGTTTTTAAATAACAATTTTTAGGGCGCCAGAAAATTTAGAAGAAAAAATCAAACCTTTTGACTGGACATTTAGCTCCGATTACAGAGGGTATGTGTCTGGGGAATCATCATTAGAAGAAACAGAAGAACGAATTAATATCGAAAAATTAAAAGAAAAAGAGAAAATTTTGTTTTATCAAGAATTAATGTTGTATGAAGATGAATTACATGACAATGGAATTTCTTCATGTACAATTAAAATCGTTAGTATACAAGTTTAATATTTTTTATTTAATTTTGGGGGAGGGAGACAAGAGAACTAAATGTTACATTTATGATTTATTTATATTAATTTTTAATTTTCAGAGGGTGATGCCTAGCTCGTTTTTTGTTCTATTACGATTTTTCTTGAGGGTTGATAATGTTATGGTAAGGATCAACGATACTCGAGTGTTTCATGACTTCTCAACCGATTATATACTTAGAGAGTATACGAATAAGGAATGTGGAGTAAAGGATTTGAATTTACCATTAACAGTGTTTGGGGATCCAAACGCGCTATCGCCGCATATGCCGTTACGAACATCCATTTTTGAAAAAATAACAATCCCTACTGTACAATCATAAACTAATGTAGAATATTTTAGTGGCAACTTATCTGTATTTTTACTAAATAAATACTTTTACTGTAATATTTCTGTATAATTTTTTTTACATTTACGGGAAATACCATTTTACATTTTCAATATTTAATAATAAATGCATAAATATTTTTTAGTTCTGGTCACCTGATGTTTGTCTGTACTTATTAAGTCGAAAAAAAATAATTGATAGCATTGTGTATTGTATTCCGGCTTTGCTATTCAATTCAAAACTGAAAACTCTCTTGTGGAGACTTGGAAGTCATGTATTTCTCAATCTATTATATAAAAACGAATCCCTATTTTCTTATATCACGCCAAAACTTAAGATAGACTACTGGTTTTATTAATCTCTTTTTTTAGATTTTTAATACTGTGTAGAATGTTTTTACCGCCTGTATTGTTGTATACATATATTTCGCAGACCTCTATTATTTTTTCTCTTTTTTCTCCGACTAAAGATTAAACAGGAATGGACAGCGCCCAACCCTGTCTGATCTTTCGTTTAAATTTAATATATTAGTAAAATACTTTTTATTACTTTACTTTTTACTTATTAGTAAAATTAGTAAAATAATTTAGTTAAACAAACTTTGTTAGCCTTATCTCAGATAAACAAAGATTGTTTGTTATTGAGAAATTTTGAGTTTATCTTTCTTGAACATTAGGATACAAAGCTTGATCAATTAAAAGTATTTTTATGAGTGTTTTCTAATACAGGTTTATCAATTAGTTCCCATATTATTTTATCGGTCTATCTTTTTGTATGTTTAGTGTTTAATTAATTATCTAAGTACCTACTCTAACAATAACTTAATGCATACAAAGGAAAATGATCAATAATCATAACGTAATTATATTTATCATATTGAGCACTTACAATAATTAAAATAAATTAAATAAACAATCGGAAATTTCATTATTTAACAGAATATTTTATTCATATATTGACTTAACACTTTTGCACAATCAGTAATTTCAAGATATATGAAGAAAAGTATTATAATTTGAATGTAATCATGGTTACAGTAAACGTCTCAACAGTGTTAAAACCGCTTCTAAAGATATCAGCCATTTTTGGACTTTACAATGTCAAATTTTGTAATAATAAAAGAACATTTTTTTGCTCTGGTACCAAATTCACGATGTGCTATTGTATAATAATTTGGTCAATTTATTTGGGTAAGAAAGTTTTTCTTATTTCTTTATTTATACCTGCTGTAGAAAGCTACAATGTTTAATTGTTTCAATTTAAAATAAATACTGAAAAAATCTGTACAAATATTTAAAAAAAAAATAGCATAAACCATATACTAATAATAATCACAATGTATTCATATCTCATCATCATCATCAGTTGGCGCTACAGCCCTTCGTGAGCCTTGGCCTGCTTCAAAACATTCTTCCATCCTTCCCTATCGAGTGTCTGTCTTCTCCAGCCCCTCACTCCAATCTTCCTCAGATCTTCCTGTACATCGTCCAGATATCTGAGTTTAGGTCGCCCCCTTCTTCTTCTTCCGACCGGCCTGTTTGGCATAGTTATTTTAGTGGGATCACTCTCATCCATCCGCATAACGTGGCCCACCCACCTTAGACGGTTTATTTTGATGGTTTTCACAATATCTGCATCACCAAAAAGTCTATAGAGTTCAAAGTTATATCGCCTTCTCCACAGACCCTGTTCGTTTACTCCGCCATATATGGTCCTCAATACTTTTCTTTCAAAGACTCACAGCAACTCTTCATCTCGGGTCGTCATTACCCATGTTTCCGATCCGTATGTGAGCACTGGGCGTATTATTGTTTTATAAAGTTTGCACTTTGTTGCTATTGACATACTTCTCGCTCTTAGTTGAGGGCCCAGGCCAAAATAACAGCGGTTAGCCACGCATATTCTTTTTTTTATCTCGTTGGATGTGTTATTTTTGTAGTCTACCAGTGATCCTAAGTAGCAGAATTCTTCTACCATTTCTATCGTTTCGTGTTGCACCTCTAAGTTATTTTGTTGAATTCTTGATATGGCTGGCATATATTTAGTTTTCTGGATGTTAATCAGAAGTCCGATGTTTTCTGCGGCATTTTTGATACGTGTGAAAGCCTCCACTGCTTCATTTTGGGTTCTTCCAATTATGACGATATCATCAGCGTATGCCATTATTTGTATACTACGGGTATATATCGTACCTTTTAAGTTTATTCCCGAATCTCTCATAACTTTTTCTAACGCTAGGTTGAACAGCGTGCATGATAGCGCATCTCCCTGGCGTAGTCCTCTGTTGGTTTTAAATGGTTTTGAATGGTTATTCATATCTGGTATATTATATTAATATCGATATTTTGGTATTTTGAATTCTGTCAAAGTATTTAATATTTTTTGTATAGCAAAAACCATAGATATTTCGCCCGTTGCAACTCTATTTCGTTTTAACATTAGCACATTTAATTTAAATCCAAAATGATTTTCAGATATTTCGGTCCCTTCGCGTATCAGTCTAGTCCAGGCGATATCTGTTGTTGGATGTGAAGCATATAAACGTAGTTTTTGCATAAATCGCTCCAAAATGTCACTACAAATGATTATTTCAATACACGAAACAAAGTATGAAAAAAATCCGATATTTTCCCTCAATTTTTCGCATATATCTCAAAAACTATTAGTTTTAGAACAATTTTGTATGGTATAAAAGTTTTGTAACTGTATTTTACGTAAGATAATGTTAGTTTCAAATGCCAAAAATTATTATTATTAAAAAAATAATAAAAGAAAAAAAAACTAAGGACCTTCATATTCCGAGAAATAAAACTTTTTTTTTTAATTATGACATAATGGAATATCTGATTCTTATAATGAATATCTCTGAATATTTGAATATACCTGAAGCGGTGGTGTAGCTATACTTAAATAAGTTTAGTGTCTATTTGCAATGTTTATCTTTCTTGTGACATACAAGTAAATTCTGATAGCCTTTGCAGGTTATAAGAGTAATTGCCACGTCCTCGTATAATTTTAGGCGACTTTAATGCTCACAACATAATATGGGGGTCAGATCATACATCTGCTAGAGGCACAAGTATTGCCGATATCTTAGATCAACTTAACATACATTTTCTTAATGATGGTAGCCCCACAAGATTCAATATTTCAACAGGGTATTCCTTATGTATTCTCAGTTGGGATGCTCTACCCTATACATATGGTAGTGACCATTTCTCAATCCTTATTAGAAACCATAATTCTCATCAGATCCCATATTAATATCTAAGTGGAGAATAAAAAATGCAAATTGGCAAAAATTCTCCGAATATATCGATAATAATATTTCCACTTTGGGAATAACAGACGATATTAACTCAACTATGGAGCAGTTTAATCAAATTATCTTAAACGCTGCCCAGAAATTTATTGGTAAATCTAAGTCTGTTAACGGTCGATGTACTGTACCGTGGTGGAATGAACGTTGTGCTACAGCAATCCGTGAAAGTAAATCAGCCCTAAACCTATACTAAAAGCATAAAACACCCGAAAATAAAGTAAAGTTTAAAATGCTAAAAGCAAGGGCCCAGCTAAAACTTCTAAAACATTTTCATGGAATAAGTACGTATCGGAAATTAATAGCAATACCCCTCTCTCTGATGGCTGGAACAAAGTTAGAAAATTATCTGGTTTACACGACACTTCACACAATTTCAAGAGTTTAAAAGAAAATAATAATTTCATAACATCGAGCAGTGATATTGCAAAAATTTCTGAAACAATCTATCAAAGCCACTCATCGAATCAACAGTATACAGTCAATTTTCTTAAAGTCAAAGAATTCGCCTAACAAAATCCCGTACATCCATTCTTCTTCTGCTAGTGCTTATCCTCTATGGATGTTGGCTACCACAATGACCCATCGTATTTTATTAGCAGCTGTTCGAAATAGGTCCGTGGTGGTCATACCAGTCCACTGTCTCAAATTCTTAATCCAAGATATTCGGCGGCGTCCTGGTCCTCTATTTCCTTCTATTTTCCCTTCTAATATCAATAGTAGTCTAATTCACTATATGTCCGAAGTATGCTAACTTTCTTTCTTTAATGGATTTCAAGACTTCAGGTTCTTTTTGTAAACGTTGCATTACTGCGTCGTTAGTTACATGATGTACATATGATATTCTGAGCATGCGACGATAGCACCACATCTCGAAAGAGTGTAACCGCCTGCAAGACGCATTAGTGAGTGTCCATGCCTCTGCTCCATACATAAGAACAGAAAACACATAACAATTAAGGATTTTGAGTCGGAGATGTAAGTTCAAGGTTAAATTGCAAATAACTTTCTTCATCTGTTTCAAGGCACTCCTTGCTTTTTCCATCCTACATTTAATCCATTTACATCCATTAGAAGTTCAAAATAATTCCTTAAACCATCCTATCTCTTTTCAAGAGATAAACTCATTTCTTAACCTGAAGGATTCTAGTCCTGGACCTGATGACATTCCTTCAGCATTTCTGAAACATCTTCCTGTTTCAGCCATAACGTATCTCTCTTTTTGGCTATTTGTAAAATTTGGCTCCACCACCAATGGCCAGCTATTTGGTCAAAGCCAAAAGTCATTCCTCTCCTAAAAACTGACAAACCTAAATATGACCCAGAATCATACCGACCCATATCGACAGCGTGCAAATTACTAGAAAATATTGTTACCTCCAGACTCTTATGGGTTTTGGAAAATTCCAATCTCTTAATCTCCGAGCAAAATGGCTTTAGAAAAGATCGGTCAACCACAGACAACATTTTAGACTTGGAAAGTAAGATACATAAAGCTCTTGCTACAAACCAAAAATGCGTTTTTTTATTTGTTGATTTAGAACGTGCATTTAATAAAGCTTGGAAGTACATTTTGAGACAACTTCATAGCTGGAATGTTCAAGGTCACTGCCTCGTCTTCATCCAAAACTTTTTAAACAACAGATCTTTTCAAATGAAAATAAATAATATTTTTTCAAATATTTATCGTTTGGAAAATGGTACACCCAAGGATCCGTGCCCAGTCCAACATTATTTCTAGTGACCATAAAAGATATAAAAAAAATATTCAAACACCCTTACAAGCCCGTTCATACGCTGACGACCTAGTGGTATCTATTAATGGCAAAAATATCTCCTTAATGACATCAATTCTTCTTTTTAGACACTCGAAAATTGGTCCCACCTTACAGGTTTTGAATTTTCAATATAAAAATCCGAGTTGAAACCTGTGAATCCATGAGAAACAGCTGGAGGTTATGAGATCATCAAAAATTCTTGGGTTTAATCTTTGATTCAAAGCTTACTTGGAAAGATCACATCTCACAACGCATTCTTTCCTGCAATATAAGATTAAATGTGTTAAGATCTCTTTGTAACAAAAAATGGGGCTCAGACCAATCCACTCTACTTCTTCTGTATAAATCTTTAATACGTTCTAAGCTAGATTATGGAGCAATTGCCTATTTCACTGCTGATCAATCTCTTCTTAAACCATTAGATATTAGATGTTATTCATAATAAAAGTCTTAGATTAATTACAGGGGCTTTTCCAACTTCCCCGGTACCCAGCATTTATGCTCTTTTAGGAAACCACCGCTACATCATCGCCGCATGTTCCTCGGCCTATCACATGCAGCCTCAGTCGCTTGTATCATTTAAAAATTTAAAACATATTTTTCCGAAACACCCTTTTGAAAAGTTACTAAAATACCAGCTGTCCCAAGCTCATCAACATTGAAAAAGAGTTCAATTTTTGTGGGTACCCTCACACGTTGGAATAACGGCAAACGAAGAAGCTGATAGGACTGCACGACAGGCAATTTTAAGCGATTATTCGGAGCCTACAGACAAGTGTGTTTCCAGTGACTTAAAAGCTTATTTTAAAACTAAAGTGTTGTGTTTGTGGCGAAATGAGTGGTGCCAAACTAATTTTAAGCTGAATAAGGTCAAGAGTAATGTTTCCCAGTGGATTCCATCGTCGCTTAACAGGCGTCAACAAATTGTGCTTGCGCGTTTATGTCTATGACGTACAAAGTTAACACACTCTTACCTTTTCACAAAAATTAATCCACCCATATGAGATCAGTGTAATGTTCGATTAACAGTTGAACACTTTTTAATAAATTGTGATAAATATGATCAATTTTGTTATTTATATTTTGTTCCGTTGCTAATAACCTTTTGGTGGATGCGACTTTTTTTCTAATAAAATATTTTTTCAAAATTATGCAGATTAAAAACTAAAACTAAACTAAAATATTAAAAAAAAAAGAAAAATTAAAATCCGTCCATTAGGAGAGCCCCGTGAATTAAAAAAAATGGTTAAATTTTAGGCTTATAAACAATTAGAATAACTTCATAATTGTTGATCGATATTAACTTTCAAAACAGATGTTAAAAGGGATTAGAAAGACTCTTCAAAAGAAAAAAAAAGATCGGTTCATTAGTTCCGAGTTATGATCGGTCAAAGTTGACTGTAATTTACAATAAAAGTATAAGGTTGTAAGGTCAATTTTTTAAATAAAAACCTTTACATCACTACACTTTGGTTAAAATGTCAAAGGTAGTCCGTACGTCAAACCACTTTGATTTGTTCATCCGTGTCTATTTTCTTGTTATTTTCACTATCTGTGTCTTCTCTTTGCAAAGTTGCAGACCAGCAACTGGGCATAAATTACTTCCACAGCACAGAGTGGCTAGATTACAATTTTCCAGGGAACATTTTTACATTGGAATTTAGGACAATGGAGTAATGTTCTTTTTAAGAATGAGTCGAGATACTCATCAGATGGGAGAGAGAGAACGATTATGGCGTAGAACTGGAGAAAGATTTGCGGAGTGCGCTTTCAGTCCCCGCGTTAGCCATGGGGGGGGGGGCAGGGGGGGGGGTTCTGTGATGGTATGGGCAGGAATTGGTATTTATTTAGAGTTCGTTGACTGCATACCGGTATATTGAGGAAATTTTAGCGAATCACGTAGTACCCTTTTCTCAATATATCGGCGATGATTTTCTATTAATGCAAGATAATGAGCGACTCCACTCTGCAATGTGTGTCACGCAATATTTAGAGGAAGTTGGTATTAATAAAATGAACTGGCCAGCGTGTTCGCCCAATCTGAACCCAATAGAGCACGTTTGGGACGTTTGGCAGAAATATTAGAGGTCGCGAAGTTGCACCAGCCTCAATTAACAAACTTCGCTTGGCTCTAGAAGAGGAATGGCAAAACATCCAACAAGATGATCGTCGCAACCTCATAGACAGCATGAGCCGACGTGTACAATCAGTTATAGAGGCTAGGGGAGGCAATACAAATAATTGTTATTTTTTAGTAGTTTTCCTTTGTTATTGGCGTACTTAGGTTAAGTTACATTTAAGTTGTTTTTTTGTTTTGTTATTTTTATCATTGTTTATTAAAACCAAGATCATTTCTTTCCTTTTAATCATTTTTTAAATATAGTGCTTCTGGGATGTCGATATGATATTCCTTCGATAACAGTCACCAGACCCCTCATGGTCGTATTACAAATTAATACGAGATATTAGAGAATTAAAAGATAATGGTAATAATTCGCTCCGTGCGTGAATGACGCGACACCTACCGCCTTCATCTGACAGTTTTGGACCTACCAATTTTCAGGTTAAACATATGACATATGTTTGACATTGTTAAATTCATGCGAAATTGACAATTATTAATAATTAACTTTTTAATTATATTTTTTCAGTTAATGTACAAAATAAATGTAGTATTAAAAACTGGGTTTCTCAAAATTCATCATAATATATCTTTTCAACCACAAACGGAAAAGAAAGGGAAAAATCTAGTACTGGCAAATCAAGTTTTTCTCGTGAAGGAGCATATATTTAAAAACAGTAATAGTAAAAGTTACGATATAAAAGCTAAAGTCATCAGACACTCTGCAGCCTTGAAGCCTTATAAAATATCATTTAAGGTAAATTATTTAAATTTTTCCTATTTCAATTGCATAAAAATGAAGTTATGTGATATTTACTTTTTCATATTAATAACACGGATCCATCTTTTTCTTTTCTCTAATTTATATGTAATCTTTGGGAACCTATTAAAACTACACTTACTGTTTTTGCTATTATTAGCACAATTAAATACGCAATATGTATTTGCACACATTTTTGATAAAATTTATGCGTAAAAAGGTAGGTCCAATTGTGTCATATTTCGCCGCTACGCACGCTGGCATCGTTTCAAAGTACCCCTACCATGGTCACGCACGGAGCGAATAGGAAAACTCGTTAATTGTGGGTGGCAAAGTCATTTTGCTCCTAAAACTGAACCAATTCATATTTTCACATGAAACAAAAACATAATACTTAGAACACATGGTTGTAACCGAAAAACCGAATTATTCCACAGGATGTTTCAAAGTTAGGATAAAAAATCACCTTTCGATTAACCCCGTATAATAAGTCAAATACAAAATTTAATTAATAAACTGACTATACCAAATCAAAATAGGGCTAAAAATAAAAAAAAAACTGAACTATTTAGAATTTGATTTATCCAAATGAGGCTACTTTAGAACAGATACCGCCTGGACTGATAATTGTAAATAAAAACTAGCATGTAGGTATATTAATCTATTATTTTACTTTTATATCATATCTTGGTACATTTTCACCTGCTTGTTCTACTGTAGGGTATTATTGATAAATGGAACATAAAAATACAATCGATTCGGAATGCTATTTCCAAGTACGGCTAGGAATAGGTGCACTTTTTAAGTTTCACGAAGATATTATGAAAAGTCAATTGTCTGAAAAACCTCCATTATTTTACATCGAAAAGAAATTAACTGATTTGCAGGTACAGTATTCAGAAGCGGCAGTAGGGACATTAAGAACGCTTTGTTCCCCATGAAATCTTCATCTCCTTCGTGGTGTTGGAACATCATACTCTGTGAGGAATCACCCTTTACTTCGCTCATTTCATAGTCATCGGTGGAATATTTATGTTTAGATGATTTCTCGTAGGGAAAGGGTTCTTCTTCTATCTTAATAAGTTGTGGCATAAAATCAACACTTTCTGTATCTTCAGCTTCGGAAACGGGATATTCAGTCTGTTGTTCCGATGTTTCAATACTTCTAAGTGTACCTCTAGATCTCATATGTGGTTTTAAGAAATGCAGGAGATCGTAGTATAAATATCTTCTTTTAAACTTAGCAGCCTGGCCACATTTTGCTATTCCATTTTCTATGTCAACCTGCCTCTTAAAGTGATCCCGAATTGACTTCCATTTCGTCTGAAGTTCCCGTTCTAAAACAAAAGAATATATTAATATGATCATTCTCATTAACTATCTTAAGAGATAGCTTTGGTTCTCATTTGACACTTTAAAATGAGTTTGATAGTTTGACCATAGAATACACCACCCAACAAGAAGCGAAACGAAGGGCTTATTCGTAATCCAAATTTCTGTGAGAATCCGTCATGTTCTCAATAGTTTATCTGTCAACCTATAAAAACTGAAGTTTGTTTACGTATTGAGAAGTGTTGTTTCGCGTGTGTTGGTTAATAGTAAAAAAAAAAAATAATACTATTATACATATTTTTGTACATACCTACATATTTTAATACAGAAGACTTCCTCTATAACGAGAACTGAAATGGCAGACTAATTACCTCGTTATACGCCGATCTCGTTATATAAAACAACAATAATACTGTGTATACATATGAATATATAGTTTTTTAAAACATTAACTTCCTATAGTGAAGCCATTCGGAGCAATATAAGATGCTAAATATTGTTTGAATGGCGTTTTTGAAAAAAACTTGTTTACTTTTATTGCCAATGAAATACATTAAAACAAAAAAAGAGTTGTTTACTTTTATTGTCAATGATATACGTTAAAACAAAAAATCTGTATTCTGTAAATCTTTATAAAGCGTATTTTCAAGGATAACATAAACTATTTCTTCTGCAATTGGAAGAAGTCTGTCTTGACTGCTTTAAATTGTCCAGTATTCTATCTATCATATTTTCTAAAGATGTGAAACAGTTGTATGCTTCTTCATTTGCGTTTTGTCTTTGGATAAATTTTCTTACAACGTTTAAAGCACTTTCCACATCTTGTCTATTAGGACCTTCTTATTATTAGGTGCGAATGGTCAACCCCTTACAATGACACTTGTGAATCATAAATTGTAAAATCCGTAAACTAATTTTCGAAACCAAATTCAGATTTTTGCTTTAATCTGGGCCTTCTAAGAACTGCAAGGCAAAACAGACGTTGATAAAGATGTTATTAGAGACATGGGGAATCTAAAAATTGCATTCCACAACATATCTCCTCAACTAAGCAAAAATCCTTAGCGAATTGGTTTCTAGTACTCGTACAGAGTAGGTATATCGGAATAAAAGGAAAAAGACAGTTAAGATAAAAAGAAAGTCCAAGAAGTTAGGTTAGGTTCAATATGAGTAATCAGTTAACCACCCTTCAACTAGATTTAAGAAGTCTATTATGGCTCATCCGACAAGATAATATATAGTTCACATTGGAATACCTACTGTCTGGTCCTGATAATATCTATAATGAAATGATAAAACTACTGAACGAATAAAACATGCTAACACTTACGCCAGTAATTAATGAAATATATAAAACATAACAACGATATTATATACTGCCATTACATCTTCGTAGACTTTAAGGCAGCGTACGATACTATTGACAGGTCCCAATTATATTTGGCGATGATCGAATTAGGAATACCAAAAGGATTGGTAGAATTAATTAAAATGACAATGATGAAAGTCGAATGTAAAGTGCGCGTACAAGGGGATGTTTCAAAACCATTTAAAACCAACAGAGGACTGCGCCAGGGAGATGCGCTATCAGCACGCTGTTCAACCTAGCGTTAGAAAAAGTTATGAGAGATTCGGGAATAAACTTAAAAGGTACGATATATACCCGTAGTATACAAATAATGGCATACGCTGATGATATCGTCATAATTGGAAGAACCCAAAATGAACCAGTGGAGGCTTTCACACGTATCAAAAATGCCGCAGAAAACATCGGACTTCTGATTAACATCCAGAAAACTAAATATATGCCGGCCATATCAAGAATTCAACAAAATAACTTAGAGGTGCAACACGAAACGATAGAAATGGTAGAAGAATTCTGCTACTTAGGATCACTGGTAGACTACAAAAATATCACATCCAACGAGATAAAAAAAAAGAATATGCGTGGCTAACCGCTGTTATTTTGGCCTGGGCCCTCAACTAAGAGCGAGAAGTATGTCAATAGCAGCAAAGTACAAACTTTATAAAACAATAATACGCCCAGTGCTCACATACGGATCGGAAACATGGGCAATGACCACCCGAGATGAAGAGTTACGCGAGTCTTTGAAAGAAAAGTATTGATGACCATATATGGCGGAGTAAACGAACAGGGTCTGTGGAGAAGGCGATATAACTTTGAACGCTATAGACTTTTTGGTGATGCAAATATTGTGAAGACCATCAAAATAAACCGCCTAAGGTGGGTGGGCCACGTTATGCGGATGGATGAGAGTGATCCCACTAAAATAACTATGCTAAACAGGCCGGTCGGAAGAAGAAGAAGGGGGCGACCTAAACTCAGATATCTGGACGATGTACAGGAAGATCTGAGGGAGATTGGAGTGAGGGGCTGGAGAAGACAGACACTCGATAGGGAAGGATGGAAGAATGTTTTGAAGCAGGCCAAGGCTCACGAAGGGCTGTAGCGCCAACTGATGATGATGAAAACATAACAAATAGTTTTCAGGTAGTTGAACTACAACATAGTTAAAGGAGTCTAATAAGACTTGTTACACTGATGCTCAAAATCATATACTATCGAATAAGAACACGGTGCAAACAATGGGATTGTATATTTTCTAATATTTAGATTTTTGTCAATCCCTGCTCCACATAAAAACAAAATGAAGTTTTACGTAATAAACAGAAGTGTCATTAAACATTACCACGTAGTTATATTTAATAATATTTATCATTGCCTACATTTTTTCTAAATTTTTCTAAATTAACCTTTTTTTTGTATATTCTGTACCATTTATTTCCAACGGGCTGCTACCCAATAAGATTAACAATGTTTACAATGGTTATATTGAATAAATAAATGAATTCGGCCTTCAGTGTAAAAAAATCTAGATCTGGGTGAATATTTGGCCATCTTAGTACTCGAGATAAAAAATTATTGAGGTATGAATTTTTCAAATACTACCCTGATACTTACAACTAAAATTTTGCAAGAACGAATAAATCATCTCATAAACTTAGCAGATGAACAACAAGATTTCCGTACATGAAATTAGTGTACAGATGCAATATTCCCCATAAATTGATTACAGAGAAAGCGTTATAATACAATAGATCCACATTCCTAAGGCATTTGACAAAGTAAGACTTCAAGATGTAATACATCTCTTGTATAATAAAGAGATCCCGCTGGGTATTATAAAAACAATTGAAAACGTCTATTAAACGAACAAGAAGCCACAATAGATGGACACTAACTATGGATACAGGCAATGTAAAAATAGAGTAAAATACTAATATGTACATATCTTCTTCTTCTCGTGCCACTCCTAGCGGAGATTGGAAATCATCATGGCCACTGCGACTTTGTTAGCAGCGCGCCTAAAAAGTTCAATCGAACTACACCCGAACCATTCACGTAGATTACGAAACCACGATATTTTTCTTCTTCCCACACTTCTTTTGCCCTTAATTTTGCCCTGCATGATATTTCTTAAAAGTTCGTACTTTTCACCTCTCACAATGTGCCCCAAGTATTCCATCTTTCTAGTTTTTATCTCATTTAGAATTTCGCATCTTTTGTCTATGTACATATACAGAACAGTAAACACATTAAAAACATGGTTAATAAAATTTTAAAATTATTTCAGTTTGGCTATTATTATCTATCCATAACATTTCTTAATATCCCTTACACTGCAGTTAAATAGGTCTATATGACAAATATCTTTATTAACACATTACACTTATATTGCATATAATTAGTAGAACAAGCATTATATGGACTACAAGAAAACAGGTCATTACTGTTCAGTCTTAGATTAACCTTTGGCACATGAAACCTAATAAAGTTGATCAAACCACATTTTATATACTAAAACGCTAAGCCCTTTTCTTGTCTACCACTTTACTCAAAAACCATATTAGATAATTAAAATATTTTTTCGGAATATTATTAGTATTATGTATGAGATTGTCAAGATACTTTTGGTACAAAAATTCACTTCCGGTTTTGAGATGACCGGAAGTTAAAATTTACTTTAAGTTTTAGACCCCACAATGTATATATGGATCGAAAGGTCTCGTCGAGACGAATCTAAATATGTACTTCCAGTTGCAATCCGACACCGGAAGTGACCCGAAACGCGCATAAAACGTCAAGATAGAGCAAATCTGACACCGGATTCGTGATCAGCATGCAAAATTAACTGCTAAATGATAATATTGTAACAAAAAACATTGTTTTCGACGAAATATTTCGTGATATTTAATACACTTTTTACTTGCATTATTATTGATGAATGTTATGTATATTCTTGCTTATATTGTTTGTATTGATCTCTTAATTTTTCTCGCAAAATAAAAATTTGTTTTTAAAGTAAACACAACACAATGCATATCCTAGTATTTTGTAGGCCTTATTACAAATATTTATATAGTGTTCATTAAATTACATGTTAGCCTGTAGGTATATTCCAGATCTTTACATTTGGTTTTCCTAAATACTATACAATTGTTAATTCTATAATAATTATTTTTAATGCAGTCAATTTTGCGGGTAAGAGATATAACTCCACACTTTTTAATACTCAGGACAATATTGTTGTACCTGAACCATTCTACAACTGAGGTGAGGTCCTCTAGTAGTAACTGACAATCATTTGGAGTATGTATAGTCTTAAAAAGCTTAAAATGATCTGCATAGATCAAACTAGAAAAAAATTCAAGAGATTTTGGTAGTGAGTTGACAAAAATTAAGAAAAATAACGGCCCTAAGTTGCTCCCTTGCGGGACGCTACATGTAGCCTGAAATTGATCTGAAAAACACCCACCAATTTTGACTCGCTGAAACCTTGATTCCGCATACGATTTTATAAATGTACAAGCATGATGTGAAAAGCCAAACTCATTCAATCTCAATAAAAGAATGCCATGGTCAACCATATCAAATGCCTTTGAGCAGTCAATCATTATTAAGTCTAATTGGAGTTTATTATTTATTGCCTCACTAGCAAAATTAGAGAGAATGTAAAGGTTACTGCTTGTAGATAACCCAGGCTGTTCTGGAGCAAATTTATTTGCAATTTTTTTTATTATATTCTTATACAGAAAGACGGAAGAAAGAATTTTCTTTTTGAAAATAAGGAAGTAAAAAATCATGAGGGTGATACTACAATTATTACTGGAAAATTGATTGGTAATTTGTATTTTATACAATTGCAATTGTATTAGGATGTGGTTAACATTGTTCGTGATACACCTGAGTTGTGGCACAAGCGGATGGGACACTCTTGTAAATTTCCTGAGTCCAGTAGGCGAGATATGCTTGAAAGATAAACAGACATGTTCTCCATTTTTAAAATGCATCACAAGTGATAGAAAAGCTCGACTATGTGTCCACAGATGTATGTGGAAAAATTAGACCTCCTACTCACGATGGTAAAAATTATTATGCTTCATTCATTGATCATTATAGTCATTTTGGAGCATTATTATACCATATTAAAGAAAAGAAAGAAGTGGAAACATACTTTAGGAATTTTGTAGCATTAAATGAATCAAAATTCAACATGGAAATTTAAGTATTTAAGATGCGATAATGCTGGGGAGAATAGTCCTAAAGGCTTTAAAGATTTTTGTACTAGTAAAGAAATAACTATACAATATTCTGTACCCAGGAATCAAGAGCAGAACGGATTAGCAGAAAGATATAATTGTACTGTTTTAGATAAATCTAGATGTTTAATTTTGGACAGTGGTCTTGACAAGTAATCTTGGGGAGAAGCTGTATTGGCTGCTGTGTACTTAACCAATCGAACTCCTACAAGTACACTGCCTAATCACTGTACACCAGCTGAATTTTGATGTGGTTACAAATCTGATATGAGCAAAATTAAATTATTTGGATGTAATGCTTATGCACATATTCCTAAAGAAGATCGATCTGGTAAGTTTGCTGAGAGATCAACAAAATATATTTTTATTGGCTATTGTGACAATGGATACCGCCTCGGGGACCCTCTAAAACGAGTATTTGATGAAATTTGTGAAAGTGAATCTCCAGTTCATGTGATGAGATATAGAGGTCTGCATGAGCAAACTATTACTGAACCTGAAGTAATACAACCTGGTAGTAATCAAGAAAACGAGATACATAGAAGTTCAAGATATAAACGTATGGTTTTACTCTTGATGACTATGAAGTGAGTATGATTAAACACTTTAAGACGCTTAAAAGCTCTCTTCGAAATATGGATTTATAGAAGTCTCTTGAAAAAATCCTGGACGGATCATGTAGGCAACGAGGAAGTTCTGCAAAGAATCAATAAAGAAACAGTTGAGTACCAACATAAAAAAGAGAAAAATCTCATACCTTGGCCATGTTATAAGATGCAAAAGAGCAAAGATTTTGATGGTAATTATCAAAGGAAAAAATAGAAGACAGGAGAAGACTGAGAAGACGCAAATATTCGTTTGAGAAATATAAGAGAGTGGACTGGTTTGGACTCACATATACTGTTTGAACTGTACAAAATAGATATTACTTCACTGAGATTATTGCTAACCTTCAATAGAAGATGATACCGTAACAAAAAGAATATGAGAATTTCATGACCGAAATGATAAAGGATGGTAATTCAATATTCCAGAGGTAGAAATCCCAGCAATACAAATTCAAGGATCAAAGGAACTTCCAGATAAAACCGAAGAACAACAAAACATCTGGAAAAGATGACATTGTAAACTAGAAGGCGAATGCGTTATAAAAGCCTTAAACCTCTTTATAACGCCTGCTTCTTTGAACGAATTACAGCAGAAAAATGGAATAGTTATGATAATATTGCATAAAAAAAAAGAAAAGTTACAGAAATTGGAAACTACACATTTATCTTTATGAGGATAATTACTAACAGACTGGACAGTTCAGCATAGCTTCCTGTTAAAGAGTTCTTACAAAATGCAATAATGATATCTTCCTTGGAGAAGGCTATTAGGTAAGGAGACACCATCTCTCTTAAGGTATTCACCGCTTTATTACAGAAGTGCTATGAGACAAAACAATTGGGAAAATATTAGAGTCAATATAAATGGGAGTTTCGGAACAACTTAAGGTTTGCACTCATCATAGACTTTACCCTTCCCACCTACCAGACCTGGTAGATCATGCCAGCCAACTTCTTAAAGAACTTCAGAGCTGATGTACACGAGTTGGTCTTAAAATGAACTTTTCCAAAAATACACTACATGACCAATATTGTACTGGCCAAAAACATTTCTACTAATGGCACGCAGTAAAACAACAAAAAGAGTTAAACAGAAGAATAATATTTACATGGGCAGCTTACGGTAAACTGAGGGGAGTCTTTAGATCAGATATTCCCATATGCTTGAAAAGTAATGTCTTTGATCAGTAATCAATAAAATAGAAGTGGCACAGAGAGCAATGTTCAATATATACCCCAGAGAGAGAGTTTCAAATCAAACATGGAAAAAACTGGCGTTACGGACACAGTTAGAGATGCAAGATGGACCAAAAACATTTTAGAATGGGGACCTAGACACGATGCTTATCGTAATCGATGGCGTCCTCCAACAAGATAGTCGGACGACATCAAGTGCATCCAACACAAGGTGCTCAAGATCGGATGCAATGGAATTGTTTACGGGACGACTATGTTGCGCAGTGGACTCTGCTAAAACCGCTAATGATGATGGTATTGAATATAATATATCTCATTCCCTCAAGGAGAGAGCCTACCTGAAGATCGTTCTAACGTAAAAATAACAGGATAAGGGCAAAACAAACATGGTAACAAATAAAATTAATACCTGAGGTGCTCACCCGATAGGACAATAAACGAGACACACAGACTTTCAGAATGATCATTCCATAAGTTTATTTTGTCAGTTCTTTACTAGGCTACAATAATAACAAAATTATAACCAAACTCGACAATTACTACACTGTCCAGGGTGATGCAATAAAAAATAATTTAGTACATATTTATGACCACTTGTTGTTAACGCTATGTTCAATACTGGATGGAAAGAGAATATTGAAAAAAATTGCAACACCCTGTATATAAAAATAAGTTAAATAAATATTAGGTAGGTATATTATGAAATACGACTACAAAATAAATTTTAGTAGGTATACCATACATACGTAATCTGTTCTTTTGTTCGCCGTTTGCAGAGTCCCATTTGTCGTACATTTCGGCACATATTTCTTCCCATAGTCGAAGCTTTAATTCTCTATTAAGGTACTCTTTTTTAAACTGATTATAAAGGGCAGGTCGCTTCTCTACTTCTCTTATAAATTTAGCAGTGTCAAACATCATACTACAAAATATGTCCACGCTTTAACATAATAATTTTTGATTATTACTATATTATAAACGCTTGCTTGCGATCTATTTTACGTCAAAAATTGTCACCGTCACCAACGTTTTTGTACTGATGTGAAGCGTTGAACACGCAAACGTTGACTTCGGTTGTCGACGTTTTACTGCCCCTGTCCCCGCCTCACGCTCGGAGACTACCGATGCGTGTTCACTCACCCTTCACGAAGGCGTGTAGCACGCGCCGTTCATCGTTCACCGTCGTTGACTCGTTGGGCTGTTGTATAGCGGTAGAGGTTGGAGTAGATAATAATAAAATTTAACAGCAATATATTGAAATCTTTGATTTTGCTTTAACAAATCTCGATTAAATGAAACTAAATATATATTATAATAAAATATTCTAATTTTCTTAGGATACGTTCGTTTGCAAGAGTAAAAACTTCATTTACAGTAGTTATACATGAATAGGTGGTTGCCTGAATCTAGGCGCGAAACTTAGAGAAGCGTTTTTTAATAAGTGTTTATTTTTCTTTTTAAATAAAATACAGTATTACTACTTATTACTCAATATTATAACTATATTAAGTTAAAAAAATATATATTAATTTATTTGCATGTGCTTATTGCTATAGATAACAGATAAAAATATTTTTTAAAACAATTTATAATCTAATTATCATTTTAATGGGAATAAGCCACATAATAGTTTATAATCTATCCATTCGGAGTTCAGTTTTGCGTTCTGGTATAGTCTCCCATTTGCCACTGTGTACATGGTATTTCCTAAGTAATTTGAAATGTTGCTTGCAATTGCTCATTAAATTTTAAGATAAAAAAGTTCTAATAAACGTATCTGATACATTTTATCGCTATAGAGATACATAACGTTGATTCAAGATCTTTCAAGATTTTAAGATCAAGTAGAACACACGAAAATATTAGATATAAAGGTCCAGAAACTTAGAACTTACCATGATATCGGTTACTGATTATTTCTTCATGTGTGTCAGGGGCTTTGTATAGTTCGCTGTAGAATTTAGTCACGAGTTGTAATATTTCATTTCTGTCTGTAATTCTGGTGTTCTCGTTTGTTAGAGCAACGATTTGCTTCTTCGATTTGTTTTCTTATAGTTTTTCCTGTTTTCAATTGCATTTTCTACCAGTCTCTCATTGTATTTTCTTATGTCTTCCTTAATACTTTTCCTTATTGTCTTACAAATTTCTGTGTATGGTATTCTCTGTATGTTGCTACTTAGTTTCATTTTCCTCCTTTGTTTTAGCATTATTTTAGTTTTATCAGACAGTTTACTGTCTTATAAAAGACCCACTACCAGAAGTGTCCGACAAAGAGACGCAATTTCACCAAATCTCTTCACTGCAGCTCTAGAAAATATATTCAGCAAAATGAACTGGCAGAACAAAGGAATATCCATTGATGGAGAATACCTCAGTCATCTAAGATTTGCAGACGACGTCGTTCTGAGTGTTAATAATCCTGCAGAACTACAAGAACTTATAAGCGACCTAAATGCAACTAGTAATGAAGTTGGCCTAAAAATGAACTTGACAAAAACAAAAACCATGTACAACGAGCTAGTGGATGTCAAAGATGTAATAATAAACAACACTGCACTTAAGACAGTTGACGAGTTTGTATATCTGGGACAATTAATACATAAATCTGGCTCCTTACTTCCAGAAATCAACAGAAGAATGAAACTGGCTTGGACATCTTTTGAAAGAAATGCAGTTATACTCAAATCAAAGATGCATATCCACCTAAACAAAAAAGCATTTGATCACTGCATACTACCAATCATGATATACGGCTGCGAAACTTGGACACTAAAGAAAGAGATAATATCGAAACTCAAAGTCACTCAAACGTCAATGGAGCGATTCATGCTATGTATAACAGCGAGAGATCGAAAAAGAATAGAATGGGTCAGACAGAAAACCAAGGTTATTGATGTAATCCGTAGAATTAAAATCTTTAAAATGGCAGTGGGGGCGACATTTAGCGAGAAAAACTCACAATATGGGACTATGACATAAGGAAACACGCCGGTACAACATCGCACAGAAAAGAGAATTTTATACAATCGTGGGCAGAAATGAAGAATGAATATGTAAGGGACGCTGCACCATAATTGGTGGAATGTGCTAGATGATGATGCTATTATCGGTGACAGCGTTTAACCCATCGGTGCTCCTTCAAGTTGTTTATATATTTGTTCTTTATATATGGGTCATTTAAGCAGTGTGCTAGATTTAGAGCATCTTGTGGTATTGGATATTTTTGCCTAATCTTTTATCTACAGGAACATTCGTGATAAGTGAAACCACATATAAGCTGACCAAAAAGTCCCAGCTCAAGAGTTACATATTTTTTACGCTCGTTCTTGACGTAAGAATCTGCTTCTTCTGCGATTGGTTGTAGCGTTCAGCCAGAAATTTTGCCAGTGGTTGTAGAGGAGGTCTGATAGAGCTAACTATTGGCCGCAATGGTAATTCTGTTTTATGTACCTTGGGTAGGCCGTAAAGTTTTGGACATCTTGACGTTTTCGTTCTAGGTATCAGATGGAACTGTTGTTCTTTCTTGATGTCTCAGGGTTTAATCTTGGCTTTTGTTATTTTCTCTTTCTCTAGATATGTTGTAAGGCCTGACGAGATTCTTTGATATTGTTGTATTTTTATTAATCTAATTTATTGTTTTTATTTATTATCAAAGGTTCTACACTTATAACACTTACAAGTTTATTTAAAGTCTTTATTTGTACAATATAACTAATTTATTTCACACTAATAATTATATAATTTATCTACATTTATTACAATACGTGCGTTACATTTTAAAAACTTGACGCGATGTTCAAAACTAACTATCCCTCTAAATAAAATGTCCTATATATATAAATAACCGTTAGTTCCGGAATTACGGCGAAGAATCGATGACCTTCCTTCGAAGGAATTCCATCAAAAGCAGGTTTTTTATATCGGAGGGGGACCCATGGATCTATAAACTTCTGCCGGCAGGTATATTTATGATCTAGAAAAGACGAATGGGTTAGAAATAATATGTAAAAAGATATTTGTAACAGATTTATTTTGTTATAATGTTGAATATTTTTAGATTTATAACTAAATATATATGTTTATAGGATACCACGGCTATTATCTTGTTAAAAAATCTTTAACTGCTTCTACGTTTAAGTTCATTCAAAGATACTTGTTTTTTACTGTAGTAAAAGCTCTAATAGCGTCATGCCCCGTGATAAATTTCCTGCGAAAAAAATTGATGCTTCTATCATTAAATGAATTAATATTGATTGACAAAAAACTAATAGAAATGGGAGGTGATCTGAATTACAAAAAATCGACATATATCATTACCGGTAAGTTTTTTTTATTTAAATTGTTTTTTACGTAAAATAATGAAATCAGTAATGAAATGGATACAGTAAAATAAAGGATATGCCATATTTTGAATACCTACTCATTAAAATGTGCGCGTTATTTCATACAAAGGTCGTAGTAAAAGTTACATCAATCAGTGGTGACAAGGACAATTCAAAGAACAGCATTAGTGTTTGCACAATATCCGAGACTGGCGTAGAATTTACAAAGTAGTCGACGTGGTTTTGCAGAACTTAAGTTCCGTTTTCGTTCCGCAGGTTGGAAATCATGATAGCTGTAAGTAATTTCAAAACTGCTAAACAAACCGCTATTATTAGGGTGTTTTTGTAAGTGCCTAATGTAACATATCTCCCTATACGTAAAGAACTAACGTATCGAAGAAGATGAACGTTAAATTAAGAGTTAAAGTTCTGCACATAATGTAACGATGGTGTTGCCCTCATCGAATTAGTGATAAACTAATAAGTTGTCAGTGCCAGTCTTGTCCTTGTCATTTAAACCTATTTTTGATATTCAAAATAAATAACAAATAATTTTGAACAATTTTTAATTTTGGAGATTATTAGCTGGGCAAATTATCCCCTGGGATATTACCCAATAACGGAAGAAGAAGAAGAATTTTGGAGATGGACGCAATGATAAATGTAGGTGCTTTTATTGATGATGAAGAAGACGAGGACATAGAAAATGCGCTTCTTCTCCTTCTCCACATCTTGCACGACTATACACGACGGCCACTTTAATTTAGATACCATGTCTGATATACAATGTAAAAATCTTTTTCGCTTTTGGATGAAATTTCATCTTTCTGGATGATCGTAAGGGTTCTGGCCTACGACTTCCTTCAACAAAAACAAATCATCTTCATTGCTGAAGTTGAATGTTGATATTTTGGTAATCGGGTAAGATCCCCTTGTGCATTCGGTTACTTTCGGCTCGATAGGGATGCGTATGAACGTAACGTATCAGCCCGTTAGGTAATACGTATCTATAATATTTTTTATATAAAAATGCGTGCACGTCATTCAAGATTTACGACGTCAGAACTCCACAGCGTTGTCAAAACATCAGAATAGTTAGTAAGTGAGGAATTTTTAAAATGTTAACTATTTGTCAAACTACTATATTAACAGTAAATACATTTAGTTTTAAGATTACTGTAACACACTAAAATACATAAGAAATCATTTTAATACAAAATTATATATTCTAAATTTTAAACTTACCTCTTTTAGAGCGTTAATAGTAAAAACGTCCAGCCATTATTTCTTGTTCAAAATAATCTATCTTATATGAAAGCTTATCAGCTTTCTACAGACTATTTAGTTGTTTTGGCATAGCACAATCACAATACACAACAATAATTAGTTTTTAAAGCTATTAATCTAAATTTAATATGTATTTATAAATACAATTTATTAATATATAATATATTATTATTATGATCAAATTGTGTAAGAAATCAAAACATAAACAAAATTCTTACTCTAAAAAAGCGGCAACACTTTAAACGATTTTGCCACACGCTGAACTGTCAAAAAATTTGAAGTATTTCCTTAATCAGTTGCGTACAATTGTCTAATATATTTAATTAAAATTATTATTTTGTGGAATATTAAAATTAAAGAGTTATTTCATAAAATTTATATTATCAATAATAACAAATGTTTTTGGTTATTTAATCAATATAATTCTAAAATTCCCAATATAATGATGATTACATTTTTCTGATTATTATACCATGTTGACGCCTATGAAAGATCGAGCAGTTCCGTATGGGTTTCGCATTATTAGCTGTGTTAGGAAAATTTGAGCTCTAAGGTTGACGTTCTGGAAATTTTAAATATAAGTGACGTCACTTTATATAAATTGTGACGTGCACGCATTTTTATATAAAAAATACTATAGATACGTTAGTTCAACCATTAATACACATGATTATATGTTAAAAAGATACGTTACGTATACGTAACGTATTTGCTTGCAAAAAAACTCTTTGTGATGTTGAACCAATAGCGCCGGAACTCGCGCGCACTTCTGCCGCGTAAGATGGTCGGATTGGGATTAAGTGATGAACAGTGGGTCTCAAACAGTTGTTACGTAAAAATTTCATTCCGCATCACTTGAAAAGTAAATTATTTAATTTCCTACATTTTATGTTCAGTAAGAATGCTGGATTTTGTTCTATTAAAAGCAAATGACATGAATGTAATATTTATATGTATATAATTTATTACACACAATAAAATTTATTTTATTAATGACATTATAAATATAGTAATCATTCAGTTTACTATAATTAAGAATACTGAATAAACTAAATTATAAATAAACTAAACACTAAATAAACTTAAACATAATTTAATCAAATTAAATAATGGAAAAGAAAAGTATTTTTGAAGTGTGTAAAAATTTATTTTCTAGCTGAGCGCTTTAGGCTTAGAAAGCCATCCTCAGAGCTATGGACAAGTTTAAAAAGCACAACTACTTGTGGAGGGAGATATCTGTAATTTTCTTTCATTCATTTGTCTTACATTATTTTATTTTATTAAAAATGACTCATACAGTTAACATCAGAGTGAAGCTGGTCTATGGAATCTTAATATCTAATATAAATTTAAAGCACACATACATATTTCTATTCTATTTTATTTTATCTACTTGTCATGATTGACTGACTGTTGATTAAGTCCTCTGTACTTCCCAAATAATAATTGTTTGTTTATTTTGTCATATACACAAATGTTTATATACACCATGTATTTTCGCCTCAGTTTCTTGAGGGCTTGATGATGCTGTAAAAGTTTATAAACAGCGAAACAAATTATTTTTTCAGATTTACGAGCCTGAACTTTTAAAGATAAATAGTAATCCGATCAGGCTGTTCAATATGGACGAAACTGGAATTGCAATTGTGCAGCATAAGTCTGCAGCAGTTTTGTCGGTGAAGGGTAAAAAGTTGCTAATTTAACATCTTCCCAAAGAGCGCATCTCATTACTGTAGTCGTCTGCATGAATACTGCGGGATCTTATGTACCGCCTTTAATTGTATGGCCAAGAAAAAATTCCAAGGATGAGTTCATGAACGGAACACCCGCTGGTTCAATTCTTGCTTATTATCCATCAGGATGGGTTCAGACCGACATATTCACCATGTGTTTGCCCACAAAGCCCTCAAAAGATAACTCCCTCCTTGTCCTCGACGAACCGACAGCCATACGAGAAACGTGGACCTTATAAACCGGGCACGAAATAACAATGTGAGCATCGTCTGCCTGCCCTCTTACTCCACAAAATGCAGCCCTTGGACGTTGAATTTTTGTTTCCATTAAAAATATTTTACGCAAACGCTATTGTTGATTAGCTTCATTCAAATCCTGACAAGGTTGTGATAAACTTAAAGGTCGAAGAGTTGTTTTGAATCGCCCACAACAGAGCTGCCCTATTAAACAACTCTGTCAACAGTTTTAAAAAGACAGGTTTATACCCACTGAACAAACATATTTTTAATGATCAGGACTTCCCTATTCACATCGTGGACTCTGCAAATCTACTTCCAGAAGGAGGCCCATCCCAAGCAGAACCACAATCATCTTGTAGCGGATCTGGACAAGGTATCGTCAGCCCAGAAGTCGTCAGTCCCGCTCCACGAGACTACCCCCCCCCCAAGGACCTCTCTATATCAGACAAAACTAGCAAAGTGGATTTAAACACATCTACACCCTACAAAGCAAAATTATAATGAGAGTATTGTTAAAAAATTAACATCTGTAGCCAAGAAACAGATGTTCACAACAGTGCAATCTAATGTAAGTGGAAATGGAAAACATTATGTTAGTGAAACGAGTGATGAAGAAGATGAAAAGATTTCTCTCCACGACAGCAGCGATGACATGGACGATATTGATGCAGAATGCCTTTTTTGTAAATATTTGTATTCTTCTGATAAAAGGGGGAGAGCAACGGAAACGATGCAGAAGATGTTGCCGATGGGCTCATGTGGACTGTGGGGCAGGTGACAACTTTATGTGCAAGCAGTGCTAACAATTTCTGTTAAAAACCAAAAAAAGTAATTTTTTTCTAAAAATCGCTAAAATGTAATAGTAATGTTTTATTGTGTTATTAATTTTTTGCTGTGCTCATGCATTAATACAGGTTATTGCCAGAACAATGCATTAAAATAATTTGTATCACCTTTATAGCCTGTATAACGTGGTATCTCATATTAGGATACCACATGGTCTCATATTAAGACACCTTTTTTTAAGATAGGAATTTTGACATTTAAAAAAAATTAATTAATTATAGTATATTTTTATGTATGAGAGAGTAATAAAACAATAAATTATGTATGCAAATCCCTAAACTGTTGATACGGGTGACTCAATGAAAAACAGATATTTGTCAACAAGTTTACAGAAGTATATAGGAAAACAATTTTAAATTGAGTATGACCACCAGGTATAAAGGTTGGAGCAGAATAGAATACAATAGTTGTGAGGGTTACTAATCCCTAAATAAGGTTGCCAGTGTCGGAGTGATGGAGGTTAACAGGTACTAATGAATTTGCAAGAAATGTAAGATGTTTATTTTATTGGTTATATATAACCAATAAAAGTTTAATAAGTACCTACCTATTTGCAAAATAAAGTTTAATTCTTTAGATAAAATAAAACGTTTTATTTTATCTATTTGCAAAATAAAGTTTAATTCTTTGCCTATTTGCAAAATAAAGTTTAATTCTTTAGATAAAATAAAACGTTTTATTTTATCTGAAATGAGTGCATTCCACGAAGTAAGGGTTTCAACAATCAAACATTTAATTCTTTAATTCCAGGAATCTACGACAGTAATTGACTAGATAATTACCTTCTAAACTTATTCCACAGAAAATGTGATAGTGGGTTTTTCCATTTTGTATATAGGAAGGTCCAAGTGGCGTATTCAAAATTCTTAACAGTTCACTAAAAGTAGGTACTTCAGTTGCAAGGTGCAGTTTATTGTGTATACTAGTGTTATGGAAAATTTGGAAGTGCCGTGTAAACGCTGAAAAATTGGTCCTCTAACAGTTAATGAAAAAACATTAATATTTAATTGTTTTAAATCATTTACAGACAAACGTTTATGTGAAAGTGTTGATGAGACCGTTGAGTTAGTTAGCAGTACACTTGGTGTTGGGAAATCTACGATTTACAGAGTTATTAAAGAAGAGAAATGTGGTAGTTTTCAAATGCCACGTAATGCTCCAGGGAAACCAAAATTTCAAATAGAATATCATTTTAAATGAAGGACTTCGACGGAAAGTGCATGAATTCTTCTTTAGACAAGAATTTCCAACATTGGATAAAGTTCTTGTCTCAGTTCGAGATGATAAGGATTACCCAGAAATGAGTCGAAGTACGTTATGGAAACTTTTAAAAGAAATAGGCTTCCGCTGGAAAAAGAATCCCAGAAAGTCTATTTTATTAGAAAGAAGCGATATTGTCATATGGAGAAGACATTTTCTAAGAACCATAAAGGAAATGAGAAACCAAAAAAGAAAAATATTTTATCTTGATGAAACATGGATCAACGAGGGTCATACACCAAATAAATTTTGGCAGGATGAAACTGTTACAAGTCAAAGGCACGCTTTTGTAAATAACTTATCTACTGGTTTAAACCCACCATCAGGAAAGGGACGCAGGCTAATAATAGTACACATTGGCAGTTCAGACGGTTTTGTTGAAGGTGGTTTATTAACTTTTGAATCAACTCGTACCGGTGACTACCATGAAGACATGAACGCTGATGTCTTTCAAGAATGGTTCGAACAAATGATAGATCTTCTTCCTAAGAACTGTGTAATAGTAATGGATAATGCAAGTTATCACTCCAGACTTATAGAAGGACTGCCCACAACCAAGTGGTTAAAAAAAGACTTGCAGAATTGGCTGAGTTCAAAAAATATTACGTACCATCCCGGATCTATAAGAAAGGAACTTTATTCGTTGTGTGCCCTTCATAAAGAAAAAGTTAAAAAATACGAAATTGATGAAATTGCCAAAAATCGTGGAATGACAGTACTTAGATCCCCACCATATCATTGTGAATTAAACCCGATTGAACTGGTATGGGCACAGATAAAGAGTGAAGTTTCAAGAAAAAATACCACTTTTAAAATTCATGATGTTAAACAGTTGTTTTTGGAGGCCGTAAATAATGTAAAACCTGAAAACTGGGAAAAGGCAGTAAATCACACTATTAAAGAAGAGGAAAAAATGTGGAAGCTGGACAATATTACTGATAAAATAATCGAGCCAGTTATTATAAATCTTGGTTCTGAAAGTTCATCTTCTGAATCTGATTTGGATTTGTAACAAGTAGCTGTAAGTTTTATATTAATATTTTTATTCATCTATTTAACATACCTTAGACGGTTTTAAAAACTCTTTTTCTCTTTTGTAATTTTTAAAAATTAAAAAAAATGTGAATTTTTTAAAACCCTTTTTAATGTAGGCCAGTCAGTTCTAATATAGTGTGTGATAAAAGAGGTCACTTTTGTTTACATACACATAACACTTTATAACACTGAAATAATTCATTTATTTTTTACAATTATTCAAAGTAATTTTTCAATTAATCTTGAGCACGCCCATGGAGTGGTCGGAGCTACCAGTTAAAATTATGCTAATTACTCTCTCGTTCATAAAAATAAACTATAATTAATAGCATTAATTATCAGCCATTTATCTAATTTAAGACTTTTTGAATTCATAAACTTTACGATTACCAAGAGGTTTAAAAAAAAGGTCTCATATTTGGATCCATTATTCTAATAGATATCTCCGCTTACCTGGTCCACTGATAATAAAGTTATCAGAATTTAATCCCAAATCGGCCATCGTGCATGGTTTTGACTACATCTAGATTTATATCCTATTTTTGAAGATGTCCATCCCTCAAAAAAAGTAAACTTTAAATAAAAATATTTATTTTTCAGCATACGCAGTGACCTTTTTTTTGTTAAGATTTGTGTCAGAGATCTACATCACCGCTGATTTCAGAACGATAAAGGTACTTATTTCAGACGACCCAATATTTCGTTATATAGTCTGCTTAGTAATCTCAATCAAGTCATGGGAACAGTGTATATTTGTATCTTGCATCTATTTGTTAAGACAAAGATTTACTTTAATAAACAATGAAGTGAGGAAAATGACGCTGCCTTCCAGGGACAACGTTGCACTCCCATCCGTAGTCAAATTGAAAAACATTAGGAAGTTACACTTCCAGCTGTGTGCCATTGCTAAAGATATCAATTCTCACTTTTCCCTTCAGTTGTTGCTGATTATTGGTGTCACCTTCGTAGAATTTGTTAACCATGTTCATAAGTTTATTGGAAGTCTTACTGATGATACCGATAGTAGTTCAATCTTTAACTATAACACACTACTGCTAGTGATTCTACCGTTGAAAATCTGGGATGTCATTGCCGTTTGCGTCCTGTGCAGTTATACAAAATATGAGGTAATAATAAACCTAAACTTCGCTTTCTTCGCTATTTCTATATATATTAAGATATAAGTTTTTATTCTCTTTATAAAACTTTTAGGTAAATCTTACTGGAGATATTTTATTTAATATTCAAAACAAATATGATTTAACTATATCAAAAGAGGTAAGTTGCCGAGAATTTTGTTAATACCTTTTTGTAGATCATCTCACTATTCCTTATTTTTTCTACTTCTCTCTCTTTTTCCCGCTTTCCCCTATATTATTTAATTATTATAATTAATTTATTTCACATTGATGGTGGGTTGTTGGTATTTACAGTTTCTGTTAAGAGTTTTCACTCTTCTTTATATTTATTACTAATTAAGCAATGGTCTATTCTTCTTCTTATTGCCAGCGGTCGCCTAAAAAAGTGGTGAAGATGAGGAAAGCTTGCCGGTGCCAAAAGGAGTTTTGGTACCTACTTCGCGCCCAAATCTCATTAAAAATTCGTTAAAAAAAATGTATAGAGTTTAGGGCCCTAATAACTTGAAAACAGTTTTTTAAGGCACTTATACTAGATACGATTCGTTCTGCTTGCCTGGGGTATTTTAGTTCTGAACCTTGACATTTCATTGAGGGTGTTTTGGCGATTAAAACACCACGCCTGCTAAAACGGGTTGGTGAGTTTCGATTCAGCCGCCCACTCTGAGTCAGATGCTGATTGCAGCCGACCACTCTGAATCAGACGCAGATGTTTAAAATACTGGTTGGTCGACCATATAAAAGAACATCTCTTTTATCTTCATTTTTCCAATGCCTAAACGGAGTCTCTAATATATTACACACCAAGTCATTAATTTAGCCATCATTTAATATGGTCTTCTGCAGGTCATCATGCAGGGTAGAGTCGATGGCAAAAAAGGAATAGATAGAAAGAGGAAATCATGGCTGCGAATTATTCGAGACTGGACAAACATGACTGTAGACGAATTATTCCACGGTGCAAAAGACAGAGAAACTTTAAGAAATGTGGTCGCCAACCTCCGTTAATGGAGACGGCATAGGAAGAAGAAGAAGAAGTCAGTAATTGGATTCATGTCTGTCTAAAATTATTTTTGTCCAAACGAAATCCACGAGAACACTTTATATCCGAATTCCGAAACAAACCACCGAAAAATGTATTAATAAAGTGCACTAAACAAATAAAATTAATACTGTGACTAAACTAAACTAATAAATACTATACTATACGAAATGAATACGAATACGAATACTGAGAGAAATTTCCGAAAAATACGAATACCAAATACACATCCAACAGTGGGTGAAGACGGATAATATATTTTTAGACGGAACTGCACTCACCAGTTTTCTCAGCTATCACTAAGAATAGGCTGACGTCACGTTGCCATGGCAACCGTGAACGCTTATGCAGATGGATTTCGCATTTCAAAAATGATATTCACCTATTCCTGAATCGTACACGGCTAGTGACACAGATCAGGACTTGACTGTCAAGTACGTACCGCTAGTAAAGCTAGTTGTCTTTTTTAATTTTTAGATTAATTAAATGAGAATAAGTAATTGATTTCAGAATTTAGATATAATAATGTTGCTTTCATTTTTTATTTATTTGTCTCAATTTAATTATATTTTGTTGGTGAACCTCACCTTCACCTACTTCACCTGGCCGACCGCCGCTGCTTATTGCGCCGTCTACTTTCGAAGGATGGCGATCCAAATGGCAATTGGAGCTTTAGAAACTGCTGGACGTAAGATTTCTGTGGATACACTTTACCTTCCAATATGATTTGGAGTAATTCATATTTTTCACCTCTCAACACATGACCCAAGTATTAAATTTTCCTCTTCTATTTCGTTCTTTTTGTTTACTCATGCGCCGAAGAAGCTCACCGTTGATAACTTTTTGTACCCACGGAATTCTCAGCATCCGACTGTATACATACATTTCAAAGGCATCTATTTTTCTTTTCTGTTTCAGAGTCCATTGTTCAACTTTCACAGCCATACAGCAAAACAGAGAAACCGTAACATCTGATCATTCGAAATCTGAGCTCTAGTCTAAGGCTAAAAAATGTTTTGAACACCTTGAAACCTCGTCTAATGCTTTTCTGAATATAGATTCCGAATACAGATTAAATAATAGCGGTGATAAGACGCAACCTTGTTGTATTCTCGTCGGATGTTGTGTACTCTACTTCAATTGTTGCCCTTTGGTGCTAAAATAGTTTTTGAGATAATTTGCAAGTCTTGTTCGTCAATTCCAGTTGTTCTCAGAATTTCGATCATCTTTTGATTGTTTTTGGACCTTTTTCATTTATTAGATTATCCGTGGATGGTGGAGAACAAGGTCAAAACATCGTCAAAAAGTGTCTGAATGTATTCTTTTCATCTCTCTAGTTTGTCTTCTGTATCTATAACTATCTCGTTATTATTATTTCTTAATATTGTTTCTTGTCTCTTTCTGTGTCTACCTGTCATTTCTTTCACTTTTTTATGAACATTAAAGGTGTCGTATCTTTCCTGAAGTTGTTCAATTTCTAGGCATTGGGTTGACATTCAGTTTTCTTTAGCTTCTCTGCACTATTTTCTAATGATTTTATTATTGTATTGACTCGTTTGTATTATATTGGGTTTGTTTTATGTTTTCGTCTTACGTCCATGAGGTCCATGATCTCTTGCGTTATCGATTCTTGTTTTCTGTTGTTTTTCGTGGACCCGATGTCGTCTTCTTGTATCTCTGTTATTTTCGTTTTTAGAGCAGTGCATGTTACTTCAACCTCTGTCTGTACCAAGTTGTACCAATGGTCTATTAAGAATTACTAATAATGATAAATTAAAATATTTACGATGGCTCCTTCGATAGCCCTGGTTAGAAAAACGAACTTTAATTCAAAGTTACAAAAAAATTCAAATTATAAATGGTTGCAATAAAAAATCAACAGATTATATAGGTTTAAGGTAAACTCGAGTTGGACTTACCGGTCATTCAGTGGTGTTTCTATACTCTTTTGCAAAACGAACAAACTTTTAGGTGTGAATTGGTCAACTGTCTACTTGCATCTGTATATTTTATCGACTCCCACACTTTGGGTAGCGAACTCCATTATCTGACCGATGCTACAGGAATCAAAGGGTTAACATTAAGTAGAAATATATCGATTAGTTCACACAATCATATTTGAATTTAAACAATATTATTATAACTTGAATTCTTCTCAATTAGAGTTGAATTGATCTACCTTTTAAAATCACATATGTTTATGTATATCGAAAATTTTATTTAGTACAATTTGTTGGAGTGAAAATAAAGTTGCTAAGAATGAAAGTATCGAAATTTCGTGGAGAAGGCAAATCAATACGGACTGGTGATTAACAATCAGAAAACAAAGTATATGGCAATGGGACAGGATTGAATAGTATAATTAAAGACTGGCATTAATAGGAAAAGTAACTAGTGAGTAGGGAAAGTAAACTAACGATAGACTTTGAGATCCCACCTAAGTTAGTTAAGTGGACCCCAACTCTTTAATTTTGCCTTGGAAAATGCAATGAGACAATTAAATATTAGAATGAATGAAACTATTTTTAATAGATCGACGGAAATTCTCGCATTCGCATGAGAGACATGGTGCAGTGTTTTACAAGGCTTACGGACGCGGCAAGTGAATTAGGACTTGTGGTAAACGGGGAAAAAACCAGAGAATTCAAATTAACAACCATACCTTTGAGCAAGTCAAAGAATGCACATATTTTGGATCGCTAGTAAACGCAACAAATACGACAAGCGGCGAAATAAAAAGACGCATAGCATTAGCAAACAGAACTGTTCACGGTCTCCAGAAACATTTAAAAAATAAAAATATAAAACGTGCAGTAAAGCTCAATATATACAAGACCTTAATAAAACCGGTTTTGATATATGTGGCTGAAACTTGGACCTTATTTCAAAATGATGAAAGTTTTCTTGGTATTTTTGAGAGAAACATTCTTAGAAAGATTTTTGGGGCCGTAAATGAAAATGGGCTATGGCGTCGAAGATATAACTTTGAACTATATCAGCTATACTCCGATCCAGATATTGTGAAATATCTGGATCGATGTTCAAAATATTGTGAAAGTGCAGAGGCTTAGATGGGCTGGACACATTGCTAGGATGTCAGATCACGAATACACGAAGAGATTAACATTCCCTCCACCTTCTAAGGGTCAGAAGATGGAGGGAAGTTGCCAGGAATCGACAGGAGTGGCGACTTCTTTGTGAGCAGGCCAAGATCCACAACAGATTGTCGAGCCACTTATGATCATGATGAACTAGTAGTGCTTCAACAAGATTAGAGATTTACCAACAAATAAGAGAAAAAAGTAAAGGAATTATGAAGCGAATCAAGAGAGGAAACAGGGCTGTTTTGTTTCACCTGGTCAGACTAGCAGAGGGAATATGGGCCAAGCACTTATTGCTAAAACTAGAAAGGAAGGAGATAATATACTTAAATTTAGAGCAGACACCTTTTTGTTTGATACTTTTATCGTTTATATTTTTTGAAACCATTGACAAAATCAACCCCCTTCTTTTTTTATTACCGTCGCCTCAATGACATTTGGCTATGGCAGCTACACATTCTTCGCTGTTTTGGGTTTTTATCATCAGCTTTTGATAGTCTCCTTTAAAGTCTTAAAACTTGATTTATAACGTGGTCGATCCATGAGATGTTTAACATGTTACAAGATATCCATATATCAAAGCCATTCAGCCTCAAACTTTGTGTCGAGACCACCTAACCAAGACTTAAGTAGTGAGAAATTGTTGCAATTTTTAAGAAAGCGTTCTTGGTTTTTGGTTTTTTATATTCACATTAAGATCTTAATGTTCATCTGCTCTCACTACTTTATTTAACATAGTTTTCTGTGTTGACCTGCATCTATCTAAATTAATTGTATTTATTAATTAAAACCTAATTTTCGTTATTATTACTATTATTACAGATTCAAATTTTTTCAAGGCAAATTTTACAGTGGAAGTTTAAATTTACTGCTTTCGATTTTATTGATGTTGATACTAGTCTTATCTATGAGGTAAGAACTTTTATTTAAAATAGTATATTACTTTATGAGGCGGAGAAGCATGACTTTTCTTGACGCGCCCGATATTACGGGCAAGTCAAGAAAAGTCGCTTCTTTGCCGAATAAAGTATACTATTTTTTCTTCAAACGTAGCAATTTTCAACCATAAATAGTACAATTCATACGCTATTTTTACTCGAAATTAACTGTGACAACTATCAAAGTCGTCTAGATGTTAGAAATTAAAATAATTAAGTCGTCGGTGGGATTTGCGTCTGGTTACAGTTGTTTGACAGGTGTTTGCAATTATTAAAGACAGCTTATTGTTGTTGCAACCGCAAGCGCAAATTTAGTGCGAAAATGGAAAACATAAACGAAATAAGAAATAAGAACGATAAATGAAAAAATTTTAAACCCTCATGATTCGCCAACATCGGGAATGATTGCTGAAAGTTGTTCTCGACCATCAGTATCATCAACAATTACCAATGCGTATCAAGAGTCGGGAACATTTTTGCACGGTTTCAATTTTGAAAATGCCTCATTAACTAATTGTACTTTTAATATTGCTATAAATAAAAATGATGTTTAATTGTTGTTAATGACATTTGTATTGTTGCTTTGTGACATGTTTCATATTGTTGCCATGACAACATTTTTCTCTCCGCCGTAAAGAAATGGGAAAAAAAAACTGCTGCCGGCGGAGACATCAAACTTTGACAGGATCAAGTTAGATAAGTAATGTCATCATTATTTGTCGTTTGAAGAAAAAGTATTTTATTTTATTAATTATCTAATAAAGCAAATAATAACATAAACTTTACTATTTTTGCTATTTTTTTTATTATGAAGATAATAAATTATTATTTACTCACAATTAGAAATAATCCTTTAGGTCATTTCTTCCGGGAGTATTTTTTAATTAAAACAGAATTATCCATTATTTTTAAGATGTGTACATGGTGGAACCTACGCTAATCATTCAATCACAAGATCAGTACAGCAGTATAGAAAAAGATAAAAAATATTACAGATATTTGATCGTTTTTAGTCAGACGGGGGACATAAATCCGCTCTATTTTTTTAATAAACAAAGGCCAAATCACAAGAATGTAGTTTTTTACCTGTAGTTTTATTCTTTATTATATTAGGAGCAATTTTTGTATGAAGAAAGTGTTGCGTTATGAAGAGGTTATTTTAAATGTTCACAAAGTTTAAATCCGTAACATAATAACAGGTTGATAATAGGGATATTATGTGTCCAAAATGTCCTAAGTGTGCATAATTTCAAAGAGATCAGTTTGTTAGTTAAGGAATCATTGTTAATTGTTTATACCAGACATCAAAAGTTTAAACACTTATTTCTGAAGAAAGAGCAACTATATTCTTAAATATTAAATTTACAAAAAAGTGTAGAAAATAAATTCTTTTTGCCAAAAATATCTTTAAATTAACCGTTACAAAAATTGATGATTTTTTGCTAATAGACAAATAGAATTACCATTTGTAAATGTTAAGAGTTCACGTTTTCACAGATTATCAATGCACACCTATATTTTATGATGAAATAGAAAAGTATGCAATGTATGTAATCTAAAATAAAATTACCCTTTTAAGGACTCTACCAAGGGTAAGTGGCGGTGGAAGAAATTTGGAGCTCGTCAGATTTTGAGATTGGAACTTTAAATTGAAGCGCGCTGAAAAATTTGCAATATCTCCGGTTCTAAATATCATAAAATCTTCATTCTTTTTTAAACTTGGGGCACTCAACGAAATATTACCAACCAGATAATTTTCATTTCTCTGAAAAATCGGAAAATGTCGAAAAATTCAGAATTTATATTTTTTATACTTACTGTGATTATTGCAAACATTAAAAATAGTGAAAAAAAAATGATACAGGTAAAAAGTACATTTTCGAATTTTGGTCTTAGTTTATAAAGAAATAGGACCGATCTGACAATACCTCGATACGTATTTTTCGTCTATGTCTTCCCCATAAGCTATCAGATACCTGTAATTAATTTTACCGTGAAATCGATTATTTTTTCATTTCTAGACTGGGTTGCAGATAAAAATAAGAATATGACTGTACTATCAACTAAAATATTTTAGTATTTTTATTGATTTTTAAATCATCTGTATTAATTCTACCACTTTTTTTTAGATAATTGCCACAGCTGCTACATACTTGACAATTATAATTCAGTTTGACTCCAAAATATTATAGAAACATATCCAAAGGAGAATTATTTATTTGCAAGGGAGGTTAAATTATTAGTACACAAATGGAGCCCATCTAGGAAAATCTTCTTACATATATATATACATATATATATATATATATATATATATATATATATATATATATATATATATATATATATATTTATATATATATATATATATATATATATATATATATATATATATATATATATAAACAGTGTAGGTAAAACTTTATGGTCGGTATGGTAAAATTTAACAGGATATCTAACGCAGATATAAAATCATATTTTCAGCGAACAGACAAAGGTAACAATCATATTTCCCCTTGGTCTCCCCTCCACATTTCTTATTGCTGCCCATTGCCCAGTAGTAAGACGATTAGTTCCGATTAGTTTCGATTAGTTCCGATTAGTTCCGATCTGAGATCTCTGGTTCCGATCCTAAGAAACTAGAGGTGGGTCGTTGACATTTTTATCGGAACCGTTTTTCGTAAACTGTAACTAGTTGATTGTTTATCAGTAGTTTCAAATAAACTAGTACACAAAAAACACATTGGCTATTATATTGAAAGAAACTAACGAAGGATATATTTATTATAACTCAAAAAATAAATTAAACAATACAAATAGTACTTACATTTACATGACACATTATTAAATCGCGAATCGTCTAAATTGACATTTAAAAACATACGTTTTTCCACTTTTCTTGTTGTTTCTTCTTTTGTTTAAAATTAAACCAGATTTTGAACATGTGTTCACAATGAACAGATTTTGTTACAATACTACAATATTTTATGAATATAGTGGTTAAGTTAGGATATACATGGCGATGGTTTTTCCACCACTGTAATGGACAGTTCCAATCACCGTTCGAAATTTTTTGTGGGTAATATCATCAGACAAATACATGTCGACTTCTTTTATATCTCTAGATACAGGTGTATGTTTAGATGAGTCATGTCTAATGAATTCATCAAAAATACACCATGGACTTAAGTCATCTTTATCAGTTTCTTTTTCTTGTACTGGTTGATTTTCACTAGTACAATCTTCTTTTTCTTTTTTTTATAGAAGTAACCAGCTTCTTAACTCTTTCTTTTGTTTTTTTTTTAACTAGGTATTCTGATTAATGAATGAGTTTCGATTTACGATTGATCTGCATTTTCGATTTCAAATCTTTATTGATAGTTGGTCAAAGGATTTATTTATTGTAAATATTCAATTATGAATTATTTTTCTTAGTCAAAATTATTGACCTAGTATAAGAATAATATTTTATTTTCAAAAAATGCGCATTTGTAGAAGATGCAGCTTTTATGGTCCACTTTCTGAATATTGCAATGATTGAAACTTCTCCTGACGCATTTCTGTCCGTTTCGACTACTTCTACTACAAGTACTGACATACTGCCACCGCGACCCAAGCGTCAAAAGGTGATGGATACTTCCATTAATAAAAATATTAGTTTAGAACAAAAGAAACAAATAGATATGGATTTAATAAACCTATGCAAAGACTCGTTTCATCCGTTTTCCATAGTTGAAGAACGAGCTTTTAAAAAGTTTGCAGGGTGGATTCCTGGATATAAACCACCAACAAGAAAAACTTGTTCATTACGTCAGGCTCATTACTTCAGGAATGTTATACCAAAACTAAGCAAATTATTAGATCACAAGTTGTTAAAGAAGCAGAAAATATCTGTATTACTACTGACCTTTGGACATATGGAGTAACTGAGTTACATCGCATTAACAGGACAATATTTAACCGAAAATTTAGAATTTAAAACGAGTTTATTAGGCTGCTCCCATTTTTCTGGAAACCATAATTCAGAAAAGATCGCTTTTGAAATTAGTGAAATTATTAATAAATTAGTGAAATAATTATTTGACTAATTTCAAATTTCCAATCCAAGACGTGGAAACTAGGTAGAACTTCACCTATTACATGTTAAAAAGAATGACCGAGTTAGAAGAGGCAATCCGTTCCACTTTTGTATTAGTTAATACAGACTTAGACTTGGACCAAATCTAAATAATGAAGACTGGATTATTTGTTTTCAATTTTCCCAAATTTTACGGCCTTAAGAAATAACAAGTACAATGAGTGGCCAAAAATACTTGAAGGGTAGTTCAGTGATTGTTATGGTACGCTGCCTTCAAGAATCTTGCAATAAAATTTTAGCAAACGGTAACCTTACATCCATAGTATCCGACGTAGTACAATTACTAATATGGGGTTTAGCAAAAAGTATTGTAAATGTGAACACATGTTCAAAATCTGGTTTTAATTTTAAATAAAAGAAGAACACGGTTAACAAGAAGTAAAGTAGAAAAACTTACGTTTTTAAATGTCAATTTAGACGATTCGCGATTTAATAATAACGTGTAATGTAAATGTAAGTACGATTTACTATTTGTATTGTTTAGTTTATTTTTCAAGTTATAATAAATATATCCTTGATTAGTTTCTTTCACTTCAATAAATATACACATAAACGATAATAGCCATTATGTTTGTTTATGTAGGTACTCTCTTACTTGAAACTACTGTTAAACAATCATAGTGATTGTTTACGAAAATCGGTTTAGTTGCGTTAAGAGCGTAGGCGCAAAATTTCAGGCCAATGCTTTTTAAATGTATTCATTTTTTTTAATCCTGAGAAAACTAACAAATATTTTTGAAAAATTTAAACGCAGAATGAAAGGTGACATTATTGCCGAGGGCCGAAATAAACAAAAAGTTTTTTTGAATGAGATACTTAAAATTCAAAATCACACTAAATTTTCTCTTTTTTCGCCCCTGTAACTTATTAAAATAAACATTATAGAAGTTTTCAGAGACTTTCGGCCCTCGGTAATAATGTATTCTTTCATTCTGCGTTTAAATTTTTCAAAAATATTTATTAGTTTTCTCAGGATTCGAAAAAAAAAGAATGCCCACCTCTACTCGTTCGTTACCTGTGTTCTACTTTGATTCGGTGCTTTGACTACGCGACATGAGACGTTGCCAAATAATTTCGTATGAAGGTTTTTTATTGTGGTTTGATATTTCAATTTATTATTTTTATTGCGAATAAGGCACAACGTGACTTTAAAATAAGCTTATTTTGATGTTTAGATTTCCAATTCGGAAATCGTACTTAAAATACGAAACATTAATAAATTTTATTACAGGTCAAATAAAACCAATAAGTTTGGCAATGTTGATCTTCTCCTCTTTTCTTAGTTCCACTAATACTATTTCGACGATATAATGGGCTGACCTAATATACCTCTCTCTTTTTAAATAGGTGTTTCTCACTCCATCTCACGTAAGATACATACCGACCATAAAGTTTTACCTACACTGTATATATATATATATATATATATATATATATATATATATATATATATATATATATATATATATATATATATATATATATATATATATATATATTTATGTATATATATATATATACATATATATATATATATATATATACCGTGTCTGTAAATATAATGTCGTCATTCTTAAATGCAATGTCGCGTTTTTGACGAATTTCTTCATTTTTAATAAGCTGTTCTCACTAATTAAGATCATTAGGGTCTGAAACAAATAATTTGCAAGATACGCTACTAAGGTTTGACTTTACTTTTAATGTTCAAACTATAACTTTTATTGTATTTGACATTATCTTAAACGTTGAATAAATTCGTGTTGAACTTTGTTTCTGATTTTGTAAGAAATTTTGTTTATTTCATTTCTAATTCTTTCTTTTAAGTCTTCAATACCTCTCTGTTTCGTTGGGGACATTTAAAAAACAATATTTTTTAGATTTCCTTAAATAAAATAATCCATGGGATTTAGGTCTAATTAGCTTGCAGGCCGTTCAATCTGTCTACGTCTACAAATCTACCTTTTAGGAAAATTGTAATCAACATATCTACGAAAAAAAAAATCATAATGAGTCGGCGCACCATCCTGTAGAAACCATCACGTACAGGATTAATTGTATAGGGAAAAACGTTTATTAAAGCTGGCACGAGATACCAAAGTCAGACGTCAGACCTAAACTATTGATACAGTCGCTAAACGAAATTGGTCTCGATAATAAAGACTTGACAATGATTCAACAACTATATTGAAATCAAAACACTTATAAATTAATTTTTCTAATTGACGTAACGCGATAAATCGAATTATTCTGTAAATAATACAACACTATCTGTCCTATTCAATGACTACGGAACTTCAAACAAGACAATGACATACTAAATACCCACTACGATGTAACATTGAAATTGATGGGAAAATAATAAAGCAGGAAGCAAGGTTTTTATGTCTGGGAATATATATAACTAGTTACGGAGATGTTGAAGAAGAAGTACCACAACAAAGCTTAAAAGCAAGTAAAGCGGCGGGATCTCTTAATGACACAATCTGGAAAAACAAACACCTAAGACAAGGCACAAAAACAAGAATCTATAAAGCAGCAATTAGACATATATTAACATACACGGCGGAGACAAGACCATACACATCTAAAACGAGATGACTACTAGAAACAATAGAGATGAAAATACTTCGACGAATATTAGGGAAAAGTCTGTTGGATAGAAAGAGAAGCGAAAACATAAGAAGAGCACGCAATACAGAAGACATAACTGGATAGGTGACAAAACGGAAACAGGAGTGGAACGAACACATTAGTAGAATGACAGAGAATAGGTAGTACGAATAGCACGAGATAAGTCACCAAATGGACGAAGAAGTATTGGCAGACCAAGAAAAAGATGGTGCGATAATTTAAACAATTTAGGAGGCTAATATTGAAAAAGAAACAGGCTTTAAAGCCTACATACAAGAAGAAAGAAGGAGAAGTATAATAGACCCTTCGGAAATTAATAAATACAGTACAGTACCCATTAATATTATATTCGGAGCAAATTCTCTGTGCCTGCTTTACATTTTTTTCTCTTGTAAATCTGCCTTAACGGAATCCAGTTTGACAATAATTGTCTATAAAACTTTTTTTGTGCATAATTCGCCAATTTCAAGTAAGACTATTACTAACTCTATAAATCTCACAGTATTCCTTTTCCTTTTTTTATTTAAAGACTACACTTTTTTACATTGGTAATTAAAGATTTTATAAAAGTATAATGAATATTTGCATAAAAATTTCCACCCATCTAATATTTAAACAAAATATTTATATTTTCGAGATAATTATATGATACCTGCTTTTGTATAATATATTTTAAACCTGGTCTCTTAACGTTATCTGGCATATCATTGTAATTTTGTTGATTTCAAAGTTCATTACAGTCGCCGAGCAGAATAACATTCATAGTAAGTAGCACAGCTCACAGCTTATAAACAACTTGACTTCATTTATCATTTGATTTTGAGTGCATTAAACAAAATTGAAAAATGGTTACCGAAGACGATAATTTCATCATTTATGGTCCACAACCGAGTGAACCCTTACCTAAGGACTGTTTAGGCAAATTTGTGTTAAATAATTTAATAAACAATCCTACAAATGAGGTTATGGTAAGTTTATTTTTTGTTTTGTTATATACATAATATTGTTAAGATAAATAAATTATAGAGCAGGGTCGTATTTTGCGTGTGGGTATTTCTTTTAAAATTTCAATTTAAACTGTTAAAGTTTTAAATTTTTTATTCCAAATGTGACGGTGTGCCATATTAATCCATCAACGTCCAAGTTATTTTTTTAATTTCAAAATTTGATTATTGGATTAATAAATAAATATATAATTTAAAAAAATAATAAATATGATTTTTTCAGTATTTAATTAAATATAAAAATGATTATTGTTGAATTCTGCACTTGATCTTAATTTGTTAAAAATATCATTAAAGTTCATTTGAAATATTTCATTTAATATTGTATGTTTGTTAAAAATAAAATAAATATTATATAAAAAATATATATTTTATAATTAATATCTATAAATATAGTTTATTAAATAATAAATAATAAAAATTTAATGATAATAATAGTATTTTAAGTGAATAATTAACTATATAACTTATTATTTATTGAATCCTACTGGCTGACTTCGCGTTACCGTATACACAGGTAAGCGGTCCCCCACTCTTTGCGCTCTATCTTAAGAAGGGTTGAAGGTACATAAAAGTACTTGAGACAAAAATTGAAGAGAATTTTCCATTCTACAATTTTTCTTACCACCTTAAATGTCATAAAGTGTAAGGGAAACGAGATATTTGCAGAAAACTCATTTTCGTGACCTTTGACCTTAAATATCTTAAGTCGCGGACACGTGATTATATGAGACTTTTGAGGTAAGTTTTATACCATCAAAATAAAGACGTATGCAAATTTTCAGCTTATTATCTTTCATTCCAAGGTTGCATCCTTATTTTACCGGACTAAAAAACAGTTATGGGAATTAAAATATGATATTTACACATATTAAATGATAATTTTTACACAATATTAAACTACATTTTCCAACACATACCTATGTTTCGTCTGTAAATTCTTTAAATGTTGATCTCTCCTATCTTCATACTGTACTTCTTGTACTAAGTCCTATTAATTAATAGGAGTCTGGCTAATAATGAGTTAAGGGCATTAGTCTTAATTATTAAGCTTAATTTTCAGTATTTACTATGTTTAACGAGAATTAACCACAATTTAATTTAATTTAATCATTTAATAATCCAATCGATATTTCATAAAATAACTGAGGATGTCTTCACCAGTATGTACTTACTTAAATGTTTTCTTTTTCGAATCCTCTTATAATTTTCTACACAAGTGTGTTCCTCCCTCAAAAATTTCAACATCACTCCTGAGACTGAGAAAGTTAAACATCATCTTCAAGACCTTATCCAGCTTATCCATTATGGAGTGGAGTGGGACTCGAAGGGAAAAGTGCAAATTGTTGTCTGGTATGTGAATGGATTATAAGACAACATGAGCAGACAAAAATTTGTAAATATGTTTTCAAATAGACCGACACCAGCATGATCGACAATTCAGTCAATTGTACGTAATTTTTTAAATTGTGGATCAGTGTTCGTAGACGACTGGGACGTTTTAGTTTGTGCAACAATTGAGCAAAATCCTATCCAATCGGAGATATTTTTGACCTACAAGATCACCCGATCTTGTACCTTGTGATTTTTTTATGTAGGGATAAATCAAGTACAAACTAAAATATAGAATTGAGGATTAAAGACCCAATAATCTCCAAGAATCAAGAAAAAAGATCTCTGTTTTTTGAAGATTTTTTTGTTTTGATTTTTACTTTATATTCGAAAGTACGACATTGTTTTTTTTTAATAAGATTTTTATGTTTTACTTTAAACACTTTTAATAAGAACTGACATAAATTTTTAGTGATTCAAAGCAAACGATATTTGCATAATTTCAAATTTGAATATTTAATTATTGAAAAAAAAAACAGATCTGTGATTCGAACTCTCAGCATTCGCATGGAAGTATGATAGAGAAAGTACGGGTATTGCCGCCCACTTAAGCAATTTATTGAATTGAACAAAAACTGTAAGTCTTGACTCAAAATGTCAACTGTCAAAATGCAGGCACATCATCGACTTACACTCGGGCTGAATTATCAGACCATGCCGGTAATTGCGCCTAGTGATGGTATAATACCGCCCAGAGCTTACATTATATGAAAATAAAACACCAAATAATTATATACTCACAAACAACATCTATATATATATATATATATATATATATATATATATATATATATATATATATATATATATATATATATACAGTAAAACCTCCGTTAACCGAAATAATTGGGGGGGAGGCCGTTTCGGATAACAACAATTTCGGTTAAAAATAACATTGTTTTTTATAATATTCTTGATCAAAGTATTGGTATTAAAAAATACTATGAGTTGATTTCGTAATGTTTTCTAATAAGTAAATCCAAAATAAAGTAATAAAATTAAGGAAAATGAACAAGTTTAACATGCTTTTTTTAAAGAAATCTGCTATTTTTTTTGCGTTTTCGTTTGACAACGATGTTTCTCTCTCCCTCAATCGTTAATTTGCAGAACGTCATGAGTTTGCCTCATTCAATTGTTCGAAGAAACGTAAAGCAATCTGAAAAGGACAAAACTTTATGTAATGATAACAAAAATTAAGAATCTAGTCGTGTCCCTAACAAATTAGGCCTACTGTATAAAATTCTTTCCTCTAAAGCATTGAAAATCTCGTCGACGGTCTTGTGCTGCCTGTTGCCTCTTGGGTCGTCATCTTCGTCATCTGATATGCTCAGGTTGTCTTGATAAAGAACCATATCAATGATGTCCTGGTCGATGAATTCACGTTCTGAGTCATCAGCTGCTAACCAGTCACGTATCTCTTCTTAGTTAATTTCTTCATGTCCCGGCAAATTTTTAATGAAAGGTTTAATTTCTTCTGTCGTTTTCTTACCATTTTTTTCTTCAGGATCGTCAATCAAAATCTTATCAAAAAGTTTGTTCCAGCATTTTTCCAAACTTGAAAATTTGATCTTGGCCCACGACTTAGCTCACCAGTAAAAATGTTTTATTGTTAAAGATTTGAGAATTTCGGGAACACTTTTGAATTAATTCGTCTCCTGTAATAACATATGTCTTAAGGATGCTTCTCTATAATGTCTCTTGAATGTCTCTATGACTCCCTGGTCTAACGGCTGGATTAAGCTTGTGATATTCGGTGGCAAAAATCTGACAATTGTCACCATTTTGTAGATTTTGAGGGTGAGGGCGCATTGTCAACAAGCAACAATGCTTTAATGAGAAGGTTTTTTGATTTTAAAAAGGATTTTACACTTGAGACGAATTCATTTTCAAACCATTCTAAAAATAAAGTGGTCGACATCCATGAACTTTTTTGGCTTCTATACCTTAAAATACCTTTTCGGAAATATCTTTTAGAGCTCTTGGTTTTTGTGATTTCCCAACACACATAGACATCAATTAGTGAGTGAAATTAACGGAATTGTTTACGTTTTGCGACAAACATTTACTTTTTATTGACGAAATTATTGAAACTGTCAGCCGTTTCGGTTAAACGATGTTTCGGTTAAAAAGGTTTCGGTTATGGGAGGTTTTACTGTATATATATATATATATATATATATATATATATATATATATATATATATATATATATATATATATATATATATATATTATATATAAAAAAAAAACATATTCAACAAAATACTTAAGTAAAAAAACTAACCGAAGGAGGATTTCCTGGCTGAGCAACCAACGAGAATGGTATAGTTGAAGCTCAGTGGACCTTTTTACAGCAGCTGCAAATAAAATACGGATAGCTGTGATGATAACCAACTTCCGATAGGAGAAGGAACCACAAGGAGAAAAAGAGTAACATCGAATTTGAGGAGATTTAATTAATATGTTCCCAATATTAAAATTTAACTTCGCAAACATGAAAAGTATGTTATACTGGACAGTAATAATCGGCTTAAGCTTAAAAAGGAAACATATTTAACAAAAACCAAAAAATATTTTCTCTCCAATCGGGCGATGTACATATGGAATAGCTTTCCAGTTGGTATTAAAGTGTTTCATCTATCAATATCTTCGAGAAGAGGCTAGATTACTTCTTGTTCCATACCTGAACATTTAATTGAACATTGTTTTCATTTATATTGTATATTAAAATGGCTATTTGGGTTTTTTCAAATTTATTATCCAATAATTTTTTTTTGTTTTTGTATGTGATACGACTAATCTGGTTTTTGTATTTTAGCTAAACGTACAATCCGGACAATCCATTTCATATTCACAAATTCTTCAAGAATCCTGCAATTTGGCTGAATCTTTGCGAAAATATGGTTGCACGCAAGACACCATCATAGGACTGTGCAGTGAGAACCATCTCAAATTTTTTGTACCTTTGTTAGCAGCAACTTGCTTGGGGTCTGTAATAGTACCTATTAACCCCGCTTACGTTCACGATGAACTCAGACACGTTTTGAATCTGACACAGCCAAAAATTTTATTTTGTTCAAAACTAACGCTTCCAAAATTTAATAAAGACGAATATAATTTTATAGAAAAAATAATCTGTATAGATTCAGATGTGCCTAATGTTGAAACCGCTGAAAAATTTGTCGCTAAACAACTTAATGGAAAGTCGGTTGATCCTAAAAGATTCGAAATGTTTAGTGGGAACCCAGAGACTCATTTAACGGCCATTATGACCTCGTCCGGGACTACAGGATTGCCCAAAGGAGTTATGTTGACGGATCACAATTTTGAAGCTAGAATTTTACAGTTTCGGTAACTATTCATTTACAAAATTATGTATACATTTAAATGCACAATTCGAGGACTTATTTGTTACTTGAAATTTAAATTATTATGTTCTTATTATTTACTAGCACCACTGTCGGTATACTATCCACTACTTCAAAGTTTTCAACAAAACATTTTAATTAAATATAAGGTTGAATGCTCGAATAAATGAACTTTGATCAGATAAAAGGCATATATCGAGCACAGTTTAATTTAATCTTGCCCAAGTAGTTTCGATCCCTAGATCATCTTCAGGGGCATTTCGTCAATTGAAGATGATCTAGGGATCGAAAGTACTTGGGCAAGATTAAATTAAACTGTGCTCGATATATGCCTTTTATCTGATCAAAGTTTAAAACATTTTGAATTTAAAACCAACATAAAGTTGTATTTCTTTATATACAAATTCAAGATCATCATCATACACAGGAGAGATACACTAGATGAACAATATTAATAATTAAAAAATGATTTAGCAGTTAAAAAAGTTTTTTTGTCAACAACATTACTAGAAAATCTTTCTTCAATCGAGTTTCCTTCACATGGCCCATCAACAACTTTTAAGCAAACACCTTCTCTCCGAAGATCTTGCGAGAAGGCGATATACAATAATTGTCCATATCCAAAAACGTTCTTTGTCAAATAAATCTCAACGTACGACAATGTCTAACCTTGATCTTGTTCTGTTTGTCTTGAGTCATTGATTACCTTATCGAAAGCTACTTTAACAGGAAGCTGATGATGACGAAGCTGAAATGGAAGCTCTATTTCTGATGGATACGAACTCATAACAATAATTAAACACCAGTAGCGCACCTAGAATTTATCTTTGGGGTAGGGGGGTTTTGGTTGGTCACCGAAATTTTTCTTATGATGCTACCTCCATTTTAAGCCCTTAAAATGTATGAGTAACAGTGTCGGAATAGGGCCGGGGGGGGGGGGTTTAACCCCCAAAACCCTCCCTGGGTGCGGCACTGCGTAACACAGTTCTGTTCTTTTGTTTAAGTTTATGTGTAATAACCATTCCAACTTTGAGCTCCACTCTATACAGTCTATAGAATAATTCACTTACGTCCGATATCACTTCTATGTATCACATTTTGTAGTAGGTATTTTATAGATATTTATATATACCGGGTGGTCCAATAAGCCGATCTCTCGGCTATATATCAGAAACTATTTATGTTATAACTTTAGGAGAAACAATTCCTTAGTAAAAGTGGCCAAGAGAAATCGCTGGAAATAACTTTCAAGTTTCTGGGTTAACCGCTAGGGCGCGTAACCTGTGAAGAAAAATTTGAAAACCAGTTTTTTGGGAAATATGCCCTATTATACCAAGTGTTAAATAAGTAAACTAGAAAGAGGCCTACAGAGTTACGCACAAAGGTGTTCAAGTAATTTTTTTATTTTTTCAAATAAAGGGTGGGGGAGAGTGGGGAAATTAACCGATTTTAATGAAATTAGTGTCATTAGAAAGAGTGCGGATGATTTAATTTACATATACTATAAAACAATTGCATTTAGTTTTAATTTTCATGGGTAGAGGGTACTTTCGAATAGAAAAAATTAAAATTTGTTTTTCTTTAAAATGTTTAATGGAAACACCTATTTATTGTAAATTATAATGGAACTGGATTAAATTTGTAACAAAATGGCTCAAACCGCATGTTGATAGGTTCTGTCGAACTCGAGATATGAATAAAAACGCGTAAACATAAGTAAGTATAGTATTGACTCACCCTGTATTATAAATTAAATTAAAAAATAAGTCAGTAGGTACTTTCAAATTTTTTTATAGCAGAAGAATCTTAATATTGATACCTATTTTGATGATTGTTATTTCATATGATTAAAAATAATTTTTTCGAAACTAAGTAGGCTACGACAATGAATTTGACGGGGAGTTCGTATTATTTATTTATTGACAGCAGTCAAAACATTGTTAAGAAGTGTTATATTATGAAGTGTCATTCCCGTGCATCGCCAGTGCCGAAAACAAAAATATCGTTTGGGATTAATTCCATGCCCGGAAAACGCCAATGTTTAAATATACTCAGAAGAGTACATTATTGTTTTTTTTTGCTGGGCACTGTCATAACACCAATTGGACACGTCACGGTTATGTATAAATCGACCTTTAATCGACCTTACGTGGAATGTACGACACTACTTACTATAGACTTGTTTCTAAAAAAAAAAATAGAAGTTATATGTGGATATTTTGATGTGGAAAATTTATCTGAAGAATATTTTGGCTCATATTATTTGTAATTCAGTTCTCAAAAGTCATCTGTTTGACGATGATTAACATTATTAAAGATTTTGATTATTTTGCTATTTTTAAAATCTATTTAATTATTTTAAACTACTCAATATCATTTCTTTTTAGTGACTCCGTCTATAAAGGAGCATATGCACTAGTGGATGGGAAATATACAACGACATCCAAAGGAACTTTTGGAATAATGCCATTTTATCACGGAGCTGGCATAGTTTTGGCTCTGGCTTGTATAGCTCAACAAACCAAAATGTTAGTTATTAGCAGATTTGATGAAGATGTCTTCTACAAAACAATTCAGGACTACCAAATTGAAAGCATAGGGTTACCACCGCCTGTAGTTGTTTTATTGGCCAAATCTCCAAAAGTAGACAAATACGATTTATCTAGTATAAAGATAATTGGAAGTGGAGCTGCTCCTCTAAATAAAGAAACTGAATTTATCCTCAAGAAAAGGTATGTTTTCTATGCAAATTTAACGGTTTATCTCTACGGTAGTGATATTTCCAGTATTGATAAGTGCCTACAGGCATCATCATCCAACTGGATGTCAAGCATCGAAAATAATTTGGATTCGTGATTTGGACGATCTCAATTACTACTCCATATTCTTCTTAAGCTGTAATATTTGTTATATTTTTGAGAGAAATATGGATATTTCTTCCTTGTTACATCTAGAATATCGTCCGATCTGCACCTTTCGTAGTGGTCGATGAGCTCTGGAATAATTTGAATAACTTAAAGTGTTATTCAAATGAGCTAACTCTTTATTTTATATAACTAATTATATTTTATAGAAAGTTTCTACTATGTGTAGACTTTTTTCTTTGTCCATTGTGTTCATTTGTTGAAGTTCAATATTTCCTCGACTTGTCATTATTCTACGTTCTTCCATTTTGTGTTTCGCTTCGTTCCTCATTTTTCTTCTCTTTATGTGTGGGGCAGACCATTTCTTGGACTTGTGTTAATGTATCTACTATTTCTTCGTTTAGGTTTTTTATGTTCATTGTTGTTTTGTAGTAAAGTGCTATTAATATATTTTTCAAGTTTAAGTCTGCCCATTGTATCATTTTAGTATATAATCTTCTATTACTTTTGACGACCATTCGTGTTTTGGTTTCGCTTGCTGGTCCATTACTATTAATACTTAGGCCACCTGATGAGAGGACAAAAGTACACATTCCTACAAAATATAATGCAAGGAAAAATCCAAGGACGCAGAAATCCACGCGGTAGAAGAATGTCCTGGATGAGAAATTTAAGAGAGTGGTTTGGCTGTACCACTAACGAATTATTCAAAACAAACAAAACACTCAAAGAAGAAGAATCTGGTCTATTTTTCCTATTTCTTCTTTTAAAACGTTTGATATATTTTCATTTATTGTCTTACACATTTATTTTATTTGCATTCAGTTATATTTTACACATTGTTGTATTGTATACGTCTATTAATCTTCATCTTAATGTCTTCATTCTAGAGGGGAGTCTACTACTGTAATATTCTAATTCTGTTTTTCTAATTTCCCATCTTTTGATACACTATCTTCATTTCTGATCAAGTGCGATTGAAATCCTTTTCTGGCTCTTAGTTTTGTCTATGCCTCTGTAAAAATGTAGATAATCGCTTATCTGTTCATTTCCTCTTTCTTTTTTTAGTTTCCGTAAGAAACTAAAAAGGTAAGATATTACATTAATTGTTATTTACAATTTGCAAAAATATCCATATATAAATTGTACGAAAATGCAGTTAGTTGTGTAAAAATTGGAACCAGAACCTGAAATGAATTTAAAGTCACTAAAGGCCTAAAGCAAGGATGCTGTTTGTCACCGACACTCTTTAAAATATACGCCCAAGAAGCATTGAGGAATTGGAGAAATAAATGTAGATTTATGGGCATCGAAGTGGGACAAGAAACTCTGTATACATTGTTGTTTGCAGATGATCAGGTGGTGGTTGCAACCGATGAGGAAGATATAAATTATATGAATCGAAAATTATTTGAGGAATATGCCAAATGGGGGCTTACTGTAAACATAAGCAAAACAGAATATTTAAAAATTGGAGGAAATACCACAGATCTGAGGCTTGAAAACGCAGTCATAAAAGGCTGCAACCAGTATAAATATCTAGGAAGCATCATATCAGCAGATGGCAGAGTTAAGATAGATGTACAAAACCGAATAACCCAAGGGAAAAAATGCATCCGAATACTGAATTCATTACTGTGGTCTAATAAAATAAAGATGCATACCAAACTTCGCGTATACAGAGCAATTGTAGAACCAATTACCACATATGGTGCCGAATGTTGGACGATGACAAAGAATGAACGAGATAAAGTAGACGTTGTGGAAATGGATTATCTTAGAAGGTCATGTCGAGTATCGAGAATGGAAAGAATCAAGAATGAGGAAATACGAAACCGTACAGGAATTAGAGATACTCTTTCAGATAGAATACAAGGAAGGCAATTACAATGGTATGGTCACGTGATGAGAATGGAGGAGGAGCGGTGGCCAAAGAAAGCCTTAATGTATGTTCCGCCAGAAAGAAGGAAAAGGGGAAGACCACCAAATTCCTGGAGAAGAGAAATTACAAAAACAGCTTAGAAGAGGGAGATTTGAGAGATAGGAAAAGATGGAGGCTGAAATGCGGGAAGCGGCAATCGCCGTAGGACCCCCGTTATATGATGATGATGAAAAATATCCAAATTGTGATGGTTTGCACTGAGTGAAGATATTATTAATAGTTATTTTTTGTATTAAGATTTGTAGCGATTTTCACTGAGAGTTTTCTCTGAACATTTGCAACTGTTGTATTAGAATTACTCTTACTTAGCTTTTAATTAAGTTGATTTAAATTCTGTAACATAAATTAAACATTTTTTTCAGACTACCCAACCTTCAAGCAATTATTCAAGGATATGGTTTAACAGAATATTTGGCAGCATGTCTTGGTATACCTGATGCTGTGGGCAAAGAAGGTTCTACAGGACCTCCTTCAACATTTACCAGTATTAAAATTAGAGACCCAGAAACAGGAAAGTCGCTTGGGCCTCACCAAGTAGGCGAAATTTGTATAAAAGGACCATTGATGATGAAAGGTTATTACAAAAATGAGCAGGCCACAAGAGACAGTTTTACTGCGGATGGATGGCTTAAGTCTGGCGATCTTGGTTATTATGATGAAAATAATTTCATTTTTATAGTTGATAGATTAAAAGAGCTCATCAAATATAAAGGTTTTCAGGTAATTTTTTTACAGATTAACAATTAGAGCATCTGGTTAAATGCTGATAATAGAAGAAGATTTATTATATTATGACCTCACACTATTTGGTTTAAAATTGTTAGCTTTCAGACTAAGGATGAATTCTCCTTCTTGAGCATTGAACAAGAATTACTTTGAGCAGCAGAAGACAATTAAGCGTATTGTACTGATTTTTTACAGCGTAATCATAAGTAATGGAGGTTTTTTTTAGTTTCCTCTAAACTTAGTTTAAAAATGCTTCTTAATATTGGAAATGAGAAACCTTGGATTCGTATTGTATATACAGCTCGTATAAAAGAAATATATAACCAAATGACGATTTTACTATCGAAGATACAATATCAAGGTTATTCTTGGAATATACCTTGGAATATACGACAATTTAAAAGTTATAGCACTTTTAGTAGGCCTCCAGTAAGGATATACTAAATTTTGTTGTTTTCGTTGCGAGTAAGATAGCAGGGACTGGAGTGTTTTTGCCTCCAGTCGCCGGACTCTTGCTCTCAAATAGGTTCTTTTACAACCTGAGCAACGAAATTTCATATTAGTGGCATTTGCTATGTCGATTGTGTCTAAGATTGTTAACACAATCTTAAAAAGACCATAGAACGAGTAAAAATTCACGATTTTGGAAAAGATCAAACTCAAAACAATGGTTTCTAGATACGGCTATTCTAAGAGACCTATCGGTTATTTTCATACATTATCAATATCGATACATTAACTCTCAGCATTAGATTATGGTTGTATGTTTATCCTAAAACATCCATCTAGTATTTTCATTAAATTTTATTTCAGAATATGTAGAAATTTGTGTGCTTCTTTTATCGATTTACAGAAAAACGAGGAAATTTTTTTATTACTGTGAACGCTTCAAATTGTTTTAAATTGTGAAGATTTTAACAATCATATTGTTTATTTGTATATCCACTCTTTTTTACTCATACTCGTAATAAGTAAACAACAGCATATAAAACCGTCTATATATGTAAATAATACCAAACTTGAGCAAGTTGATAAAATCGTTTACCTTGGACAGCAATTAAATTGCAACGCAGAAAGTCACGACGAAATTAGATCTAGGGTAGAGCAGGCTAGAGCTACTTTTAGAAGGATGTCCAAGGTGTTATGTAACAGAGACCTAAAATTGGCATTGAGGATCCGCCTACTTCGCTGCTACGTGTTCTCGGTCTTACTTTATGGTGTCGAGTCCTGGACTGTGAATAAAATCGATCTAAATCGCCTTGAGGCTTTCGAAATGTGGTGCTATAGAAGAATTTTAAAAGTTTCCTGGGTGGAGAAGATTCGAAATTCCACAATACTAGAAAGTCTCAGCAAGACTACTGAGATCATAAAAAGCATCAAGCAGAGAAAACTGGAGTATTTCGGACATGTAATGAGAGGTACCAAATATAGGTTGCTACAAAATATCATGCAAGGAAAAATAGCAGGTAAACGCAGTCCAGGACGAAGAAAAACTTCATGGTTGAAGAAGTTGGCGAGATTGGTGTGGTGTTGATACAAGCATGCTATTTAGGGTGGCAGTGAATAGAATTAAGATAGCTATGATGGTGGCCAACGTTCTGAAAGGACATGGTACATGAAGAAGAAGAAGACTCTTTTTTACTTCCTTGCTTTTAATTTTATCTTCGTATTTTGCATAGTGCATATGAATTTTTCAAGCTATAGTTATAAATATATATTTCTTTGTTTTTAACAGAGTTCTTTCTAGTCATGTTTCTTTGTTTGTTTTGTTCTTGTTTCCTCACACACAGCCATTAATTTAGCATTAATGATCTATGGTGCAGTAAAGCTACAACCATTTTCATATTTTAGGTCGCACCTGCAGAACTAGAAGCACTACTTTTGCACCATCCGAAAGTTCTCGATGTAGGAGTTGTTGGTCTTCCAGATGAGTTAGCGGGAGAACTTCCGGTTGCTCTTGTTGTCAAAAAGCCAGGTGTTGCTGTTACGGAGAAAGAACTTCAAGATTTTGTCGCAGGTGGGTAAAGGGACATACACAGATTAATAAGTATTAGAGAAACTTGACATTAATATCTAAAAATGTAAATGTATGAAATGAGGTTTTTGAATATGCTCTTCCTTACTTCGTTATTTTAAATATAAAGCCCTGTATATTACGAATTTCGAATTAAATTCTCGAGAATTCTCTTAATATCATATACCTTATACCGAGTGTTTTGCGAGATCTGACGAATTTTATTTTAAAACTATATGATTTGACACACTGTATCTTTATAAATAATTAAATTGCTTTATTGTCTAGTTATCATTTTTATATTAGTATTTACATTTTATTGCAGGAAAAGTATCACACCAGAAGAAACTTAGAGGTGGAGTAATATTTATATCAGCTATACCTAAAAATTTAGCAGGAAAAATCCTTCGAAGAGAATTAAGAAAATTGCTAAAAAATCATAAAGTTAGTTGGGAATCTAAACTATAACTATATTTTTGTACCTAATCTCAGTTAAATAAATTTGTTCGTTTTTTATCTGCTGGATCTTTTAAATTATTTCAAAATTCTCCTTTGATGCATGCTCAGGGTTTGCTCCCTGTTTATTCAATCTTTTGAATAGAATATCATGGAACTTAAATGGCAAAAAATATTAAATAACACCATAAATAGAATAAAAGTAAAAACTAAAGGAGAACTATCTGATGAAGTACAGATTAGTCAGAGACAAGAAGATAGTCTTAGCCTACTATCTGCAACATTATTACAAAAAAAAATTATCAAAAGACTTAAAATCAATGCAGGATATATGACTAAGCGATTGCTCTCTATATGTGAACTGTGCTATACGAATAACGCCATCCTCAACGAAAGACGAAGACAACCTACATCTACGATAATATGAAAAGAAAATTAAATGTATTTAATATAAGCATCTTAATAAAAATACACAGTTAGGGGTCATCTCAAAGTTCCCATACTATGCAAATTGGCAATCAACAATATAATATAACAAGGACCAAGATTTAATTATTTGGGAGTGCAGTATAAAGTGAAAGAAACATAATCAAAGAGACACGAACACTTCTTCTTCTTTATAAGCAATTCTGCTTGTTCATTGGCGGATTGATACCCACCTTTATGAAAGGTTGTCACACAATCTTTTGTGCGGTCGTACGATACTTGTATTGATTTATCTCTTGCTATTTTGAAAACGCGGGTCTCCCTTATTTTTTTGGGTAAGTATTCATTCGTTTATACACTGTACGTTATATTTTCTTCTAATGTCTTCACTTCTCTTTCGATCTCTCAGCATATTTCCTGTAATTCTTCTCAGTACTCTCATCATTTCTGTTTTCAGCAGTGTTTGTGTTGTCGCTGTATCGGGTCTTGTTTTTGATGGTCTCTGAGCAAAATAATCTTTTGATTATTTTGCTCTTACTGTGGACTAGTTTTTACAGACCATATTCATCTTGGGCTATCAATATTGCGTTGTGTGCGTAATAGAGTATTTTTACTTTTTTATTTCTTATTCTGTATCCTCTTCTTACTTTTTTAACACTTAATGATTTCATATAGCTATCCCCTCACCAAGTGTCCCAAATATTGTAACTTTCTTACTATTTCGTATTCTTTGCTCATTTCTCGCTCTCGTTTTTACAATTTTCCTATTATTGTTTCACTGATGGCTTTGATTACTAGGTTATCAGCAAACGTTAGTTACTGGTGTTTTTGAGGTAAACGATACCTACCTGATCTATTTATATTTTGTATTCTCCAAGTAAAATAATAATTATAAATCGATGACTTCCAGTTGTCATAGTGTTAATTTTGATTTTGTTGACTGTCATAAAGTGTCAGCATTATCATTTTGACGAGCTTTGGGCATAGTATGAAATCGTTTAGTGCTTTAAATCTTTTCTTTTTATTTGATCAAACGATGTCTAAAATCGATGAGCAGGACCACCGTTGGCTTGTTCTTGTCACCGCTTTCTGGCTGTGTTTCTCTTAGGGCGAGTAAATGAGCACAAGAAAATTTCAGAAAATTCTACATTTTCTGAAACCACACTGATATGTTCTAATTATGCTCTCGAATTTCTGTCAGTCTTTTTTTATTTATATGAACAATATTTTGGACGTACTGTTAAGGAGCTATTTCTAGAGTTCTGACATTCTTATTTGACATATTTTTTATGTATTTTGCATAATATTGCACCCGTCTACTTCTCTGGTAATAAATAAATCTGGGTTCCAAATGTTTCTGAGGAATTTTTGGATTTTATTAGTTGTGAATTATTTTCTTTTGAAGAGTTAACCAGGAACTGCTTATTATCATTTGATGTTGTATGTAAACTGTATTTTCCAATTAGTATGAATAAAGATTTCCATCTTGGCTGTTGTTTATTTGCGACTCCTAAAACGTTTTTCGGATCATATCTAGGAATATCTTCAAAAATTTCGCGTAATTGATTGTGGAATTTTTTTATTTCTATTTTCTTTTCTTTTGGAGGTGGACGTATATTTAACCATCTAATTTGTTGTTCAATGGGTGCATATTCAGTCTGAAATTACTTTAAATTCTAAAATTATACTTATCTTTATATTTATTTTAAAACCTAATTCTGGAGGTCAAATGGTTGGGATTTTGATCTTGAGAGATAACATAGTTTGCCGAGGTCATTACTATGTTAAAATTTAGAGAAATGCAAGCAATTTTCTTAAAATTTATTTAAATTCAGTACTATGACGATGGAGACGCATCTGTTATAACAAGGGTATATCTATAGACGATTACAAACTTTTCACTCTGCTAATGATTAACTTATATTAGCTAAGGATCAGGATGATGTAAGATATATGATCAGAAAATTGGATGAACAATATAAGGCTTGGGGTTTGACGATTAATATGGAAAAAACCGTATAAAGAGTTGTTGGAAAAGCAGATCTAAATAATCTAGTGCTAGACCACTGTGAAATTAGGAACGTTGAGTACCTTGGACAAGTACCTTGTTATGTACTTGACAAGTACCTTGTTAGTCCAAGGTACAAGTACCTTGGACTTACAATTACTAAAGAAGTCTCTAGTTAGATGGAAGTTAAGAACCGAATTAGACAAGGTAAGCAGGTGATACAACTACGAAATTGCTTATTGTGGAATACATAAATTAGACAAGATACAAAAATCAGAACCTATAAGACCATAGTCGAATGTATCGCAGCTTGTAGAGCTGAGGTCTGGCAAATGACAAAATGTTTAAAAAAGCTTCTGTCAATGGAAATGCGGTTTTAGAGACGTTGCTCTAGAACACTTTACGACAAAATAAGAAATGACGAGATACGGGTAAGAATGGTTATTGCTGCAACAATAATTTTTACTTTTTTCTACTGTCAATGTTGCATTTTACATTCAGATTCATTTTCTTGGGTGCAATTAATGTCATATCTTTGGATTTCTGCTAATTTTGTGTAATTTCTGTTTCTGAATTTCGCCAGTATCCATTTTTATTATGGATTACCAATTATGGATTGGTAATTCTTGTCTTCCTCAATTTACTTTAATATATATCAATCTTATCTTTATCTGTGGTTATACTTAAAAGGATAGGAAAAAGGAATAAAAAAATAAAATAGAATTTAAAACAATTTATTTCCTTTTTAAATATTCCAAAATATAAAAAATCATCATATACTTCAACTATTTTTTTTAAAAAGTCTCTTTATTATGTAAAATCAGTCTAATTATTGTCAAGTCTCTTAAAGGCGTCTTGGTAGTATACTCTTAGTAGGAGTGTCTCATTCAAATTCCGACCATCGCCTACGAGTACATTCATCTTGCTGGTTGAACCATGTTTATATTTTCATAAACTATTTTCCTTATGCCAGTCCTGTAAATTAATAAAAAATTAATTTAAATATCTCTTACTCTTAAATTAGTTTTCTGCTAAGTTATAGTTAATGTAGATTTTAAATAATCAGTACTTAAAATGTAATTAACCTCAAGATAAGTATGTACTGTATATAAGTATGGGACACAAGTTTTGAGAAAAATACTAAAAGGCTGAATTAACAAAATGTTTAAACTTCGTTAACAATCAGCAGTTTTCAGATCAGACCCACTTCCGTTTGACTATTAACCGGATCTACTTTTCCTTTAAAGCAGTATTATGACAAAATCGCTAAATGGCTTGTGTAATGCCATGAATGAACTAGGAGTTAAAAAAAACACGTATTTATATATGATAAAAATTAGGATGACCAAAATGAGTTCTGCGATGTTCTGTGCAGAATTCTACAAACTTTTCCCTTCCTGTTTCGTTAACCGTGTCCAAGCTATATTTCGTCACTATAGAAACACAAATTTTGTCTTGAGTGGATTGTATCAGCCTATTAATAATGTCTTTGAGATTTTGGAAAATTAGTATAAGAGATACTCTCTTCTCATTCTTTTCATCATCATCATCATCCAGCCCCATTTTCACATCCATTGTTGGATATAGGCCTCCTCCAAACGTCTCCAGTTCTCTTTATCTCTAGCTGCTGCAATCCAGTTTGTTTCTATTCTCCTTAGGTCGTCGGTCCATCGGGTGGGTGGTCTGCCTCGACTTCGCTTGTCGGTTCTTGGTCTCCACTCCAATAATCTCTTCGTCCATCTTCCGTCTTCCATTCTAGCAACATGTCCAGCCCACCTCCACTTTTGTTTATTGATTCGCAGTATAATATCGTCTACGCCAGTTCGTCGGCGTATCTCCTCATTTCTCACGCAATCTTTCAAGGTCAGGCCCAGCATTGATCTCTCCATTCGCCTTTGTGTTACCCTCAGTTTTTCGGCAGTAGCTTTCGTTAAAGTTAGGGTCTCTGCTCCGTAGGTCAAGACTGGTAAGATGCATTGGTTAAATGCCTTCCTTTTCAGGTGAATTGGGGTATTTGTTTTAAAAATGTCTCTCATCCTTCCATATGCCGCCCATCCCAACGTGATTCGTCTATTTAGTTCGCAGGTTTGGTTGTCTCTGGTTATTCTGATTTCATGACCCAAGTATGTGTATTTATCGATTAATTCTACCTTGTTGTTATTGATCTGTATCTCTTCGCTGGGAACCATATTGGTCATCATTTTGGTTTTCTCGAAATGTATCTCCAGCCCAATTTCTTGTAGTATGTAATTCAGTTCTTGGAGCATGTCTTTGATCTCTCCCTCATTCTTTTATTGACCTATAATAAATCGTTGCACGCCTAGCATTGCGATTTACGAATTTTTAAAACGATACGTTGAAAAAATATTTTTAATGTATCTATTGATTAAATATGCTTTGTTACCTTGATAATTAGATCAAAAGTCAAAATCGAATAGGCATTTTAAGATAATCTTTTTCTCAAAAGTTATGGCCCATACCTTATTTTGTAAACACGAAAGAGGGGTATTTTTTTTACCTATTTAATATGCATTGAAAGTATATTACAAAATTCATTGTGTTGTTGAATCCAGGAAAAAACGGTATAAAAGCAGAAATATTCAAATAAGGTAGACAGCTATTATTTAAACTAATAACCAACCCAATAAAACGAATTTGGAAAAATGAGGTATTACCACAAGTATTTTTGTGGAATAAACTTAAATGTGACTTTCATAATATATATATAAGATATACCACATAATGATCACAACACAAGCAAAAGCAAAATTGACGATATGCTTTTTGTACGTCTTAGGATGCTTATCCGTTCTAGATCTTGGTAAATATATCTTTGTGCTAGTCGTAGATCTCGTAAATTTACAGAATAATTTTTTTTCCTTCTTCTTTTTCTAAGGCTTCTTTTGCCATTTAACTTCTCTTGGGATTGCAGAAGGCCGTAACGTTTTTGCTTCTGCGCAGAAGTTATAAAACTTACAAGTTAAGAAAGAATGGGTTTGGAAAAACGTGCATTCTACATATACATCTTCTTCTTCTTCTTAGCCTTCTGTCGTCCATGTTTGGACATAGGCCTCTCCCAACTCCTTCCATCGGTCTCTATCCTGAGCAACATATTTCCAATTTCTTCCGGCTATTCTTTTAATATCATCAACCCATCTCATCTGTGGTCTTTCTCTTGGTTGTTTACTTTCATAAGGCCTCCAATGTTGTATTGTAGTATTCCAACGTTGGTCTTTTTGTCTAGCAGTGTGGCCCGCGAAGCTCCATTTAATTTTGGCAATTTTTGCTCTTTTCATTGTTCTTTCTGTTGTGGCTAGTTTATTCATGTTTGCCTTGGTTAGGGTCCAGGTTTGATATCCATATGTCATGATAGGAAGGATGCATTGGTTGAATACTTTGCTCCTCAAGTATTGGGGTATTTTGTGGTTCTTAAGTATCCAAATAAGTTTTCCAAATCCTGCTCATGCTAGTCTTGCTCTTCTAGTAATTTCCGCATTTTGGTTCTCTTTCTCAAGTCTCAGGATTTGACCTAGGTAGATATATTCCTGGATTTGTTCTATCTCACTGCCATTTATAGTTATACGTCTGGGGTCATCTGTGTTTGTCATTATTTTTGTTTTTTTCATTCATTTTTAGGCCGACGTATTGGGAACTGGCTGCTAGTTCCCCCATCATAATTTGCAGTTCCTCGAATGTGCTCGCTATAATCACTATGTCGTCAGCGAATCTGAGGTGGTTTAACTTGTTGCCATTAACGTTAATACCATAGGTTGACCAATTTGTAGTTTTGAAGACGTCTTCTGGTGCTAGGTTGAAAAGTTTTGGCGATAATACGTCTCCTTGTCTCACTCCTCTCTTAATGGGGATGGGATTTGTATTTTCGTCTAGTTGTACTGTCATAGTTGCATTTTCATATATATTATGTATTAGTTGCCTATATCTCGAATCTATTCTACAATTATTAATAGCTTGTTCTATGGCCCACATCTCGATACTATCAAACGCCTTTTCATAGTCTACGAAGGTAAGAAATACGGGTAGTTGGTATTCATTTGCCTTCTCTATCAATGTTCTAATTGTCAGCAGATGGTCTGATGTACTACATCCTTTGCGGAAGCAAGCCTGTTCAACCGGTTGGTAATTGTCCATTTTGTAGGTTAACCGGTTGTTAATAATTCTCATAAATAGTTTGTATACTTGACTGAGCAACGATATAGGTCTATAATTCTGTAGATCACATTTGTCCCCTTTTTTGTGTAAGAGTATTACTAGACCCTCGTTCCAGTCTTTAGGGATCTTGCTATTATGGAGACATCTATTAAATAACTCTGTTAGTACATTGATTGTTAATGTCTTGCTTGTTTTCAAGAGCTCGGCAATTATACCGTCGTGTCCTGGAGCTTTATTATTTTTTAGCTCTTTTAGAGCTCTTTCTATATAGAATCCCGTTATATTTGGTATTACTTTTGATCCCACGTTTTTTATTTTTCTTTTGACGTTCACCTTTGTTGTTTCATTAGGCTGGCCTTGCGAGCTGTACAAGGATGTGTAGAAGTCTTCGACAATATTTGTTATTTTATATTTTTCCTCTTCCTTATTGTTGGCGTCTTTAATTTTGACGATTTTTTGAACTCCTAGTGCGGGTCTTAGACATTTTAAGCCTCTGTTGTTTTCAATGACTCGCTCTATTAAGTTCTCGTTCCATTTTTGTATGTCGCGTTTTAGTTCTTTTCTAATTGTTTTATTAAGTTTTCTGTATTCTTGAATATGGCGTTTGTTTTGCGCTAGTAGTTGTCTTCTTTTCGTCGTTAGCTGTTTAGTTTCAGTGCTTATTTTGTCTTCTTTAATCCTTGTTTTCTTTGCGACCTGTAGTCCTGCTGCGAGAAGGTTTTTATTTATGTTTTTATTAATCTCGTCAATTTGATCTTGATCTGATCTAGATCTAATACAAATACATAGATAGTACTAATTACGAAAGAACGGTGTAGATAGAAAATACATATAAATCATAAACAGTCTGTAGTGAAACCAGATAGCAGAGGTAAAAATTAATAACCACTGTGGCATTTGACGAATTTATTTTAAAAAACACGTATATAAACCCGCCAACTCACGTTCCAATGCTGCAGTGGTCAAATGCTACAAAATTTAACGTAATTTCATCGTATATTTGTACCATTCGACCAAATCGGAGCGATTTCACGGAAGACAACCAAGTCAGTCTGCAGCAGTACGGCAATGTTGGTTTCGTAAATTTTTGATCCTGTGTCTTGTGACAACGACAAAATTGTACGACTGCAAAAAAATCATTTGCTTGTAAATTTTAAAAATGGCTTATAGCGAGAAATTTTTAAGAGATCTTTCTAACATTTATAAAGAACAAGAGTGTCTTTGGAAAATAAAATAGACATATAATCATGATAAAACTTCTACAAAAAAGCTATGAATATTTTGGTTGCTAAATTTCAAGAAGTGAAAGTGGATGCTAATAAGCAGTTGATAAAAAAATTAATTGAACATCTTACAAAAGGGAATTAAAATTAATAAAGAACTGAAGCAAATCCGGTGCAGGATCGGAGGAAATTTTTGAGCCACAGTTATGGTATTTTCAATTGCTATCTTTTTTGTGTGATCAAGATTTACGAAGAACGCCTGTCTCTAATATGTCTGATGAGGAAGAGGTAAGTAAATTTTTGCCAGATTACAGCTCCTTCATCGTAAGTAGATTCATCCATTCGAAGGTAATTTCTCTAATCCTCTGGATATAATCGCAATTCTTCTAATAAATGTACGTTACTGTATGTATGTCTTTCCAGCAAGCAATCTTTGTACCACCACCTACGCTTCTTGTCGTTTATTTTCGGTTACACAAAGAAGAAGATCCGCTAAAAGTATATCGTTATCTAATATATTTCTGAATGTTTTCTTATTCTGTATTTCCGATTTGAAAGTAAAACTCATACTACAAAATCGGTACCTTTATGTTCCTATCCGATTTTCAACATTATTGTACTGCAGTTGCATTCGACAAAATCGTACTGCGCCGTAGGAACGTGAGTGGCGGGCTTTAGTGTACAAGCGCTTACAGAAGGCCGAGAAAATATGAGGTTGGCCAACCTGGATGTCCCAGTCGTGAAAGACCCATGAAAACGATAAAAAGAATCGTCGAATCACAATTTGAAAGATTGTCTACATATCAATTGGCTAATAACATGCAATTTTGTCGTATGTTTTGGACATACAACGCGTGGCAGGTAAGTTTGTTCCGAGATTGTCAAATTTTGAGCAAAACAACCGTCGTATGAGCATCTCTCAGATGTTAAATTAAGTAAAAAAAAAGATAACGATGTGTTGTGACTTAACAGAAAAAAAGTTTGAGGTAGCGTTACAAAATGAGACTGAAGGTGTTAACATCAATGTAAATTAAGTGGTCGACGATACACAGTTATATGCTTGGTTAATATTAAAAACACGTTATCCGACAATCACACGAGCCTATGGGGCACGTGCTGCACACAGAATCGAGGTACCCGACATCAGTTTGTATAAGTAACTGCTATGTTGTTACCAATACAACATGACGTACACCTTACCATCCCCCACACGTAGCACGTGTGGACCTCAATTCAGTTCTTCCTTTTTAAAGCCTATTACTCGACTTATATTTTACTATAGGACGAGAACTGCAGTCGTCTTGACAGATACTAGCCATAGAATATCACAGTATTCTTTTTCCTTGGATCTGCTGATGACTGTCTCAATCTGTGTGGCATATACCGGAAGCAACCGTGCAAATCTAATTGGGATCACAAACATTCAGAAACAAAAATTCTATATACAGTTCGTCCCAAACCCTTCTTTCAGTGCGTCATAGTTGATCGAATTCTCTCTAACACATTAAGCTAGAGGTGACAGAAAAAAACGTGAGTCTGTGATTATTATACATAGAACTTAGAAAATTATTTATCGTAAAGCTAAATCTACTTACGGATGTATAATTGGTTGGAGTTTAGAATACGCTAAATAGATATCCAATCAATAATGCGCATAAATATAATTTGACGCAGATTTTCTGGATCGTGACAGTACTTTCACAATGTCAACTGATAAAATGATAATTGTCATTCCAGGTTAGTATTATCAGACATTTTAAAGTGAAAATTTAATTTTGTATTTTATTGTCATAAAAACATATCTTAAATATGCCGAGATATATTGAGAAAGAACAAAGACTAATATTAAAATTATTAAATTATTTTCAATTAGAAAAAGAGAGATTACGATCCCGCAACTGTCAAATTTAACTAAAATGTCATGCAATAATTCTCGACATTCTTAAAATCCTATATGACGTCAAAATTAGTGACGCACTGAAAGAAGGGTTTGGGACAGACTGTAAATATCATATACATAGGACGTTAATAATGGACACTGTATAAGCAAGAAACCAAACAAAAGATTTATTTAAAAACAATGAAATGAACTTTTACCAAAAAATAAGCTAACTTCGATTGGACAACATACAAAATAGAAAAAATGGTTATGTCTAACAATTAATAAAAAATATCAAAAATATAAATATCTAAAGAAAAAAAAAGATACGTAGAAAAAATATGCAGAAACACTATTTGAAAATAAAACATGCAGTTTTAGATAATTTATATTAAATTTCCAGATTTATGTCTATTAAAAATGTTATTTATAATAAAAAACACCAAAAAAACCCAAAATTAAAACGTTTAATAAACATATATTAGAATTACGTATTTACTAAAAATAAACAATTTATTTCATTATAGTGATAATAAACATGAAGAGCTTAGGAAGAAGAAAAATATATGTGTCATAAATATATATCACCTGCTTAATTTATAACCAAAATAAAATATTATATATAAAACATTGTAAAAAATATTTAAAGTTGAAAACATGTCGTTGGTTAATATAATGTAAAAAATTATAAAATCATGTATTCATAAGTTTATAAAATCATGTTTTTCATTTGAATCATTTTAAGTTCCTAAAATATGAAGTACCTTTTCTGTTGATAAATTTATATAATATAAATGACTTTATTTATTCATAATTATATTTATAATTTGTTCATAAACAATGAATTTAATTCCTTTTAATTTTTTGAGACTATATTATAGCTGCTATTAATATATCTCACGTGTATGATGTCCAAAAGTTTCAATATAGAATAAAACCAATATTTATTTATTTTATCACGTCCACTGGATTTTATAGTTTTAACATCATATTTATAAGTTTAATATTGTTTTAACGTCACTAGCTACCATTTCACCATCATTGTCTCGTAATTCAATATATTTCTGATGCAGGAATCTGGTCTGTTTGGATTTGGTTCAGATATTTGGGATTTGAAAAGTTAAAATCGGTCGTGGAAGTCGATTTTAGAACTGGGAAAGTTCTATAAAGTATTTTAATCACTTTCTAGTACTTGATATATTGATAATGAACTTCAGCTTAACTGTTTCATTCATTTTCTTCTGATATCCTTGTACTTAAGTTTTCATTCTTTTGTTTACGCAATATGGATGAACATAATTTTAATAGTTAAGTATTTTTGTGTATTTTTTTTATATGCTTAATGGATCTTTGGGTCCTGTTGATTTATTTTAAAGAAATCTACTAGCTGGTCATAATAGTTCCGTTATCACAATAGTTTTTTTCCGTGCTTCGTCAATGAAACAAAGTCAGTCTGTTGTGTTAAATTTTGGTTTTTGTTGAATGTTTTTCATCATTATCATATAACGGGGGTCCTACGGCGATTGCCGCTTCCCGCATTTCAGCCTCCATCTTTTCCTATCTCTCCAATCTCCCTCTTCTAAGCCTCTAGATTGCATTGTTTTTGTAATTTCTCTTCTCCAGGAATTTGGTGGTCTTCCCCTTTTCCTTCTTTCTGGCGGAACATACATTAAGGCTTTCTTTGGCCACCGCTCCTCCTCCATTCTCATCACGTGACCATACCATTGTAATTGCCTTCCTTGTATTCTATCTGAAAGAGTATCTCTAATTCCTGTACGGTTTCGTATTTCCTCATTCCTGATTCTTTCCATTCTCGATACTCGACATGACCTTCTAAGATAATCCATTTCCACAACGTCTACTTTAACTCGTTCATTCTTTGTCATCGTCCAACATTCGGCACCATATGTGGTGAATGTTTTTATAGTTCGTAAAATTTGTTTTCATATGATTTCAGAAACAGTTCCTTTTGTTGTTTCAGCGGTGTCCATGAGTTCAGAAAGTGCTAGACTATTATAGATGTAGTTTTATTTGACAATGCTAAATTTTCTATATCAATAGACTGAATGGGGTTTGGCTTGGATGTGGACGAAGAATTGTTGTTTTTTTCCTTTGGACTATTGTGATTGGTTAGATGTTAGTGTGGATGTATGTGGAAAAGTACTAGCGTTATGTCCATTTGTGTTATAATTTGAAAATAATGGCTTTCGTGTGCAAGAAAAATGCGATAAGATGTTTTTCAATATATATTTAGGGATTCTACAGTATTCACTGCCTTCCCTCGCTCAACCGTTTCCATCTCTCTCTGTTGTTCCATTCTCCATCGTTTAGGCCTGTCTTACTCATGGCGTCATCTACTTCGTTCCTCCAGGATTTTCGGGGTCGTCCTCTTTTCCTCCTTCCTATGGGGCTCCATTCGGTTATTCTCTTTATCCATTTGCTGTCGCTAGTTCTTCTTACATGTCCATACCACTTTAATCTTTTTTGTTCTATATATGTTAGTATGTCTGTTTCTATTGATGTTCTTTGCTTTATTTCGTCATTACTTCTCCTATCCATTCTTGTTACTCTGCAGCATCTTCGCAGGCATTCCATCTCTGTTGCTACTATCCTACTGCTGTTTTTCTTGTTTATGATCCAATTTTCAGCCCCATATGTCATAATACTTCGCACTAATGTTTTATAAATCTGCGTTTTTGTCTTCATATTTAGGTGTCTATTCCACCATACTGAGTTAAGTTGTCGGATTGCTGTTCTTGTTTGTCCTAATCTTTATGTAATTTCTTCCTCTGTTGTTGCCTTTTTCGTGATTATAAACCCCAGGTATTTGAATTTATCCTTTCCTTTGATTGTTACGTTGTCATCAATCTGTAGATCTTCTATGTCTTCTTCACTTGTAGATAGGTACTCTGTTTTCGCGAGGTTAATATCTAGGCCAGCCTTGGTATATTCTTCATCATGTAGCTGAGGTCGTCTTGGTCTTGTGCAATCACTACCTGATCGTCTGCAAAGCTTAACGTATATAGGTATTCGTTCCGTACCGGTACTCCCATGCCTTCGCATTTTCTTTTCCATGTAGTCAAGGCTTTTTCTAAGTATATTTTGAATAGGGTTGGAGATGTGGAACAACCCTGCAGGAGCCCTTTTGTTGTGGTGAAGTCTCCTATGATTCTTGATCTCATTTTAATGGACACTTTATTTTCTTTATACAGAGCTTTTGTAGCTTCTATGAGCTCCGTCTGTATTTCTAATTTGTACATTGCCTCCTATAGTTCTGACCTTGGTACAGAGTCATACGCCTTTCTCAGGTCCAAAAATGCCAAGTGTATATCTCTATTTTTTGCTTTTTTCTTTTCCAACAGTTGTTCCAGTGTGTATATGTGGTCTATGCATGATCTTCCTGCCGTGAAGCCTGCCTGATCCTCCCCGATTTTGCCTTTTATTGCTTGCTCTATCTTTTCTCGCAGTATCTTCCCATATAATCTTCCTATTGATGATATTACGCTTATTCCTCTGTAGTTTTCGCATCGTTTTCTATCTCGTTTCTTAAATATAGATGTCATATATGCCTCCGTCCATTCCTTTCGGAGCTGTTCTCCATTTATGGCTTTCTGAAATATCCATTGTATCATCCGGTGTAATTTTTTTGATCCGTATTTTATAAGCTCAGGTGAGATGCCTCCAGGTCCCGGTGCTTTCTTATTTTTGATTGATTTTATGGCCGTTTTCATTTCCTTATCTGTTATTTCTATTTCGTGTTGTGGGAATCTGCTTCGTCTTCGCCTGTTTTCTTTTCCAATGAATTGTGGTCTTTGTTCTGTTAATAGTTCCTTGTAGTAGTCCTTCCATTCTTTGTCCTGTATATTTCCCAATTAAATTTTTTCTTTTGAGTTTTGTTTCAATTCTCTCAGTACTTTCCATGACTCCGAAGTTCTTGTACCTCCTATATATGTTTCAATATTTAAGCAGATTCTTTCCCATTCTTCATTCTTTTGCTGTGTTATTTGTTTTTTCACTTCTCTATCTTTTTCTCTACATTCTTTACAAACTTCGTCGTTGTTTGTAGTCAGCCATTTTCTGTATAGTTGCTTTTTTTCTTCAATTATTCTTTTTGTTGGTTCATTTATTTCATAATAGTGCTGTTTATTTGTTATATGTTCTTTTTCCCCAAGGGCTTCGAATGCTGCTTGCTTTATACTCGCCTTTATATGCTCGTATATTTCTTCGATGTTGCCGTATCTAAATTCTATTAATTTTTGGTCTAGACGTTGTTGGTATGTTTTTCAAAATTAGACATAATTGAGCCATGGACCGACATCTCTGATGGTGTTAATTATCGATAAGGGACAGTTTAACTTGTTTGAAATTGAGTTTTTAAATTTGTGATTTACTATATAGGTATGAAATTGTAATTCTTTATTAATAATAAATAAAAATGGCTTACTTAAAAAATGCTTGAATATCGCTAAATTTTTTGACTCAATTTTCTATTAATCTCGGATCTCGAAAACATGGAACATCTTATATGGAAAATCGACTTTGATTTGAGGTTTATTTTACATCTCATTTGTCATGTTTGTAACTAATAATTTTATTGATAGCTAATGCTATATAAAGTTTAAAAAGTATGTAGGTATTGGTAATTGTAATTTAAAAAAACTGTTTTAATTGAACATATGTAGTTTGTGCTATATAATTTTTAGTTTTGAGTTAATAGGTATCAATATTAATAATTATTGTAATGATTTCAACGATAAGTAAGTTCATGTATAATATTTTATCGTATTAAACATTTTTATCACAAATCAATTCTAGAAGATATAGTACTTAAATATTTGTCCATTAATACTCAATCACGATAATTATATTTAAACATATTTTAAAATGCATATAAATCATTAAAAAATAATAATAATAATTGCTTATTTTAACTGTTTTAAAACTATATCTACGGTCTAAAAACCGCACTCGTAACTGTTTTATGATTTTTTGCGAACTGTTTTATCAGTCTAAAACCTGTTTTGTTTGAGCCTCATCCCGTGGTTGCAGTTGCGTTGCAATTTGTTGTCACACGTTATTTACCTGAACATTTGGCAAACATTTTAGGTTATGAATACTTATAGATTGGTCAAATTATACGCAAATTAAACACTGGTCAAAACATCTTGTTTAGATTATTTCAATAGTATGTATAAAAAAATTTATGAACTGAACATTTGAAAACATTTACGGATATTTATATTTTAAAGTTTTATTTTAATTTTCTGTAGATATAAGTGTAGAAATTCTGTAGAAATAATGTAGGCAGTTGGATATAATTAAAAATGAAAAGGCTATTACAAAATAATATTAATTAATTTATTTTTCAGAATGTTGAATAACTTTTTCAGATAAGAAATTTAATAAAAATATATAAAAATATATATAAACACTTTTTAAATAAAGTACAAATGGAAGCAAGCTGTTTTAAGAAAAAAATTGACATCTTTGCCACTAAACACAAATATAGGGAGTTACGTGAACATTTGTGGAATGTCACCAAACAATTTCAATGTAAAATACACAAATTGCACATACACAAAAACATAATAGTTTATGCATCAAACGGAATGCAATATTGCAATGCATGCTGCCAAGGCTTTAAGGCTAGTTTTAAGAAACATAACTGCACTTTCACCGCTAAACCAGCCATTGCAAACATCAAAGTATGTACTCGACAACGTGGATAACATAAAAATATTCTATTACGTGGACATAAAGTTCATACTACGCCTATGTGTGCTTCAGTACGTATTTTTTCTGTTCAAATACATCTAAGTTTGAGGTAACAAAATAACCCTAGATGGAAAGGGAGGTAAACGTTGAAACAATTAGAATTATTGAAAGTGGACCAGAAATAATCCTGACCATGAAAAGATCAAAACTCGAGTACGTAGAATATGTGATAGTTGTATAGTACGTAGGAAATAGATCCGCAGAGCTACGACGGTTTCTAGCTTTCTCCAAAAATTTTTTTAAACAGATCCATACATTTGAACAAGACTTTTCGTAATTTGGAATCAGTTATTTATATAATTGTAGATCATCAGAAATTGTTTTTTATATTTGTTAGCATTTAGTTGTTAGGATTGTGACTGTGCTTTTAGTTGGCATTGTTCGTTGTTACAACTTTGCTTCGAAGCGTCAGATGAGAATGTTCCGTGTGTTGGTAACTGTTTTTTCTTAGTTATGTTTTGCTGTTTATATATTAGGTGCCACTATTACTTTCTTGACAATTATAATATTAAGATGAGACCCGAAAATCACAGAAAATCACATATATCCAATCTCATCATAATTTTTTTTTATAGCCCTTTTTCTATCCGAATTGTCGAATAAAGGCCTCTTCCATTTCTCGCCATTCATCCCTGTTGTGTGTTAGGCGTTTCCACATTGGTCCTGCGACTCTTTTGATATCGTCGCTCCAGCGCATTTGAGGTCTTCCTCTTGGTCTCTTCGCATCGTACGGTCGCCAATTTCCGACTTCTTTGTTCCATCTACTATCTTCGAGACGTTCGTTGTGTCCAGCCCATTTCCATTTTAATTTAGCTGCTTGTTTCGCGGCGTCCTTTATTTTTGTTTTGTTCCGGATTGCTTCGTTCGTTTGCCGATCTATTAGTGAGATACCAAGCATCTGTCGTTCCATGGCTCGCTGAGTTTTTCGAATCTTGTCCATGTTCTTTTTTGTGAATGTCCAGGTTTGAGCTCCGCAAGTCTATCCATCGTGACTACCATTTCAGCGTGTTGATATATATTATGTATTAATATCCTATATCTAGAATCTATTCTGCTGTTGACCAGTGCTTCCTCAATAGCCCATAATTCTATGCTGTCAAAAGCTTTCTCGTAGTCTATAAATGCTAAACAGATTGGTAAATTGTATTCGTTAACTTTTTCTATTAGGACCTTTAGTGTTTGAAGAGGGTCACATGTACTGAACCCTTTTCTAAATCCGGCTTGCTCTACTGGTTGATATACATCGAACTTTGTTGTCAATCTATTTGTAATTATTTTTGTGAATGTTTTATAAAGTTGTGATAGTAGTGATATTGGACGATAATTATTCAGATCTGTATTGTCCCCTTTTTTGTGTATTAATATTGTGTTAGCAGTATTTCATTCCTTTGGTATGTTTCCTTCAAATAGGCATTTATTAAAAAGTATTTTTAGGTACCTGATGACTTCTTCTCCGCCCTCTTTCAACATTTCTTTCAGAATTCCATCACTACCCGGTGCTTTATTTCTTTTCAATTCTTTAATTGCATTTTCTATTTCTACTTCGCTTATTTCGGGCATTACTTCAGAATTTACGTTTGTTATTTGTCTTTTCAGATTTTGCTTTGAAGAGTCGGGGAGATCGCTCGTCATAATGCGTATGCTTTATTTTCTTTCAAAAAAGAAAATTCTATTAGAAAATTTAAACTTAGGCTAGCGTCTTGTAGCTGATTCCTTAATATCTGGTCTAGCAATTGCAATCCGTGCATGTGAAGGTAAAAGTTCACAAACCATTAAAAAAAAAACGTTATTATACAAAAAGCCCTTGCAATTAAGATACAGCTAAATATCACTTAGTTTGGTCAATGTTTATGGGTACATACATAACCTCACAATGCATTCTTAACAACTATGCATATGGTCATACATAAATTGTATTATAGCAATATTAGTAAGCGAAGACAGTTATGAGCGTTGCCGCCTAAAGTTTAATAAGAAATATAACGGTTGCAGAAGAAAAAACAAATTTTTGATGAAATTACTTGCCTAAACCAATTTCTAATGTGGATGCATGCAAAAACAAAATTGAAACAACACATTAGTTATAAAATCTATATAGTTATAGAATTGAGGAATCCGGCGTCATTATGGATAAACGCTAGGTCAATTATACGCATAAATGACACACACCTAACCACCTCAACTGAGTCATCTTGGCAGATTTTAACAAAAGTTAGCGTCTTGTGACTTTTTCCCTGTATCTGCTATTGACTCTCAAACTATAACATCAAATAAGCACATGTTCAAAATTAAAGCGCCAAAACCTTAAAACACACATCTTCATATGACTTAGTAAGTGTAGAGAAATAAATACATTCAACAGCAGTGAATTATTTAGCAAGTATCCAAACCATAGCATATATTTAAAATCGTTAAAACTATCTGAGAAACCAAGATATAAAACAGTTAATCATATCTCTGCAAATAAAGCATATTTCATGCATAATGATGTACTGTGATGCTCTTTCCATGCCTCGGACAGTCGTTTTGGGAAATATTGTCAATTATTGCGAAAACGGATGTAGAAGCATGATGTAAAACCGTTTATAAGCGGTGCAGATAGCAAAATAGTACAGAGCAATGCTGTTGGTATTAGGAATGACTTCTCCACATTTTTATCTTTCCAAATTAACACCTACTTTTTATCGATGTGTTTGGATGCATCTAAATTTTTCCATGGTCGTCTGCACATTTTTTACTTATCATCTTAGCAGACTTATTTCTGTAAAAAAGGATGTGAAAGCAGTCTCGAAGCCTGCATAAAGCAGCGAGGTAGGCCAAAGAAGTTAAATGAACAGTTTTTTTATGACCAAAATTTAACTAATATTTAATATGTTCCTGTAAGTATCAGAATTGGAAGTTTTCCATTACATTCTTCGCTTTCTGAGGTTCTCTATTTTACAAAAGCCAGTTTTTGTAGATTATGTTTGAATGCATTTGGCCATTTTCCTTAGGCATCGTCCTTTCTCGTATTTCATTTTTAAAGGTCTTCCATATCATTACGTTGTGTCAGAATCCTGTACTTAGCTACTAAAATTCCCAGTATTTCTTGAAATATATTACTACACAATACCCAAATTATCTAACCGTTACTGTTAACATCAAATCAATCTAAGGACTTTAAAATTTTACGACAACAATAAGAAAACTCCAAACAATCTAATACAAAATACAACAATGTTAAATCAATAACTGTGTACATAAAGCCTAAAATGAGTAAACCACCATATGAATTTTGTACTGCTAAAGTGACAATCTAAGGCAACATTTTAATTCTGGATAACAAGCACCTAAACAACGAAGTGGCAAACATATGCTACTAACACAGATGTATTCAGGGTAAGCAACTAAAGCAAAACACATTCATGCTTCCTGTATTATAGTATTATTTGAATACATGTTGAAAATTCATGATTAAATTAGCCTAAATTTTTAATCAAACACTGAGGTTCGTCGGACGAAAACCAGTTAGTATGTTATGAGTGCAAATAATTATATTTCCACTAATAAACTTTAACTTTAGAAAGTGGATTCTAATGACAGAACACAATCTTTATCGTGTTACACACAACATTAGTTTCGGTATTACATATACTTTTGAAGATACAAAAGTTTTCGGAAGATTAAACATTTTCAAAACTTACAGTGGAATGTATTCAACTAACCGTGACAAAACATGCTTTAACAACTAAACAGTGCCCAAAACTGTTAGTGGCGTTACATAGTCCTGTTAAGATTTAGAAAAAAGCAAAACCATTGCAATTGATTGTGCTTTTACTACAAGGTAAAAGCGTTTTAAAACGATAGAAAGCTAATTATAAGAAAAAAATGCATCCGCAGCCAAATACTGTTAAAGAGAGTTAAATTTGACATACAATTCAAATATAATATCTTTGGTTAAAGTTATTTTATTTTTCATATCATAAAACTCGTCTTAATAAATCATTTTCTTGCTAGTGGACCTAATAGTAGAAATATACAAGGAAAATATTGCACTAATCTACCAATTAGTTTTAAATTATCAATAACTTTAAGTGCTTTTATGGAAGAATGATCATTCGCTTAATTTAAACATTAAATGGTATTCATTTCACATTTTCATTTTGATACTGTGGTATATAAATATTTATAAGGAATACCCCAAATTTAACCATTATTATTTTATACATATATGTACGTATTTTGAATACTTTTTCTGAGAAAAATTGAAACCAGCAGAAAAAGTTCTGAAAAATATAACTTTGGAGAACATACCGTCGAAATAATTCTATATTAGATGCCTTCAAATAGTCAAAAATCTGTCATAATGTATTATATATAATTCTAAGAAGTTTTTGATTATAGATTATATTCAAAATTAACATATTGTATATAGAAAATTGTACATATTATACGTTGTATTTGAATTGTTGGAATAGTTTGTTTTAGACGAGAATACCACCTACTAATTATCAATATTTAATGATATTTTCAATCCTTCATTTTAATACCCACACCAAGTAAGCTTGACGCTCATTTTTTTTAGAGAAATTCTACCTTATTGTACCTTCGAAATAACCTACACCTTGGATGTTATTGAAGCGTCAAACCGTTGCATTAATGTACCATTTCACACTTTTCTAAAAATGTATGCGTCGTATTTTATATGTTTTTAAAAGATTTCGCTTTGAACCAAAATATCACAAATTTAACAATAATTTTTTTATGAATTTCGTAAGCCTTTTGTTGTATTATTTATACAAAATGAGAACTTTTAGTTTTTGATAAGCGAAATACATTTTTCGGAACCCAGCGACGAAATAATTCTACATCGATGTATTCAAATAATCAAAAAGTTTTTTCATTTTCAGATTAAAGGTTTTTTGTTTTAATACTAATACATAAAAGGGTCACACGGAAAAGTGTACGCAACATTTTTAAAATATTTAAATATTTTGTTTTTGCATGTTGATAATCTTTCGGTAATGAGAAGGAATCTTACGGTTTTTCTTAAAAAACTTTTTTTTGGAAACGTAGCGTTGAAATAATTCTACCTTATTGTACCTTCGAAATAACCTACATCTTGGAGATGTTATGAAATTGTCAAACCTTGTGTTAATGTACCATTTCAATTTTGTTTGTAGTTTTTTCTTGATATAGTATTATACAAAAAGGGCATTGGAAAAATATTGTATTTAAGCAATATTAGTAAGTGGAAGACCGTTATGAGCTTTGTCGCATAATGTTTAATAAGGAATGTACCAGTTGCAGACGAAAAAACAGATTTTTGATGAATTATTTGCCTAAACCAATCGCTAATGTGGATGCAAGCAAAAACAATATCGAAACAACACATTAGTTATAAAATCTATATAGTTATAGAATTGAGGAACCCGGCGTCAGTATACATAAACAGCTAGGCCAGTTATATGCATAAATGACGCACACCTAACCACCCCCACACGCTACGCGTGTGGACTTCAACTCAGTCATCTTGGCAGATTTAAACAAAAGTTAGCGTCTTGTGACTTTTTCCCTTTATCTGCTATTGACTCTCTCAATCTATAACATCAAAGAAGCACATGTTCAGAAAAAGCGTCAAAACCTTTAAACATATATCGTTATTACCAGTTACTTAAGTGTAGGAATATATACATCACCAGCAGTGAATTATTTAGGAAGCATTCAAACTATCGCATATATTTAAAATCGTTAAAACTACCTGAAAAACCAAGATATAAAACAGAACTCCGTAAAACAGGCACATTTTATGCATTTGCATATACTTTGATCCCTTTTTGACGCCTGTGAGAATTTATTTTAATACAGTTGGTCGTATCATCATACATAAAGCTTATTTAATGCATATTGATGTACTGTGATCCCTTTTCCACGCCTCTGACAGACGTATGTGGGAAATGTTGCCAATTATTGCGAAAACGGATGTAAAAGCATGACCTAAAACGTTTCATAGACAGTGCAGATAGCCAAAGTACAGTGCCGTTGGTATTAGGAATAACTTCTCTATTTTTTTTAGCTTTCTAAATTATCAGCTACATTTTGTTGGTGTCTTTGGATGCATTAAAAACTTTTCCATGATCGTCCATTTTTCCTTAGGCATCGTCAACTTCTTTATCGTATTTTATATCTCAGTAGAATGTTTATCCATTTACCTTTCGATATTTTTGTAAAAGTTTCAAATGGACTTTGAAATTATTCTTTTAATTCACTGATTTCTCATATTATTCTATCTACTTTTATTGGGCTCCATATCTACTTGACAACAGTAAAAGAACTTTTAGTATTCTTGGCATATCTTAACGGAATTTTTTTCTTGATCTTGTGGTCTTCCATTTCATTACGTTGTACTAGAATCCTGTACTTAACTCACAACTTTCTCTGTATTTCTTGAAATATATTACTACTCAATAACTACATTATCTAACCGTTACTGTTAACATCACACCAATCCAAAGTCTTTAAAATTTTTGAACAATAAGAAAACTCCAAACAATCCAATAAAAAATATAACAATGTTAAATTAGTAGCTATGCACATAAAGCCTAAAATGACTAAACCATGATATTCCTCTGTATTTTCCGTTTTTGTGGTAAAAAATGTAGGTACCTACTGAAAAGCGACACTTTCAAGGCAGCATTTTAATTCTGGATACCAATTAACTAATGAACGAAACGTCAAACATTTGCTACTAGCACAGATGTATCCTGGGTAAGCAACTAAAGCAAAATACATTCATCATTCCTGTATTACATTATTATTTTAATACATGTTGAAAATCCATGATTAAACTAGCCTAAATTTTTAATCGAACATTCAGGTGAGTCGGACGATAAGCAGTTGTCGTGTTAAAAAGCAAAACATTATATTTCTATTGAGATAAACCTTAGAAAGTGGATTTCTAAAGATGGAACAAAGTATCGTGTTACACAAAACAATAGTTTAGATTTTATAAATACTTTTGAAGATAGAAAAGTTGTCGGAAGTCTAAACACTTTCAAAACCTACGGTGAAATGTATTCAACTAACCGTGACAAAACATGCTTTAACAACTAAACAGTGCCCCAAAACTGTTAAGTGACTTCACATAGTCCTATTGAGATTTAGAAAAAAGTAAAACCATTGCAGTGGATTGTGCTTTTACTATAAGGTAAAACCGTTTTAAAACCATAGACAGCTAATTATAAGCAAAATACTGTGAAATAGGGTTAAATTTGACAAATACAAGACATCTGGAGTGTTGATATTTGGTGAGCATGCATACTTATCTTACAAAGCATTGTAAATTAACTGCTTGATATCACATCGGAGAAATTATGGGGCAACTTATCAAAGTTTTTCTTTTTTAAATTGTGCTAAAACTCACCTTAATAAATAATTTAGTTGCGAGTGAACCTAGTAGAAATATACAAGGAAAATATTGCAGCAATCTACCAGTTAGTTTGAATTACCAATAACTTTGAAAAAATGATTTTATGGAAGCAAAATCTTTCACAAAATTTAATTAATAATTGTTAAGTTATGTATTTCACAAATGTGAAACTTGGGGAGTTCTTTACTATTTGATGTGATTATATTATAGTCACACTTTTGTATTCACATATTCAGAGAAATGTTCAAACTATAAGGGTTAAGTTTTCAAAAATATAACCTTGGAGAATGTATCGTCGAAATAATTCATCTTGGATGTTTTCCAATAGGCAAAAAAATTGAAGATTCTAGAAAGTTTTTCTTTCCAATACTACTATACGCTACTATATAAGTTGTATTTAAAATATCAATATTTCATACTCTAATGTGAAGGATACCTTTTGATTTTTCTTATATTAATGAACCAATTAAGAGTTTAACTTTTTCTGGATACACCATTATACAAAACGTGCAGTGGAAAAACGTAAGCGTCGTATTCAAAACGTTCTTGAACAGAATATCACAAAATTAACCATCAATCTTTTATTAATTTCGAAAGACTCGTTGTACTTTTCAATTAAATAGGGACCTTTTTGTTTTTTATTAGAGAAACATAGTTTTAGGTATCTAGCGACGAAATAGTTGTACATTGAATGTCGGTAAATAGTCAAAAATTTGATTCTTCTTAGAGAAACTTTTTGGAAATGTAGCGTCGAAATAATTCTACCTTATTGTACCTTCGAAAACAACATACACCTTGGATGTTTCGAAATTGTCAAACTTTTGTGTCAACGTACCATTTCAAATTTTTTGTAGTTTTTTCTAGATATAATATACAAATCAGACAGTAGAAAAATTAATGGGTTTTATTTGAAATCTTTTTGGAAGATTTCGCTTTAGACCAAAATATCAGAAATTTAACAATCAATATAAATTTCTCAATTTTATTAGTGCATACATAACCTTACAATGAATACGTTGCCCTAAAACGTTTAATAAATGTACCAGTTGCAGACAAAAAACACATTATTTATAAATTACTTGCCTAAACCAATCTCTTAAGTGGATGCATGCAAGAACAAAATTGAAACTACACATTAATTATAAAACTATATAAAGTTATAGAATTGAGGAACCCGGCGTCAGTATACATAAACAGCTAGGCCAGTTATATGCATAAATAACGCACACCTAACCACCCCCACACGCTACGCGTGTGGACCTCAACTCAGTCATCTTGGCAGATTTAAACAAAAGTTAGCGTCTTGTGGCTTTTTCCCTTTTTCTGCTAATAACCCTCTCAATCTATAACACCAAATAAGCACATGTTCAAAATTAAAGCATGAAGACCTTAAAACGTATAATCGTTAATAATACCACTTACTTGGTAAGTGTAGTAAAATTATTTAGCAAGTAATTAAACCATCGCATATATTTAAAATCGGTAAAACTACCTGAGAAACCAAGATTTAACAAACCAGTTAGTCATACTTCCGTAAATCAAGCATATTTCATGTATGTGCATAAACTTTGATCCCTTTTTGACGCCTGAGAGAATTCTAATACAGTTAGCCATATCAAAGTATATAAAGTTTATTTCATGCATATTGATATACTATGATCATTTTTCCACGCCCCTGACAGATGTTTATGGAAAATGTTGTCAATTATTGGGAAAACGACAGTAGAAGCATGATTTAAAAACTTTTCATATGCGGTGCAGATAGCAAAATAGCACAGCGCAGTGCTGTTGGTATTATGAATGATTTCTCCATCTTTCCAAATTACCACCTACTTTTGTTGGTGTCTCTGGATACATCTAAATTGTTTCCATGGTCGTCTGCAGATTTTTTACTTCTCATGTCAGCAGTCCGTCTACTTTTATTGGACTCCCTATCACTTTTAGCTCACAAACATTCTCTGTGTTTCTTGAAATATGTTACTATACAATAACCAAATTATCTAACCGGTAATGTTAACATCACACCAATCTTTAAAATTTTATAACAATAAGAAAACTCCAAACATCTAATAAAAAATACAATGTTAGTGCACAAAAAGCCTAAAATGAGTAAACCACCATAATGTATTTTGTACTGGGAAAGTGACACTCCAAGCCAACATTTTAATTCTGGATAACAACCACCCAAAGAACGAAATGGCAAACATATGCTACTAACACAAATGTATTCTGGGTAAGCAACTAAAGCCAAAGATAGTCATGCTTCCTGTATTATACTATTATTTTAATACATGTTGAAAATTCATGATTAAATCAGCCCAAAATATTAATCCAACACAGGTGCGTCGAACGAAAAGCAGTTAACATGTTAAGAGTGCAAATAATTATATTTCCACATATAAACCTTAGAAAGTGGTTTCTAAAGACAAAACACAGTCTTTATCCTGTTACAAAAACTTTAGTTTAGATATTATATATACATCTGAAGATAAAAAACATTTCGGAAGTTCAAACACTTTCAAAACTTACGGTGGAATGTATTCAACTAACCGTGACAAAACATGCTTTTACAAATAACAACTAAACTGTTAAGTGGCTTTACATAGTCCTGTTTAAATTTAGATAAACACAAAACTATTGAAGTTCATTCTGCTTCTGACAAGGTAAAAGCTTTTTACAACAAAAGAAAGCTAACTATAGGAAAAAATTTATATACTGCAAAATACCGTTAAAGAGGGTTATATTTGAGAAAAGTTCAAAATACATGACATCTGGAGTGTTGATATTTTTAGAAAGCATGCATACCTATGTTAAAAAGCTTTGTAATTTAACTGCTTGATATAACATCGCAGAAATTACCGAGCATCTTACCAAAGGAGAAAACTATTAAAAAATTCTAAAAGTTTACCGTTTCGATTTCCAATAACTTTGGAACAGTACCTTTATGGAAGAAAGACCTTTCACAAATTTTAAACAATAATTATAATTTATGTATTTCACAAATTTTCTATTTGTTGTAATTATGTAGTAACCTTTCTCTATTTACATCCTCTTACTTTGTTTCATTTTGATAGGGTGGTATATAAATCTGTGTAGGGAATACCCCAAATCTAACCATCAATATTTTATATACGTAATATATTTTGAAATATTCGAACCAGAAGGGACAAGGGAGAAAAATATAATTTTGAAGAAATAATTCTACATTAGATGTCTTCAAATAGTCCAAAAAAGTTCATAATGTATCATTTTAAAATTCTAGAATGTTTTTGGTTTCAATACTAGTATCTATTATGTATAAAGGAGACATTGACAATCTATCATAAAAAAATAGAACTTTTCTCTTAGAAAAATAAAACCTGCATGTTATAAAATTGTCAAACTTTTGTAGTAATGAACCATTTAAAATCTATGTTATTTGCAGTTTTTTTATATACCATTACATGAAAGGGGAAGTGAAAAAATATATGCATCGCATATAACTTTGAAGAACATATCGTCGAAATAATTCTTTATTAGATGCCTTCAAATAGTCAAAAATCTGTCATAATGTATTATATATAATTCTAAGAAGTTTTTGATTATATTCAAAATTAACATATTGTATATAGAAAATTGTACATATACGTTGTATTTGAATTGTTGGAATTTTTTGTTTTAAGTGAGAATACCACCTACTAATTATCAATATTTAATGATATTTTCAATCCTTCATTTTAATACACAAACCAAGTAAGCTTCACGCTCATTTTTTTAGAGAAATTCTACCTTGTTGTACCTTCGAAATAACCTACACCCTGGATGTTATTGAAGCGTCAAACCGTTGCATTAATGTACCATTTCACACTTTTCTAAAAATGTATGCGTCGTATTTTAGATGTTTTTAAAAGATTTCGCTTTGAACCAAAATATCACAAATTTAACAATTTTTTTATGAATTTCGTAAGCCTTTTGTTGTATTATTTATACAAAATGAGAACTTTTAGCCTTTGATAAGCGAAATACATTTTTCGGAACCTAGCGACGAAATAATTCTACATCGATGTATTCAAATAATCAAAAAGTTTTTATCATTTTCAGATTCAAGGTTTTTTGTTTTAATACTAATGCATAAAAGGGTCACATGGAAAAGTGTACGCAACATTTTTAAAATATTTAAATATTTTGTTTTTGCATGTTGATAATCTTTCGGTAATGAGAAGGAATCTTACGAATTTTCTTAAAAAGCTTTCTTTTTCGAAACGTAGCGTTGAAATAATTCTACCTTATTGTACCTTCGAAATAACCTACATCTTGGAGATGTTATGAAATTGTCAAACCTTTGTGTTGATGTACCATTTCAATTTTGTTTGTAGTTTTTTCTTGATATAGTATTATACACAAAAGGGCATTGGAAAAATATTGTATTTGAGCAATATTAGTAAGCGGGAGACCGTTATGAGCTTTGCCGCATAATGTGTAATAAGGAATGTATCAGTTGCAGACAAAAAAACAGATTTTTGATGAATTACTTGCCTAAACCAATCTCTAATGTGGATCCATGCAAAAACAATTTCGAAACAACACATTAGTTATAAAATCTATTTAGTTATAGAATTGAGGAACCCGGCGTCAGTATACATAAACAGCTAGGCGTTATATGCATAAATGACGCACACCTAACCACCCCCACACGCTACGCGTGTGGACTTCTACTCAGTCATCTTGGCAGATTTAAACAAAAGTTAGCGTCTTGTGACTTTTTCCCTTGATCTGCTATTGACTCTCTCAATCTATAACATCAAATAAGCATATGTTCAGAAAAAGCGTCAAAACCTTAAAACATATATCGTTAATACCAGTTACTTAAGTGTAGAGGAATATATACATCACCAGCAGTGAATTATTTAGGAAGCATTCAAAAACCAAGATATAAAACAGTCAGAACTCCGTAAAACAGGCACATTTCATGCATTTGCATGTACTTTGATCCCTTTTTTGACGCCTGTGAGAATTTATTTTAATACAGTTAGTCGTATCACCATACATAAAGCTTATTTAATGCATATTGATGTACTGTGATCCCTTTTCTACGCCTCTCACAGACGTGTGTGGGAAATGTTGCCAATTATTGCGAAAACGGATGTAAAAGCATGACGTAAAACCTTTCATAGATAGTGCAGATAGCCAAAGTACAGTACAGTGCAGTGCCGTTGGTATAAGGAATAACTTCTCTATTTTTTTAGCTTTCTAAATTATCACCTACATTTCGTTGGTGTCTTTGGATGCATCAAAAATTTTTCCATGATCGTCCATTTTTCCTTAGACATCGTCAACTTCTTTATCGTATTTTATATCTCAGTAGAATGATTATCCATTTACCTTTCGATATTTTTGTAAAAGTTTCAAATGGACTTTGAAATTATTCTTTTAATTCACTGATTTCTCATATTATTCTATCTACTTTTATTGGGCTCCACATCTACTTGACAACAGTAAAAGAAATTTTAGTATTCTTGGCATATCTTAACGGAATTTTTTTTTTTTGATCTTGTGGTCTTCCATTTCATTACGTTGTACTAGAATCCTGTACTTAACTCACAACTTTCTCTGTATTTCTTAAAATATATTACTACTCAATAACTACATTATCTAACCGTTACTGTTCACATTACACCAATCTAAAGACTTTAAAATTTTAGAATAATAAGAAAACTCCAAACAATCCAATAAAAAATATAACAATGTTAAATTAGTAGCTATGCACATAAAGCCTAAAATGACTAAATCATGATATTCCTCTGTATTTTCCGCTTTTGTGGTAAAAAATGTAGGTACCTACTGGAAAGCGACACTTTCAAGGCAGCATTTTAATTCTGGATACCAATTAACTAAAGAACGAAACGTCAAACATTTGCTACTAGCACAGATGTATTCGGGGTAAGCAACTAAAGCAAAACACATTCATCATTCCTGTATTACATTATTATTTTAATACATGTTGAAAATCCATGATTAAACTAGCCTAAATTTTTAAGTCGGACGATAAGCAGTTGTCGTGTTAAAAAGCAAAATATTATATTTCCATTGAGATAAACCTTAGAAAGTGGATTTCTAAAGATAGAACAAAGTATCGTGTTACACAAAACATTAGGTTAAATTTTATAAATACTTTTGAAGATAGAAAACTTTTCGGAAGTTCAAACACTTTCAAAACTTACGGTGGAATGTATTCAACTAACGGTGTCCAAAACATGCTTTAACAACTAAACAGTGCCCCAAAACTGTTAAGTGACTTTACATAGTCCTGTTGAGATTTAGAAAAACGTAAAACCATTGCAGTGGATTGTGCTTTTACTATAAGGTAAAACCGTTTTAAAACCATAGACAGCTAATTATAAGCAAAATACTGTTAAAGAGGGTTAAATTTGACAAATACAAGACATCTGGAGTGTTGATATTTAGTGAGCATGCATACTTATCTTACAAAGCATTGTAAATTAACTGCTTGATATTATATCGGAGAAATTATGGGGCAACTTATCAAAGAAGTTTTTCTTTTTTAAATTGTGCTAAAACTCACCTTAATAAATCATTTAGTTGCGAGTGAACCCAGTAGAAATATACAAGGAAAATATTGCAGCAATCTACCAGTTAGTTTGAATTACCAATTACTTTGAAAAAATGATTTTATGGAAGAAAGATCTTTCACAAAATTTAATTAATAATTGTTAAGTTACGTATTTCACAAATGTGAAACTTGTGAGTTCTTTTCTATTTGATGTAATTATATAGTCACACTTTTGTATTCACATATTCAGAGAAATGTTAACTAAAAGGGGTAAATTTTCAAAAATATAACCTTGGAGAACGTATTGTCGAAATAATTCTATCTTGGATGTTTTCCAACAGTCAAAAAATTGAAGATGTTCTTTTCTTTCAAATACTACTGTATAAGTTTAATATTTCATACTCTAATGTAAAGGTTAAATTTTGATTTTTCTTATATTAATGAACCAATTAAGAGTTTTTTAATTTTTTCTGGATACATCATTATACAAAAGATGCAGTGGAAAAACGTAAGCGTCGTATTCAAAATGTTCTTGGACAGAATATCACAAAATTAACCATCAATTTTTTATTAATTTCGAAAGACTTTCGTTGCATTGTAGTTTTTTCTAGATATAATATTATACAAATCGAACAGTGAAAAAATGTATAGGATTTATTTGAAATGTTTTAGGAAGATTTCGCTTTGGACCAAAATATTACAAATTTAACAATCAATCTTATATAAATTTCTCAATTTTATTGGTACATACATAACATTACAATGAATACTTGCAATATTCTAAAGACAGTCATAGGCATTGCCTTATAACGTTTAATAAGCAATATACCAGTTGCAGTCAAGAAAACACATTATTAATGAATTATTTGCCTAAACCAATCTCTTAAGTGGATGCATGCAAGAACAAAATTGTCACTACACACTAATTATAAACTCTATATAGTTATAGAATTGAGGAACCCGGCGTCAGTATACATAAACAGCTAGACCAGTTATATGCATAAATAACGCACACCTAACCACCCCCACACGCTACGCGTGTGGACCTCAACTCAGTCATCTTTGCAGATTTAAACAAAAGTTAGCGTCCTGTGGCTTTTCCCTTTTTCTGCTAATAACTCTCTCAATCTATAACACCAAATAAGCACAGGTTCAAAATTAAAGCGTGAAGACCTTAAAACATATAATCGTTAATAATACCACTTACTTGGTAAGTGTAGTAAAATTATTTAGCAAGTAATTAAACCATCGCATATATTTAAAATCGGTAAAACTACCTGAGAAACCAAGATTTAACAAACCAGTTAGTCATACTTCCGTAAATCAAGCATATTTCATGTATGTGCATAAACTTTGATCCCTTTTTGGTGCCTGAGAGAATTCTAAAACAGTTAGCCATATCAAAGTATATAAAGTTTATTTCATGCTTATTGATATACTATGATCATTTTTCCACGCCCCTGACAGATGTTTATGGAAAATGTTGTCAATTATTGGGAAAACGACAGTAGAAGCATGATGAAAAACTTTTCATATGCGGTGCAGATAGCAAAATAGCACAGCGCAGTGCTGTTGGTATTATGAATGATTTCTCCATCTTTCCAAATTAACACCTACTTTTGTTGGTGTCTCTGGATACATCTAAATTGTTTCCATGGTCGTCTGCAGATTTTTTACTTCTCATCTCAGCAGTCCGTCTACTTTTATTGGACTCCCTATCACTTGAAAAAAATATAAGAACTTTTAGGATTTTTGGCATACCTCAACGGAATTTTTTTCTTGGTCTTATGGTCTTACATATCAGTAGGTGGAGTCAGAATTCTGTACTTAGCTCACAAACATTCCCTGTGTTTCTTGAAATATGTTACTATACAATAACCAAATTATCTGCCCGGTAATGTTAACATCACACCAATCTTTAAAATTTTATAACAATAAGAAAACTCCAAACATCTAAAAAAAAATACAATGTTAAATTAACTGTGCACAAAAAGCCAAAAATGAGTAAACCACCATAATGTATTTTGTACTGGGAAAGTGACACTCCAAGCCAACATTTTAATTCTAGATAACAACCACCCAAAGAACGAAATGGAAAACATATGCTACTAACACAAATGTATTCTGGGTAAGCAACTAAAGCCAAACAGTCATGCTTCCTGTATTATACTATTATTTTAATACATGTTGAAAATTCATGATTAAATCAGCCCAAAATATTACTCCAACACAGGTGCGTCGAACGAAAAGCAGTTAACATGTTAAGAGTGCAAATAATTTTATTTCCACATATAAACCTTAGAAAGTGGATTCTAAAGACAAAACACAGTCTTTATCCTGTTACAAAAACTTTAGTTTAGATATTATATATACATCTGAAGATAAAAAACGTTTCGGAAGTTCAAACACTTTCAAAACTTACGGTGGAATGTATTCAACTAACCGTGACAAAACATGCTTTTACAAATAACAACTAAACTGTTAAGTGGCTTTACATAGTCCTCTTTAAATTTAGATAAACACAAAACTATTGAAGTTCATTCTGCTTCTATCAAGGTAAAAGCTTTTTACAACAAAAGAAAGCTATCTATAGGAAAAAATTCATATATACTGCAAAATACCGTTAAAGAGGGTTATATTTGACAAAAATTCAAAATACATGACATCTGCAGTGTTGATATTTTTAGAAAGCATGCATACCTATGTTAAAAAGCTTTGTAATTTAACTGCTTGATATAACATCGCAGAAATTACCGAGCATCTTACCAAAGGAGAAAACTATTAAAAAAATCTAAAAGTTTACTGTTTCAATTTTCAATAACTTTGGAACAGTACCTTTATGGAAGAAAGACCTTTCACAAATTTTAAACAATAATTATAATTTATGTATTTCACAAATTTTCTATTTGTTGTAATTGTATTTTGTACCTTTCTCTATTTACATCCTCTTACTTTGTTTCATTTTGATAGGGTGGTATATAAATATTTGTAGGAATACCCCAAATCTAACCATCAATATTTTATATACGTAATGTATTTTGTAATATTCGAACCAGAAAGAAAAAGGGAGAAAAATATAATTTTGGAAAAAATAATTCTACATTAGATGTCTTCAAATAGTCCAAAAAAGTTCATAATGTATCATTTGAAAATTCTAGAATGTCTTTGGTTTCAATACTATTATCTATTATGTATAAGGGAGACATTGACAATATATCATGAAAAATAGAACTTTTCTCTTAGAAAAATAAAACCTGCATTTTATAAAATTGTCAAACTTTTGCAGTAATGAACCTTTTAAGATTTATGTTATTTGCAGTTTTTTTATATACAATTATATAAAAGGGGAAGTGAAAAAATGTATGCTTCGTAAGTTTTTAGAATTTTACTTTGGGCCAAAATATTACCAATGAACCATTCAATTTTTTTTTTAAATTTCGTAAACCCTTTGTTGTATTCGTTTTTAGTAGTATTCGTGTAGACTTTTCGTTTTTGCTTAGAAAAATATTTCTTTGGAAATCTAGCAACGTAATAATTTAACATTGGGACCTTTTGACTTTTCTTAGAGAAATATAACTTTTTGGAAACGTAGCGTCGAAATAATTACCACCTTGGATGTTATGAAATTTTCAAACCTTTGCAGTATTGTATCATTGTTTAAGATTTTTTGTAGTTTTTTCTTGGTATAGTATTATAGAGATCGGTAAGTGGAAAAATGTTTGCGTCGTTTTTGAAATGCTTTTAGAAAATTTTGCATTGGATCAGAATATCACAAATTGATCAATAAATCTTTCGTTTTAACGTAGTAAAATATGTATTTGGGAATGTAGCGACGATATAATTTAACATTAGAATCTTTTTGTTTTTCGTACAAGAAAAATATCATTTTGGAAAAGTAGCGTCGAAATAATTTTACCTTCGAAATAATTAACACATTGGATTGTATGAAATTGTCAAACCTTTACAGTATTGTACCCTTTTTAAGATCATTTGTAGTTTTTTTTTGGTATAGTATTATAGAAATCGGTAAGTGGAAAAATGTTTGCGTCGTTTTTGAAATGCTTTTAGAAAATTTTGCTTTGGATCAGAATATAACAAATTTATCAATTAATCTTTTCATGTTAACGTAGTAAAGTATATATTTGGGAAACTAGCGGCGATATAATTCAACCTTATGATTTTTCTTAGAGAAATATACCTTTTTGGAAAAGTAGCGTCGAAATAATTTCACCTTCGAAATAATTTACACCCTGAATGTTATGAAATTGTCAAACATTTGCAGTATTGCACTATTATTTAAGATTTTTTGTAATTTTTCTTGATATAGTATTATAAAATACAGGGAGTGGAAAAATGTTTGCGTCGTTTTTAAAATGCTTTTAGAAAATTTTGCATTGGATCAGAATATCACAAATTTATCAATAAATCTTTCGTTTTAACGTAGTAAAATATGTATTTGGGAATGTAGCGACGATATAATTTAACATTAGAATCTTTTTGTTTTTCGTACAGAAAAATATCATTTTGGAAAAGTAGCGTCGAAATAATTTTACCTTCGAAATAATTAACACATTGGATGTCATGAAATTGTCAAACCTTTACAGTATTGCACCCTTTTTTAAGATCATTTTTAGTTTTTTCTTAGTATAGTATTATAGAGATCGGTAAGCGGAAAAATGTTTGCGTCGTTTTTGAAATGCTTTTAGAAAATTTTGCTTTGGATCAGAATACCACAAATTTATTAATTAATCTTTCGTTTTAACGTAGTAAAATATATATTTGGGAAACTAGCGACGATATAATTCAACCTTATGATTTTTCTTACAAGAAATATACCTTTTTGGACAGGTAGCGTCGAAATCATTCTACCTTTGAAATAATTAACAACTTGGATGTCATGAAATTGTCAAACCTTTACAGTATTATACCCTTTTTTAAGATTTTTTGTAGTTTTTCTTGATGTAGTATTATAGAAAACGGGGAGTGGAAAAATGATTGC